>NC_089580.1:15909064-16226183 GCF_019320115.1 Miscanthus floridulus
AGAGTGTAGGAAATTCATGTATGGGTTGCCTAGATTCTTTCCTAAGATGGTTGAGCTCTTCCAGAACACTGTTGTTGATGGCTCAACTGCCACCATCCCTGGGTTGTCATGCCATAACCAAGACACAGGGATAGATGAGGATGATGAAGATGGTACTGCTACTCTAGACGACTATGGCTTACAGACCAGTTCACCAAGTATCACAAACAACTACAAGAGGGCAAGCAGCACAACTGACACAGCCTCAAGTCCTAGAAAGAACAAAAAAGTTTTAGTGAATGTTATCATGCATGGGCTGGTCACTCAATTGGAGATTGCTGCTGAGAAAGAAGTCAATGCATTGGACCAAATAGCACATAGCAAGAGAGGAGAAGCTGCAAAAGCAAAGCAAGCCAGAGTTGATGATGTTGCTAGGTGCCTCAATTTGGCTGTGGAGGCTAGGGTAGACAAAGCTTCAAATGAGTACTATGTGGCTACCATGATGTTTAGAAGTAGCTACAACAGGTTGGTCTTTAGTGGCCTTGATACAAATGAGCAAAGGATGGCATGGCTGAGGAGGGCTGCCCATAATGCTTGAGGAGGATAGAATAGAATGTCAGAATACTTGGCAGATGGAGTCTCCAGTTTGGCAACCTTAATTTTATTTTGCTTAGGACCTTAAATTTATGATGAACTATGTAATTGTAATGAACCATGGTTTATGTTGGACCTTGTAATGCTTGTTGAACAATATAATGGGTGTTGTTGCCATTGTTGTTGATGTTGTTGTGATGTTGCCCTAAGTATTTTTGTTCATGTCAACATTCAATGCTCTTTTAACATCTATTTCTTATGATGACCAGGGAGCATATGAAGTGGGATTTGCTGCTGGAGTGGATCATGCTGGACTTTCTGATGCTGGTGTAGGGGTTACTGTTGGAGTGGCTGATGCTGGTGTAGGATCTGGTGATGATTGGTAGAGTACTACTGATGATGGTGCCCTTACTGAAGACTCAAATGGCAAGTGGAGTACTGATGATGATTGGTTAGATGTTGATGATGAAGGGGACTGCACTGATGATGAGGAAGCAGGTTTGATGATGCATGCTGCTAGGTGTCAGCAGAAGAGAAGGATTGCTACTGTTGTGCTGTTGCTAGGTATGTACCACTATAACAAGTTCATGAACAAGGCTGGTTATAGAGTCCCACTTAAAACTAGATATCAGTGGACTATGAGAACCCTAGGACATAGGACATAATGCTATAACATGTTTAGGATGCACAGCGATGTTTTTTATAGCCTTCACACTTTGCTAGTTGAGAGATATGGTCTGCAGTCCACTACAAAAATGACTTCTATAGAGGCTCTAGCAATGTTTTTGTGGATGTGTGGTGCCCCTCAGTCCATGAGATAAGCTGATAATAGATTTGAGAGGTCACTAGGGACATGTAACAACAAGTTTGATAAGGTACTATCTAGTGTGATGAAGCTAGCAATTGATATCATTAGACCAAAGGATCCACAATTTTTAACTATTCATAGAAGGTTACAATCTCCTCGGTTTGCTTCGTACTTTGATAAATGCATTGGAGCTATAGATGAGACACATGTACCTGTCACTGTGCCAACTGAGAAGGTAGTCCAGTACACAGGAAGGAAAGGAATCACCACGCAGAATGTGTTAGCCGTATGCGACTTTGATATGAGATTTACTTTTGTTCTAGCTGGATGGCCAATGATGCACTTGAGAAATTTGGTGACATGTTTCCACATCCACCTGTCGGTATGTATGGGCTTTTATATTTCTTCATTGTCTTTATCATAGTATTTGTCATGTTACTTACACAAGAATTGTGTTGTGTAGACAAATTTTATCTTGTTGACTCGGGGTACCCAAATCGACTGGGTTTTCTTGCACCGTATGAGGTACAAAATACCATGTCCCTGAATGGAGAGAAGGGCCTGCACCTAGAGGTAAAAAAGAGTTATTCAATTACACACATTCTTCACTTAGAAATGTTATAGAGAGGTCTTTTGGAGTCCTAAAGATGAAGTGGAGAATTTTGTTGGATTTACCTAGTTTTCCCATGGCAAAGCAAAGCAAATAATAATGGCATGCATGGCACTGCACAATTTCATTAGACAGAGTGGTATGATGGATGATCTCTTTGACTTGTGTGATCAAGATGAAAATAGAGGAAGGAACTTCAACTCAAGCAACTAGAGGCACCACACGTTTTGGAGACGAATATGAAAACATGAATCAATTTCATGATTGGATAGCGAATGGTTTGAATGGTTTGTTTGCAAGGTCATAGCAGCGCCATGGTTTGTAATAATGAAGTTTTTTTTAAACCATTTGAACATTATTTGTGAGAATGTACATTGCGGCAAATAGCTACCATAGCAGTCAAGCAGAGCTACAAGGAATGGCGCTAGCGTGCAGCCAAGCATCTAGCAGAGCAGCAAGCCAGGCGTGCATTTGGCGCCAAGGCCGCACGCGGGAGGCAGCGGCGCTAGCGGGAGCCAGCAGCGCGACACCGTTGGCGCCAAATACCAGGGACACCAAGTTAGCATTAATGAGGGGTGTTTTGGTCTTTATAAACATGTACATATCAGGTTTAGTCACCTAACCAAACATGGCTTTACTAAAATTTAGGAGGCAGTTTAGCTGCCTAGATTTAGGAGCTGGGAACCAAACATAGCCTAAGATAGAGTACATGAGCACATACATGCATTAGCATCACCAGTTCACCACCCTTCTCTCCAGCATGCCGGAGTATCTATATGCCATAAAGCAACACCATATTTTTGCTATTTAGACTTACTTGCTATTTACTTGCGGCAGTGTTAACGCCCGGACGTCCAGACGGACGCCTACACTCCTGAAAAAACTAAAACACGTGTGTAGCCATTGCAAACATATGCAAACATCAAGATGAAAACACTTGCAACATACGTATAAAAACACTTGAAACACTTGCATATATACAGTATCTCGATCTAGTTTTGCAACATCCAAATGAAAACACTTACAACATACGTCTGAAACAGATGAAACATTTAGAACATACATTTGAAACATACATGTATAGCCCATTGCAACATGTGCAACATCTTGATCTACTTTTGCAACATACTTATGAAACACTTGCAACAGACCTCTAAAATATCTTAAATATTTCAAATGTACACTTGCAACATGCATCGTATCTTGGTGCGGCCTCCTCCGCTGTGTGCATAGGCACCGCAGCCGTAGCAGGAGGCGAGGACGCAGAGCTTCCATGCCAGGGCCCGACGCTTCTCCTTGTGCAGCGGCCTCAGTGGCTAGCTGACGGCCGAGGGAGCGGTCACCGCGCGTGGGTGCGGCGGTGCTTGCGCCGTTAGGCGAAGCGGGCCGTAGAGCAGAAGCAGCGGGATGGGGCGGTGGAGCAGGGGAAGGAGCAGTGCGGAGTGACCATTGACGACAGAGCAGGCCGCAGAGCAGGAGCAGCGGGGCGCCCGATGGAGCAGGAGCAGGCGGGGTCACCGTCGACATGCAGAGCAGGTCTCTCGTCTCCTTCTCCTTTCCTAATCCAACCGGCGCAACGAAAGAGATGGACACAGATACCGTAATAAAAAACGAGCGGGCACAGAGCATAGGTTTATTGGGCTGGTATGCAGACCCACGAAAGGGCGTCCGGTCGGACGGATACCATAGCATTTACGATTTACTTGCTATTTCTCCGAATAGCAAGACTACATGTATAGTGTGGATATCTATTTTTTAGCCCAATCCAATAACTTCTTTATTTAGCTTAGTATTTCCACTCAAACGGCTAATTTCTAAATGGTGGTGCCAAGCAATACTTCAATATTGCAATGACAGTGTTTCCAACGACTATATCGCTGGTCTGTATAAAACGTAGGAATTTCACAAGAATTTAACAGGAAAAACGCAGGAACAGTATTGTTCCCATGATCCAAACAAACCTGAATGAATAATTTCCCAATGGACACTTTTGCAATAGCTATTGCAAGAATGTAAATGCAAGAGCTTAATTGTTTATTCTACAATGTTATAAAAATATCATATATAGTTTATGAATGGTTGGCCGTAGATTTAAGCTGCTCAATCTTCATCAGTTTCGGCCTTCTCTGTTTCACATTGACAGACAACAAACAGCTGGTATGCATTTTGGCATATGCCCTCATGCAGATCCAGAGTTCAAAGCACAGTGCTCTGTGCTTTAACTGAAAATGCCCTTTGAATTTAGAGATTGACTGAAATATTTCTTCAATTCTGTCAGACCGAGCTCAGTTGAAAAAACATTATTACAAAGTAAAAAGGAGGGTGGTTCTGTAATACTAAATTATGTACAACCGCATTTCCAAATGATCAATAATGAGCTTGACCACAACTAGACCTACAGAAGAATTTCCCAAAATTTGCAGCTGTTTCACCATAAGTTAAAGAGAGCCCTAGTCTTCATGGGTCAGGGCCACTAAGAATTCTGGGGACCAGCTATTTATCAAGATTCAAGATGCAGCACTGGCAAAGTAGTCCCGAATCGTTCTCCGTTTCAATGATGGCGGCGGGCTCAGAACAGAAGAGGGACTGTTCATCTGAGCTTCCGGGCTTTTCCTTGCATCAAAGGCCTCCTCCTGGAACAATGTGAAGGCCCTCTTCTTTGTCGATTCAGGAGTGCCGAAGTCCAGTGCTCTGGGTTGAAGGGGAGAGTGGCAACCGCTTTGCAATTCACCATCACCACTAGTGCAGGCAACTGCATCTCTTGATGTAGTAGCATGCTCATGGCTACTGGACCTTCGGTACTCAGTGTTTGGTGCAGTTATCCGCTTACGAATCACTGTTGGTGAGCTTACATTTGTGCATTCCATTTTCTTGGTACTCCACACACGTACCTGATACACAGAATACAGAATTGTCACATGTTCCGAATTCTGATTCATTTCATACTCTGCTATGCATTGCTTTGCTCACAAATTGTAGATGCTCTTGTCTACAACAGACTGTCACAAACACATATTATATATTGAACAAATGGAGCCATCTTTAGTATGTGTCAAGAAAAAATTTCAGGCATAACCAAACCAAGTAGACTTACCGTAGAATCATCAGAAGATGTTGCTATCTTTCCAACCTCTGACGCACACCTGAAATATAAATTCATATTGAAGCATGAGGATTTGGTTATCAGTAAGGGTTTCACAGAAATATTTATGTTTGTAGATCGTACCAGTCAACTGAAGTTGCTTCGCCTTCATGGCCTTTCAAAACTATAGGAGCACTTTCAGGTTGATCCACCTATATCAATGGACAAGCATGGATGTAAATATTATAATGATGTATAGTGTAAGAAAGCAGGCAACGGATCTGCGACAAGTACCTGCCACAGGTATACATTTCCATCACTTGATCCACCAAGGATGTGAGTTCCATCAGGACTGATAGCAGACTGCATGATACAAAGTTTAGGTGTTTCAGAACATATATTGATCAAACTAAACATAAGCAGCTCTTTTGGAAATTTAAAGGAAGTCAACCCCAGATGGCCACTCACTGACCTTGACAAAGAAAGACTCAATTTTGCTGCCAGTGTAAACCTTTATGGGACCCTTGTTCATATGGAGAACACTGTACAAATAGATTCTGAAATGCATAGTCAAATCAGTATTTACCAATGGCATGAAAACTATTTAGTGTCTGATGGCAAGGTCTGAATTTTACCTGTTATCCATACATGATGCAGCAATGTATGCACCGTACGAATCTTGAGACAGGCAAGAGATGCCATGTTTCACCCCCTCCTTCAGAAACGAAGGACCAGTAAGTTTGTTCAGATTGAGCTAGGAAAACACAGCACACTGTAAATATTGATTCAAATTGGCATACATGTTTATACTCTGAAATACACGATTCTATTGCTTTTTGTACTACTAGTTTTAACATTCTTTAGTGGATAGAGATGTTTACCAAAGGCTGGGCCCCTGCTTGAGAGTTTTTGTTGGAGACCGGCACTTTCAGGTTCCGTGTATCCCATATCTTCACAACACTGGCATACATTTAAAAAGGTACAATATTAGTATTTCAAGATATATGAAAATTATTCTACAAAACTGGATTTTTTAAGAAACAGAATGAGTAGATGGCATGAGGCTAACTCATCATCAGGTAAGTGCATTGTGTTCACAATAATATCACAATTAATAAAACTATACAAACCATACAAAAACTGTGAAGGTTGGTAAAAATTAAAAAGCAGAATAAAATGAAAGAGCAGCTTACTTGTCTGCAGCTCCTGAAGTAGCAATGGAAACATCATCTTTCAGATAAAGAACTGATGTGATACTTGTTGAAGCCGCCTAAATGTCACCAATTTCAGCAAACCAACATAAGCATAAGAGGACATGAGATCATCATAAGCAAAAGCCATATCATGCCGATTTAATACCTTTGCTCGAGACCGGGTCCGGTTCCTCTGTATGGGACTGTGGGCTGCTCTGACAACAGCAGATGACCTAACATGTAGCAGAACTTTCAATGAATTTGTATTGTCGCTACAAACATTTATGATCACTTAAAATTTGTAGTTGAAAGAGAACATTTACTAGCAATAGGACAACATACGTGAGGCACGTTTCACCATGGCTGTTTGGAGATGTAGGGTCACATCTTAAATCCCAAAGAGCAAATGAACCATCCCTTGAACCGGAAACAATGAGCTCTGCAAAGAAAATAAACTACTTAACAGGAGTTTGTGGCCAACCTTTGAGGATTAAATACACAAAAATAAACTGAAAGGCTTCAGCCATTCAGGAAATACATTACTAACCAGAATTTGAAGAATGGCAAGACAGCGACTTCACGCTCCCGGTATGCCCTGACAAGACACCAATGCATTTCCTGTTTCCTACACTCCATATTTTGACCTGATGCAGAACGATCATAATGAGATTTTGCAGAAGACAAGGAATTAGTTCAATGAAATGACGTGATCCTGTTGCGACTTACAGTTTGATCGCCCGATGCAGTCAGCATTTGGGATCCCTCCTACATTAGTAACACGCAAGATGGAAACTCCGTCAGAAAGGTACGCGTATCGCTGAACTTTTAACCTGAGGATCGGCTCTTTCGTTGGACTATTCCAAACAGTGCAAGGGAATTTACCTTGATCCAGCACACGTCAAAGATTGCATTGTTGTGAGCAACCCAGTCCGACACCCTCGTTTCAGCTGCAAAGGACGACGTCAGAATGGAACAGAACGGATCGCACGACCCACTGTAAGGTCGAGAACACTCAAATCTTGGATCAAATCGGGGGAAAAGGGTAGGTTTCCAACCAACCTGATTTCTCTAGTGACGAGGATGCGGAAGGGAGGCGCCAGCGGGTGTCGTAGAGGCCAACGTACCCGTCTTCGTCGGCGACCGCCAGGAGGTTACAGGTCTGTGCAGTCTGGACCGATGAGGCAATTCATCAAAATATTGGTACTCGCAAATCGCAGCTAGAAAGAAGATTTGACTTTGCAAAAGCACGCGAGACGAATGAGATCCCTTGTTTCAAAAAAAAAATCAGATCCCAGGCTCCGAACCTTGCCGAAGGAGATGGCGAAGGGGATGGCGGCGTCGCCGGAGTGGTCGACGGCTATGACCCCACCGCCGCGGCCGCCGGGGTCGGAGGACAGGTCAGCGAGGTACGGGAGCCCCGCCATGGCTCGGGAGCAGCCACTGGAGCCGCCGAGCTCCCGGGCCCGTAGACCGCCGAAGAAAGTCGGAGACAGGCGCCGCCGCGTCGCCATGAGAGTCAGAGAGAAAGAGAGAGATGGGCAGAGGCGCAGACGGAGAGAGGGAAAGGAAATGGCGGGCAGGCATTGAGCGCGAGGGGTTTAATGGAGGAAGGATTCTGCCCCGCTCCGCGCGAGGGGCGCGCCGGCGGGAAGAGCTTTTTCGTAATCGCGCGCCGCGAAAAAAAGAAGCCGCGGGAGCTGCTGCCGCGCTGGTTCTTTCGCTGCTGGATTTCGTGGGCGATGCCTCACTGGCAGGTGGGCCCAGGACGCTCAAGGCTCTTGAGCTCTCTTGAGCTGGCGGGGCACCGCGGGTTTCGTTCCGTTCGGGACAAGATTCTGAAAACTTGCAAAAGACCGGTCTTTGCGGGCTTGGTGTGGATCTGGCCCATTGAGCGTGGTCAATGATGGGCCGCTACGATCAAAATTTGCAAGGTTTCTCAAGAAAATAACCCTCCCACTATAGAGAGAAGTATAGAAAGTTTATGAGGGTGGTTAAAAATATCTTTGTGAAACACGTGCATGCAAACCTTTTCTTATGGTGTATGCACGTCCAACCGTCCAATCTATCTCTAGTACATCATACAGAAGTTTTAGATAGTACGTAGATCGTAATAAAATTAAAAAGTCACAAGAGATATCATTGTATGCAAATGATAAGAAGCAACTAGAAAACCCCATGTAATTTAGAGCATGTTTGGTTTACAGAACGAGGCAATTCAGAATGATTTGAACCTAGAAGCGAAGCTAACAATACTGTTTGGTTTGCAGCGTGGAATCACACCGTTCATAGCCGAGTGCTTCCACGGAGAGTTAATTCTAAGTGATCGTGAGGAACCAACAAACACGTCATTCCATGAAAAGTGCTAGACTGACTCATTCTGCTTTTTGACAAGTTCACCTGATGCCGGATGAATTCAATCGCCAAACCAAATAGACCGTAACAGTTCCACATTTTCCCTCGTGAAGAAATCAGATATGTTTTTTATGAGATAAATATGGCATCGGCCCTATGGGAGATTCAAATGCCCAATGATAGTTGTGGAAATAAAGGAAAACCAAAAATCGTTAAGGACCCAAAATGTTTCCATTTTCTCATTTTTTTCATATTTGTGGCTACCATTTTTATTTATTTTTACCCTAAGACATGGGAAACATCGGAAAAAATCTCATGAGATGGATTTTAATTTTTTTTCCACTTCCATCACTGTCGCCATCGACTATGCTGCCTACAAATAGAAATGAGTCAAAACTATAGTTTGATCGTTAACGGGCAAGGGGTGCAACAACCTTCGGTAACTATCACTTGGTTCTCGATTTAAAAAAGAGTAAAGTGTCATCTCAGCCTTTTGAACACGCAAATTTCTCGTTTATCGCCTTAAACTTGTTCGGTTGTGTCATCTCGATCCCTAAACTCGCAAGTTGTTTGTTTAAATCCTCAAACTTAAGGAGTTTTCATCTCGGTCCCTAGACTCACATATCATAGTTGGGATCAGTGCGGCCATGACATCGCTCGGCTATAGGGGCTTGCTCAGGTAGGGTGGTGGTATAGACCCGTTTAGACTAGTTGTGAGACCCGAGCAGAGACTGGAGTTTTGAATAGGTGATTTGCAAGTTTAGGGATCGACGTGACATGACAGAATAAGTTTGAGGATCTAAACAGACAATTTACAAGTTTAGGGATCGAGATGACACATTAGAACAAGTTTGAGAGAACCCAAATGAGTGACTTGCGAGTTTAGGAACGTAGATGATACAACCGAACAAGTTTGAGGTTCGCAGTGGGCTTTACTCAATTTAAAAGGTATATGTTAAGGTTGATGGACTATCTCATGAAAATGGCAAGAACACAGATCATGCATGTTCTCGATAAAAAGGCATACATACCACCAAATTTAACTAAGCTCCACAATAAACCAAAGACCAACGTAACATCGAAAAAAAATCCTGGGTGTATAAAAAAACATTTGTTAATATATATAGTCGATACATATTCATAAACATTAACCATACATATATGCGTGTTAAGACCAAAGTTGATACTTTCTCATAATCATATGGCATACTCCCTCGTCCAACTTCGTAGCTAGAATTATGTTTTTTTTGACGGATGGAGTAGTATACTGTTTTGCAAACATATAAACTTTAAACTAAACTCATAAACAAATAAGTATAACGTAATAAATAAAAAATTTCAATATCACCCCGATGTATTCGACGTAAATAATTTGTTCGGGCTTAATTTTGCATGCACCGTTTGGCGTTTGCCACTTTCATTTGATTATTTGGTCAAGACAGAATATATTATTTTTTTCCAAAAAAAGGGAAAACTTTGCAAGCAGACGCTTGGGCAGGCCGACATCTTCACTTCTTCAGCCCAAGTGCCAAAGCCTCCGCCCGCCGGTATATAAACCAAAACCCTAAAACCCATCTCCTCCTCTCTTTTCCCCTCCCTTTCCCGGCGCGGGGAGCGACCTCCGCCGCCGCCGCCATGCCGAAGCACTACCGCCCTGCGGTAATCGTCTCATCGCCCTGGTCCTCCCTGTCTCTCGAAGGACCTTCTCTTCATGACGTGCCGTGGTCTCTGACGTGTTGTTCTTGCCATGTCTTAGGGTAAGAAGAAGGAGGGGAATGCGGCAAAGTACATCACGAGGACCAAGGCGGTTAACTACCTGCAAGTTAGCCTCGCAATCTTCAGGTTCGTCACTATCTCCCGATTACCACTGTTTATTGCCGGCGAGCCGTCATCTAGACGGCGTACTATCTTGAATAAGCTCGTGGGATGCTGATGCCAACCGTATAAGCTATAACTGGGATTTTTTGCAGTTATTTTGTCCATCGAGCTTAATTACTACTATTTGTTGTGTCCTTTATGTAGCTACTGTCTTCTACATGGCTCGTGTTAGTTCGAATCCTTGAACTCCATTTTTTTTTTTTTGACATTTTCCTATTTATTGCAGGAAGCTATGCATTCTAAAGGGTGTCTTTCCGCGGCAGCCAAAGAAGAAGGTGGAAGGGAACCACAAGACCTACTACCACACGAAGGATATTGCATTCCTTGCTCATGACCCTTTGATCGAGAAGTTCAGGTAGCTTTTCATACCAAATATTTGTGCCACATTCCTCAGTTCAGGGAGGCTACAGAGGGAGTCACTCTAATTCCTTATTGCTCTATATAGTGCCTGGGGAATATTATAATATTCCATGAATACCTTTGTATATGTATGTTCAGCTTGAAAAGTGATTTTATGTGTGTTAAGTAATGGAACGGTATTAGGGATTGTTTGGATTTTTGTTCTTTTAACACTGAATAGCTTGATCTGAACAGCCACTTATTCATGCTAGTTAACCATAGCCTTAATTTATTTGGTTTTATGAATCAAGAACATCTTTTTTGTGTGCATTAGTCTATTTCCCCTTTTCTGCCATGTGGGGTGAAAATTTGTATTTTCAATTGAAAGAATGAAACAAACTTAGTGTGGGCAACAAAGGCCATTAGCTGTGCATCGTGGACTCTTGTACATAATGCTACAATTTTGGTATATTTGTAAGGGCCTGTAATTTTTTAAAAAGCTATTCTGGATTTTGACTTTGGAAAAGCTGATTTTGGATTAAAATTCTGTATGATGTAGTGTACAACATATGGAATATCACTAGCGCTAACCATTACATCATATCGGAATCCACAAAAGAAGCTCCAGAAGCATGCTGTTTGTTTCAGCTTCTGCTTCTTACTGGCCCTAAGAGTGGTAGCCTCTTGGCTCCTTGTTTGTCGGTGATGAATATCTTACTGGATTATTGTGAGACGAACTAGTGGTGTCTTAGTTACTTGGCTGAATTTGTTTTCTCTAGGAGCGAATAGAGTATATGAACAAGATCATGCTAAGGGCCTGTTTGTTTCAGCTTTTTGCTGGCTTAGCCCAGCCAATAGCCAGAAGCTGAGACAAACAGCCTAGCTCTTGAGCTGGCTTTTGAAAAGATGGAAAGCTGGCTTCCAAGGAAATGAACTGAAAGCTGAAAAGCACGCTTTGAGGAGCTTTTCTGGCTTTTGGTGTGCTGAGAAGCTAAAAAATTATTACAAAAGCTAATAGCAAAAAGCGAACAGCTAGAAACCAAAAATCAGAAAACCAGCTTTTGAGCCAAAAGCCCAAAAGCTGCAGCTCAAACAAACAAGCCCTAAGAATGCTACATTTTTTCCTGAGGAATAATTCCTATTACATTGTTTAATGTGCTTAATTCCTTAATGGTATTCTTATTTCATTTAATTCAGGGAGATTAAGGTTCATCGAAGGAAGGTTAAAAAGGCTGTTGCTAAGAAAAACAGGGATCTCGCAGACAGGCTGTTGAATCGGCCACCAACTTACAAGCTTGATAGGCTTGTCCTTGAAAGGTATCAAGCGAACTAAACATGATTATCCATGAGTTCATCAAGTACTCTCTCTATGCAGCATTAACTGTTCTTTTCTTTATCGAACAGGTATCCAACATTTGTTGACGCTCTTCGTGACTTGGATGACTGCCTTACAATGGTGCATCTGTTTGCGGCATTACCTGCTGTTGATGGTGAACGTGTTGAAGTCAAACGAATCCATAACTGCCGCAGGTATGCTTTATTTAAAATTACCATGTCTTTTTCTTGGCCTGAGACTCATGTCCTTTTCAAGTGCACTAGGTAATTTTGCTCTGAATACCTATTTTTGTTGTCACTATGTGTACAGCTATATCTTGCCTGGAATTTTGGCTTATCACAAAAATTCTATAGGTTTCTCTAATATCCTACATGGTAACCTTCAAACTTGCATGTAATCTGTGGATGTTTGTGGTCCTCACCAAGTCACATCCAAAGTAAAATCACAATTTTATAAATGTAAAAGCGTGTGCTTTCATCATTTCTTTTTATATAGAGGATATTTATTATTTTCTTCTCATATGATGAAGTCATTTCAAATCTTATGTGCTTTGAAATGTTTTGTTTGTATAGGTTAAGCCATGAATGGCAAGCATACATATCCCGAACTCATTCCCTGAGAAAGACATTTATTTCCGTGAAGGGCATATATTACCAGGTAATTATGTATGGGGGAATTCCTTGTGAGCCATTATAAAAGATTGCAATTCCTTGTGAGCCACTGAAAAAGTTCGGTGGACTTCAGTGCCACTGCTCCAACTTTTTTTTGCCCTCCATGCCACATCCCATGATTCTTTTATCTGTCTTTGCATACGTGATGGTCAAAATTCATGATTATGCCACGTAATGCAGGCTGAAGTTCAAGGACAAAAGATAACCTGGCTAACTCCTCATGCTCTTCAGCAAGTATTAACCGATGATGTTGATTTCAATGTGATGCTCTCTTTTCTAGAATTCTATGAGGTAAACAAATATGGACCGCTCCTTAGTTCTTGTGTGTTTCATGTTTTGTGCAACTGTCAATAAATTTCAGGCCAAGACTAATGATATGGTAGTATATTTTATCTGATTTCCGATTATTGGTTATTTGTCTTGTTTTTCATCAAAGATGGGCTTGTTATAGACAAAACGGTGCTGTGGTTTTCCTTGGTGCATAAGCCGCCTTTGGTCGTTCTAACCCGTAATCATGGAATGCTAATTTGCAAAGGGCTGAGAATCCTGTAGGTTCTTGATCAAGACACAGTGATGATATTGTAGTGCTTGCATTTCCATTGTAGGGTCGCTGAGCAATTCATTGTCAATCAAGATATCATATTATGACGTCCAATAACTAATGTGGTGTTTTAGAAGCTATATACCGGTATTACATGGTTTTTTGTTGTTATCTATAACTCCCTTTTCCATGAGCATAGTTTCAATAGTTGGCTATTGACACCATACATGTTGACATTTTCATGAATGCTCCCTTAGAAAGTTCAACAGTGCTATTTCTGGTGTTTGTTTCAACCTTTTGACTGAGCTTGTTGTGCCTGCAGACTCTTCTAGGATTTGTGAACTTCAAGCTCTATCATTCAATAAATGTAAATTATCCTCCTATTCTGGATCCACGTCTGGAAGCTTTAGCTGCTGGTATGTTCTGGTGCTTATTATTATTAATCGCCTCTGTCCATTTTCTTGGATGTATACACTGCCATATTATTTTTCTCTGTTCTCTAGTTTTATGCGGACTCCTTTTCTGATATCATGTTGCGTGGTGCCAGAGCTATATGCATTGTGCAGATACATGTCTGCTGGTTCCAGAAGAATGATTGGGAATTCACAATCTGACGAAGTTATGGAGGATAAGGACGAGAAGACTAAAGCTGATGGAGTAATTGAGGAAGACAAGGATGTGAAGAATAAAGCAAGCTCAAAAGCAGATGAATCTGAGCTCAGATTAGCACAGCTTCAACATCAGCTCCCAACTAATGAACCTGGTGCACTGATGAATCTTGTAGAAGAATCGACTGCTGATGATGCAGATGATGACGATACTAAAGAATGTAAAGGTTTATTTAAGAACTTAAAGTTCTACTTGAGTCGGGAGGTAGGTTATTGGAATTTGTCATTACTGCAAGCCAAATTTGGGGTTGCAGATCAATTGATTTTTCTGATTTGAATATCTTTCAAATGTTTTTAATCCTTTATATGCACTTTCAGGTGCCTAGGGAGTCCCTATTATTTATTATCCCAGCGTTTGGAGGGACTGTTTCATGGGAAGGAGAAGGAGCTCCGTTTAAAGAAGAAGATGAAGATACCACTCACCAGGTTGATTGCATCCTCAATAATATATTACACCAAAGTTTAACTATATAGACGGGGACGTTGATGTACCATCTCTAAAGTAAGATGCCAAAGTACCACGACAGAAATGTCATACTAGGGGCAATAATTACTACAATACAATTTTTGTATGTGACTAACTGTTCAGGTTACACTCGGTACCATCATATCTCGTAATTCATAAACATAAAAGGTGATCAATGAAAAGTGCACAAGTGAAGTAAAATCAAATGGTCCATGGAAGTTTTTTTTTATGCTTGCTAGTATCCCATATTGTAATAAAAAATAGGAGTATGATATCACATCCTCACACTATATAACTTTTTATTTTGAAGAGTCCATGATACGCCTTTGAACAGATACATGATTCACAGTGACAATACTGCACTCATTGCCTGCGCTAAGACTGACTGACTGACATGTGGGGCGGGGATCATCAGTGATGGTGTTACCCCTTCTAAGCCAATACACTATCACGTGTTTGCCCTAGTATAATATCTGTTGTCTGTTACAACCGTTTCGTACGTCTACTTTGAGTTTCTTTTTTTTCCACACTATTCTTTTATTAATTTATGATAGAAGGTTGTTTTATGTTTGTTTGTTTGTTAGGTTTCTTTGAGTTGCATCTCAATTTACTTAACCTACAACTTCTGTTATAATGCAGATTGTTGATAGGCCGACACAAAGCCATGTTTTCCTCTCCAGGGAGTATGTTCAACCACAGTGGGTCTTTGATTGTGTAAACGCTCGTATCATATTGCCGACAGAAGGTTATCTTGTTGGAAGGTATGTCACATGGGGATTGTGATAACTGCGACTTTACCATTGCACCATATGTGGATTCTGTCAGATATGCTAAATTGTAACTGCTTATGCTGTAGAATCTGTTTAGGGACAATGAATATTTAATATGATGCATGAGACATGATTACAAATTTGCCAAGTCCTGCATTCTTTTGGTGCCAGATGCCTAGATTTCCAGTTGCTCTCCATTTGCTACTGATAGAACTTTTTAGCTGTATGCCTAGCCTATTACTTACTAGTTGCTAGCGCTGCTACTAATTTCTTGGTACTGCTACAACTATACCACATGTTGCTGCCAGCTACAATATTGTGTTAATTTTTCGCTGCTGACGAGAAGACCATGAATTATATTGTGCAATAATAAAGAAAAGTAATAATTCGTAGGCAAGTATATGACAATTTTTTTCCATGTTGCAGAGTACCTCCACCACATTTGTCTCCTTTTGTGGACAATGATGCAGAGGGCTACATTCCTGAGTATGCAGAGACAATAAAGAGGCTGCAAGCTGCTGCACGCAATGAGGTCTTGCCTCTTCCAGGTATTGGTGATGAAGATCTAGACAATTCATTGGTAGCAGCAATGATGGATCGAACAGAATCTAACGAAGCTGCTGAAAAGAAGAGGAAGGTGGGTAGTGTTTCTTTCAGTTTAAGTGGTTTTCAATGCTTCTGTTTTTCTTGTATTGAATGCATTTCGTGTAATGATCTTGGCATGTCTTTTCTTTTTCCCTAGTTGGAGATGCTAGAGAAGCAATACCATGATGAACTGAAGATGGAAATTGATGGTGTTGCTTTCTCTAGTCTGTCAAATAAGGAAGGAGATAAATCACCAGATGCCAAAGATGATACTCAGTCAGATCGCGAGGAGGATGCCAGTAAACAAGAGGAGAAGGATGATGATGACATTGGTACTGCTCTCATGTCTCGCAGGCAGAGAGGCCTTTATAAAGCTATGAAGGTATGTGTACTTCTTTTGCTGTATGCCTGTATGCACTACTGGTTTTTAATGTGAATATGGTTACAAGTCCTGATAATGCTCTCTATAGAAATAACTTCCGTTCCTGTTAAAAAAGGTTCTAGTATAGTGCATGACTTAGATTGATACTAGTAAAAGCTTTTCTTGTTGACTTGATAGTTCCCTCTTTGATAATATCTACCTTCACATGCATTTTTGCAATAATTAGTTGACAGTTCTATCATAGATTCGTAGTCTTTGATTTGTCTTGCTTCTGATTGCCTTTCTCTATTATCTCAAATTATTATTAACATCTCTTTTGGATGGTTTTTACGACTATCCTGTTTCTTTGTGAACACAGATGGGCAAAGAAAAGAAAAAAGAGAAAATTGAGCTACTTAAGAAGAGAAAAAAGAACACGGATTCTAGTGCTTCTTCCAAGAAGCGGCACTGATGCTCAGAGTTTGCCAGCGCCACATAAATCTTCATCGCATTGGTGTGGCATCTCTAGTAGAAATGTTGCCATGATCAGCTCGTCTGCGTGCCAAGTCCCCGTGATGAGTGGTTGTCTTTTGATATCTCCTATGTATGCTGAAGATGATCTCAAGGAATATGTACCAGGAAACCTGAATAGAAAAGTTTTGATCTGTCTTTATTATTGTGTACCAGGAAACTTGAATAGAAAAGTTTTGATCTTCTATGTACTAAGCATTTAGAGTCGTTAATTTTGTTTAGCCTGGATATATTGCTTGTCTTTTTTTATATAGAAAAGGTACAAGAATCAATTGTCGTTTTCTATGTACAAAGTTTTTCTCGTTGGCAGGGTCTACTTTTTTTTTTGAAAAGGTAAATTACATTCAAAGCTTAAATACAAAGTATAGAGATGGGGCAAAAATTGTCCCATTCAAAGTTTTCCAGAGCCATCTGGTTAGAACAGTTAGTACAGTTTCTAGAATGCGTCTAAGATTCACAGGAGAACAAGCAAGGAATGTAAATTGGCAGGGTCTACTTGTTTTACGCTCGCACTGGACTGGTTGGCACTTGGCAGGCCATTCCGCATATGCTTGCATGAGTTTGTAGGCGTAGATGAATTACTGGTCGCAACCGAAGTTCAGAGAACATATGACGAGCCATGATTGCTCAGAAAATGACGAGCCATGATTGCTCAAAGAAAATGACGAGCCATGACATTTAGGCGTAGGATGAATTATTGGGCGCCACCAAAGTTCAGAGAACATACGACGAGCCGTCTGTCGTCTAGGAAAAATGCATTACAATTGTTGGTGTCCTACGTTTTTTTTTTTGCTGGTCCAGATACGGGTCTTTTCCTGACGCAAACTTCGTTACAGCCTTACAGGAATCGGAAGATGCAAACTTCGTTAGTCGTTACAGGAATCGGAAGAGGAACCGAACAAATCCGGTATTCGCCCCATCGGATTGCATTACCGTGACTTTCTGCTACCATTACAGAGAGAACCAAACACTGCCTATAACTATAAGTAATGCTTAGAGATCTATAAAAAAAATAAAAAAATGGGGGGCTTCCAGCATCTGATTCCCCTAATGTCCTTTTAGAATCTTGCAAATTTGCTGTGATCATATCCATGTCCTTTTAGAATACCAATAGGGGTTTGAAGGGCCAATTCCATGCCTCTGTCCACTGTACCCTTTCCTCATCTTTCGATGTTTTGATGCACTGCTCTCCAGGTTCAGATTCACTTTAGAAGGCTCCTTAAAACAGAATGATGCTGCTACTTTCTGAAATACAACAATGAGTTAGACATATTCAAACAGAGTTCGTGAAATATCAGCAATTGGTATTTTTCATTGGTCTTCAGCTACCTTGAAACTTTCAAGGGATAAGCTAGGCTACCACTAAATTTAAGGAAATAACAAACGTGCTTCTACTTGACAACTTAAGATTATGTAAACTTGCAATGAAGCAAAATGCTGAGCCAATAAAAATGAACAGAAACCAATAACAGAACATTGAGAAAGAGCGTCACAAACATTTACCTTGAGATCAAGCTGATGGATATCAAAAATATCTTTCATAGAGTGTGAGTTGTATGCCAAAAGGTAGGACCTGTAGGCTTCCTTCGCAGACTTGTTTAGAAAGTAATTCCCAGTAACAATATTCTCCTGTTCCAAAACTCACGTTATAATAAAATAGATTGAAACGACGGGATTGAGTTGAGAAAGAAACACTCACAAGTTGTGATAGCGATTTTGGGACATGCTTTTCACTGAACACATATTCAGTCAGAGAAATTTTGGCTGCCTGCAAGCAAACACTAAATGCGTCACTCCCTCTGTCCAACTAAATGTAGGACACTAGAGCTTCCATGTTACTCGTACTGGACTAGTAAAATTGTAAAAAATGCGTAGCATATAAGATTATACAAAATTCATATTTCAAAGTACTTTCACACTACTGACTTTGTATTTAGACATAATGTCAGAAAACAGCGATCACTTTGAGTTAAGAAAATAGTGCTGCATAAACTGATACACATCAGGTTTCCTCTTAATAAAGGGAGACAGACATATGTCACCGTAACATTAATTACCTGCAGGTGAATGAGCAGCTTTAATTCTTCCGGTAGTAAGAACAGTAATGCACTTCCTTTGCCTTTATCACCTCGGGCAGTACGACCAACTCTGTGAATGTAATCCTACAAATTAAATTCAAATGTCAAACTTAGCAAAATTGACAAATGCATAATTTCTTTAGCATGGTTTGGAAGCACTAACCTTTGGGTCATCTGGAGGATCATATTGCAGAATATAGTCCTAAGCAAGGCACCAGATCCTTACATTAGTAAGGGGATATACCATATACGTAGAAAGGAGTGGTATGAATGGTTTAAACTTACCACATCAGGAATATCAAGCCCACGTGCTGCCACGTTAGTGCATAATAAGATGCCCTTTTCTCCCTTCAGGAATCGGAAGAATGTACTAGTTCGTTTCTGCTGCTTCAGTTGCCCATGGATCTCGTAACACTCTATCCCGAGGAAATGAAGAAGTTCTGCATGGAATTTGACTGAGCTACATGATGAAAAGAACACCATGATCTTCACCTTCTGCTCCTCACCCACTTCCCCTCTTAGGACCTTCACCATCTGCTCCTTGTGAACTTTCAATCTTAGGAAAGTGTACAAAACAAGAAACCTTTTCTCGCTTGGGATGACACAGTAGCCCTGCTGCAAGCCCTCAACTGTAGGCTGCCAGAGCATCAAAGTTATATTTCTCATACCAAATAATCCAGAAAATGTTTTAAAGAGATATGAACAGCATGGTGAAACAGTTGCATACCTTCAATTCAGAATCATCAACTCCAGCATAAACAAGTTTCCGTTGTCTTTCTTCATTTTTCTCAAATGTAAAATTCGCAAAATCTTGAACCTGTGGGATTACAATTTATAACACATAAGCATTTACACCAACAGGGGAAATCAAGGAAAAGTTTGGATAGGATGAATAACTGACCTTTTGAGTCTGTGTAGCAGAAAAAAGAACAGTTTGTCTATCCTGCATATGATCCATAATAATTCCAGGACAAAACATAGTAGTCTCAGACTCAGTAGAAATTTTAATGGCTGCACTATGCACATGAAACGAAATTGGCAGATGGTCACATACCCGAGGGAGGCGTTTAAATATTTGTTTCATATCCTCCTCGAAATTTTGCTCAAGTATCCGATCAGCTTCATCAATTATAAGGCACTGCAACATATGATGAGTTATGCCAGAGAAAATTAGAGGGTGGTAGTGGTCAGTCATGATATTCACTGCCTTAACAGCAAATTCTCATGTTTTTCTTTTCCAAGAAATTCAATGCCATTTTCCTGCCAGATAGGGACCCATATTACATGAGCCAGTAAACAAGGCTTCGCCTTCTCCATGGGCAGCCCAGCACAAAATTAATTGGCTTTAGTATTCTCTGTGCCGAGGTATGAGTGGGCAACAAGATTGATTCCATCCCCGCTCGAAAAGATATTTACAATGCAATTATATGTTAATTTAATTGGAGAACAGAATCAGTTTGGTTTTAAGGATGGTTACGAAGAATAACTTTTAGCTACAAATCCAATACTTGTACCCATACTGTATCGGTTTTGTTTACAGAAATAACAAATAACATTATATGCAATTCCACTTGACTTTTGTCAAGCACAAATTTGCTGCAACTAATAGCAAACAAAGACGAAACACATAACCGAGCTAATATAACAATACGACTTTATCCAAATATAAGCTATTGCCTTTTACAATTTTGCATATACTTGGCATAATGTATGCTGCAATTTGATATATACTCTAATTCAGCATTAATAGGTAGATGGAGTCATGGACAAGCATAAGGTAGATGTACACAAAGATTTCATATATAAAACAATCAGGTAACTGATCATGCAAATAGATAAGCATGAAATTTCTGGTTGTATTTTTTATCTAAATGTGACAATTTAAGTATATGCACTATCTCAACAGAAATAAGGAATTTGGAAAAAAATGATAGTAACCAGAATGTCTTTACCTTTAGCTCTTTGTATTTGAAACTACTGGTACTTCGCAGATGGTCCAGAAGCCTGCCCGGTGTGGCAACTAAGACATTGATCCCTTCTGCGAGCTGGTTGGCCTCACTTCTCATGTTAGTGCCACCAATTACATATCCAAGAGTTTGCGAGTGATACTTCATTAATTCCTTGGCAACATTGTGTGTCTAGCACAAATGAATTGACGAAACACATAAGGATAGCAAAGTGTCAAGTATGAGCCCCTGCCCCTACAGGTGAATAGTCTCAGCAACCATCCAACATTCAGATACACTATAGAAAGCTACCTTTTGAAGCCTCGTTTCAAAAAAAAAAAGCTACCTTTTGAAGCCTAACGATTTGGTGATAAATTTGGTAATATATAGCAACGTGAAAAGAAGTTCTCATAGCTTAATCTTCAAATCAAAATACTGTAAAAACAAACAGCATTGTGTATTTGTGTATTATATTTACACACACGGCATTATGTTAACAAAGAATAACTTAACCTTAGATCAGTTGACACATCTCATTTTGATCGTTTCGCTCGCAGCAAATTCTAGAACAGTCATAAAGCGTGTAAAATCAATCAAAAGATAATTGTTGTGTCATGCATAAACCTGAATGGCAAGCTCCCTCGTTGGGCAAACCACAGCAACTCCAGTTCCGTTCCTCGGCAAGAAGTGCGATCTGTGGAGCAATTCAATCGCTGGTATAAGGAAAGCAAGGGTCTTCCCTGAACCAGTCTTTGCTGAACCCATCACATCACTTCCTTCCATCAGATGCGGTATTGATCTAGCTTGAATCTGCAATCATGAAAATTAAACAACCGTGCATGCATGCCATTGTTACATTACATCAATACTAAAACCCAACGGTGCATGCATTGCCATTGCGGTATCGACTCACATAACACAATCATCCACAGAATGACAGAAGCATTCGACTACATGCAATTGTGGAGTACTTGGACTTGCACCGAGAACAGAAACATGTATATGTTGCCAAAAGATGGTGCAATGGTAAAATTTAGTCGGGTGGGAGCATCACCTTGGTGAGGTGGGTGTAGTTCATCTCTCTGATGACCTTGGCAGTGAGCTCCGAGATGCAGAGCTCTGAGAAAAGCCTGTTTGTCAGAATCCCGCCAACCTTGCCCTTCTTCAGCTTTTCTTCCCCATTCTTCTCCTTCCCCGTTCCCCCCATCTCGCTGTCCTCCTCTCGCTTCCTCTTTCCTTTCTCATCCTTCCGCTTCTCCTTCTGGGGCTCATCGCAGGCCGCCCCTGGGCAATTTTGCACGTCCCTGCTGGTCGTTGGCCGCCTGGGCAGGGCCGCATCGGGTCGAGCCGGCGCGTCGGGCGGCGGTGCCAAGTCGGGCGGAGCAGGTGCTTCGGGCGAGCGGGGCCGCGTCCTCCGGCGTTCGTCCATGGGGTCGCCGGCGCAGTCGCAATCGAGCGAGCGGACAGCGGACGGCGATCGCGTGGCGGCGGGCTGCTGGGCGCGGGGAGACGAATCGGTTTTGCCGGATTCAGTTGCCAGCGTTAATTTGCCCCAGGGGCAATCTCGTCTTTTTGAGTGCTAGACTAGGTGTTTGGAGAAAAATAAGAAAAAATGCGGGAAAAAAAGAGAAATGGTGTAGAAGGTGCTTACTCTTTTTTTTCAAAGAAGAATTATATTATATGATAGATGGGTACATCAACACGTTACAAGCACTCTGAATTATAAAATAGTACCCACGTTGTGAATAGCACAACTCAAAACCTAACATGTTAGATGCTTTGCAGTATGGATGACCATACAGACAAACGCTCGGCAAATGCCCTGAGAACAAATGTCCAACGAACGACGGCCAACATTCTTGTAGGCGGAATTGAGGAACTTCTTCTTTTCTGGTGTCTTCCTTCTTCTTCTTTCTGCCACCGAAGAGTGAGATAGACTGATCTGAAAAAATATTCTCCCTAGTCCTTCATCATGGCCAGATCTAACCACGACAAAATAGAGAAGAGACCGGAGAAAATTATTCCATAGTGGCGACATCATCTCCGCCTTGATGCCGCCGTTCGGAAACAAAGTCTCCATGTCGTCATGTCGATGAAGATGTTGACGCCGAAGTTGTCGCCCTCATCTTCAACGGAGATGCCATGGAGAAGACAATTCCACCATTTCCCTTCACCATCGTCGGAGAGGAGGAGAAGGAGATAAAACTCCAATACCAAGAAATTTGGCACGGAGAGACATTAACCCTAATGACTCGATCTACTAGGAAAAACTTATTAAATTGCATAATAGTTTTTCAAAGCCCGGACTATAATGGTAATTTTGCGGAAGTCCACTCTTGAGAATGGAAAGTAATTAATTTTCCTTTCGGCAAAGCACAAGGAGCGGCAAAGTGCTTCAACGGCTAGGTCGAGCGGCTGTAGGTTCTCACATACATGCCGGTTGGTGGTAGGGCGGCCTTGCCTTCGCTAGATTGTTAAGATCGATGCCCTGTTCGCTTCCCTAAGTCGGCGACCGTCTCTAAGCTTAATGCTTAGAATCACACCAACCACTCCCAAATCTTTCATGTTAAAACTTTTGGATAGAAAGCCTCTAATCTCTTCAATCACATTCAAGTTGGTCCCAAAGATCAGTATGTTATCGACATACATGAACAAGATCGTTCCTTCTCTACCATAGCGATAATACTTCTTTTGTACCAGGTTGCTACTAGAACCTCCATCATCAAACACTTTCTTGCTACGAGTGTCCTTTGCCCTTGCCTTCTCAACACCAAGAGTAGTGCAAAAGCTAGCAGCTAAAAAAGACCTATCAAGAGAAGAGATACCGCCAGCAATCTCGTCTTTTTGAGTGCTAGATGTTTGGAGAAAATAAAAAAAAAGAAGGAAAAAAAGAGAAATAGTGTATAAATCAAGGTGCTTACTTATTGCATGATAATTTCCCAAGGCCCACGGCTAGAATGGCAATTATGCGGAAGTCCACTCTTGAGAATGACAACTACTTCCTCTAGGTTGGTAAAAGAAGTCGTTTTGGACAAGTTTGGATGAAACATTGGAAACATAAATCATGAATAACTTTTAAGTTGTTGAGTTTGGAAATGTGAAAACCATATGAATAGATTTGTCTTGAAATGTGCTTTCATAAAAATATACATATATCACTTCCAATAAATATTTTTATAAAAATAAGAAGTCAAAGTTATACTTTAGAGACCATCTCGCTGTCCAAAACAACTTCTTTTACCAACCTGGAGGGAGTAATTAATTTTCATTCTGGCAAAGCGCAAGGAGCAACAAAGTGCTTCAATGGCTAGGTGGAGTGGCTATAGGTTCTCACGTACATGCCAACTGGAGGTAAGTGCGGCCTTGCCTTTGCTAGATTGTTAAGATCGATGCCCTGTCCGCCGCCCTAAGCCGGTGGCCGTCCCTAAGCTTAATGTTTAGAATGACATGAACCACTCCTAAATCTTTCATGTCCAAACTTTTGGACAAAAAGTCCCTGACCTCTTCAATCACATTTAAGTTGGTCCCAAAGACCAGTATGTCATCGACATACAAGCACAAGATCACTTTTTCTCCTCCACCATAGCGATAGTACTTTTGTACTAGGGTGGCGCTAGAACCTCCATCATCAATCACTTTCTTGCCACGAGTATACCAGGTTGGCGCTAGAGCCTTCATCATCAAACACTTTCTTGGCACGAGTTCCCTTTGTCCTCGAGTTCTCCTCAACACCAAGAGCAGCACAAAGCTAGCAGCTGAAAAAGACATGTCAAGATAAGGGCTTGTTTGGTTCTAAATAAGTCACATACTTATAAGTTAAAAAGTGAAATAAAGTGACTGATTTTACCAAACACCACCAATTTATAAGTCACCCCTGCTTATAAGAAATAAGCTGGTTCACCCCTGCTTAAAACTTATAAGCCACCCTTTTCCGTATGGGGCCCACACCTTTCACTTAACAAGCATGAGCTTATAAGTCATCTACAACCAAACATGCATGACTTATAAGTCACTGGTTTTAAGCCACCTGACTTATGAAAACCAAACAAGCCTAAGAGACACCGCCTTTAAGTAACCTTTGGCCTAGCACATCATCTCCGCTCAGGGCATGGCGTGGTGGGATGCCCCCCCCCCCCCCCCCCCCCCCCCCCCCCCCCCCTCCTCAATTTGTCTACACGAGCACACCAACTTTCTATTTAAGTTGAGCATCTTTCTAGTGCATTTTACATGTTGTACTAATCTCACTCCTCTTATCACTATTGTGGTTCTTTAGAATTGTTTGATTAATTGCTATACTAGTTATAGGTCAAGCCCAAGTAATCCAACCGTTTGAAGGTTTATTAGTGCGTTCGAATATAGGCACACATGTTTGAAACGCCAAAGTCGTCCCACGTTGTAAGTTTTTCTTTGTGGGTGTTTTTTCTTTTTTGAGCCTGGATTCTTTGTGGGTGTTGCTCCAAGACAAGTTGTGGAATGCTGTTCGGCTACAACAACGAGGGCACGAGGCTGGCCAAACTCATACTTTTAATTTGCCAATTACGTTGCAGGAATCTAGAAACAACAAAACACTTGTTTTTGTGAATGCCCAAGCCCAATTGCTCCGAAGGTCTGGGAGGGATCAGCAATGTGGGCAAAACAAGCATGTCTCCAACCTTGTAACTGGCCAGGACTAAGAGCCTGTTTGTTGGCCAGGACTGGGAGTCTGGTTGTTTGAGCTTTGCAGCAGCTTTTGGTCGTCAGCGCACCGAGGCTAACACTTTTAGTGGTTGTAGTATAAATAAAGTGATCTATATGGACTAGGAAATATTGAGACTACTATTCACACGATGTAAACTATCACTATTTGTGGTATGTAAAGAAACTTTTTTCTTTCATCATGCCTCACTTTTATTTTCTCTCTCTTCTTTTTTAGCATGGACCGCCTTCTCTCTCCCCAAGCATATATAGCTTCTGCAAGTCACTATGACAAATATAGAACACCTACTTTTTTATCTGATCCTACGCCCTGTTCGTTTAGGTTTGTTTGGCTGCTAAGCCATGGCTGAAAGTACTGTTGGCTGATTTGATGTGAGAGAAAAATACTGTTCATTGGTTGAAAAATACAGATTATAAGCCAAACAAGCCCAAACAAACAGAGCGCTACATGGTATGGGGCAACAAATAAAAGCATGACGTTGGGGAAGGCCTCAGAAGCTGGAAGCCCAAACAAACAGCTGGCTTTTGGTTCCAGCTTTGACTAGCTAGGAAGCACACCAAAGCCAAATTTGTACACAAAAGCCCTAGAGCTCACTAGAAGAGGCTTCTTTCAGCTTTGGTGGAAAAACCCGCCTTGTCACCGGTTATGTTGCGAAACATTTTCTTTTCTTTCCCCTCCCGTCCGCTACCTTGCGCTTTTTCCCATAGCACCCGCACAAACCCTAGTCGTCGGCGACGCGGGCAGGGTTCCGGGACGGGCGAGTCCTGGTTCCGGCCGTCGCCCCGTGCTGGTTCCGGGCCGCCGTTGCCCCAGCTTGTCAGAACAGGCGCCAGAGATCCCGTTGCCACCCTGGGCCCTGCCATGACTTCTAATTGATCCATGCAATTTAGTGTTTTTTCTAAATAAAGCTATTCAAATACCATGACTCAGGCCCCGTTTGGTTCAAAGGATTTTCACAGAAAAAGTGAAGGAAACAGAAACGGAGGAAAGGAATGGAAGAAGATCGTTTGGAACGGAGGAAACAACGACCGCTTTCCTTTGGAATACTGTAGCTAGATGCTGATTTCACAGGAAAGAAAGAATCCACTCCGACCCCTTGTTTTCTCTTCCTTCGCGGAAGCCCGAGGCAACCTGCGGCAACAACGGAGGCAACTTGCGGCAGTTAAGAGTAATTAGTACCCATATTTGCCTAACATGTTATAATTCATATGTTATAAATTCCTGTGTTCCAAACAACCTAAATTTTCTGTTCCTGTGTTTTGAAATCCCGTAGTTTTTCACTTTTCATCATACCTTATTCCTGTGTTTTTTCCTATTTCTGTGTTTTGGATTCATTCGTTCCAAACAAGCCCTCAAAGTGCAGTGCAGACAGATAGAGATACTTTAGACATTTGAGACCTCGTTCAGTTCATATGCCATCTCAAAAGCAGGGTTGCCAAACAGCCTTAGCTTTTGCACAGGTTAGCTTTCAGAAAGCCAAAGCCAAAAGCTGCAGCTCAAAGGGCACCATGGTATGAGCAGCGCCTACCGCTACCACTGGAGCTCCGGTGCTCGCTAACTTGATATACCGGACAATTTGGAAGAAGATGAATCGGTGTATATATTTTTTTTATAATAAATCGGTGTATAAACTAAGACAACTTTACATTTGAAGAAAAAAACTATTCATATTGATGGGATTCTAGACCAGCTAGGTTGATATCCAAAATTTACCACGTCAAAGATTCGGTAAGCCAAAAGTTAGCAAAAACATTACCATAGATTTAGAGCCAAATATAAAAGTTTGATAAATTTTGATAGCAAACTAAATACTAGTTAAAATCATAGTTTGCTAAATTATTGGTACGACAAATTTTGGAAGCGAAACAATCAAACCCTTTTGCCCGTAAGCACGGACACAATCCTATAGTCGAATAATAAAGGAATGCAACGATTATGGGCATTTATATGTGATCAATCTGCGCGATTGTCAATTATTGAGCGAATCAAACTTTAGATGTAACAATGATTTTTTTTTTATACTGGTAAGTGGTAACAAATGATTTGGTATTGGTAACAAATGATTTTGAAAGAGCAATGCATCGTCCACTTGCGCCCACAACAGTCCAACGCAGGCAGTACATGAGGCCCACCCACCAGCCACTCATCAGACGCCGCCTCCTTTCCAAGTTCCTTACCCCTTCTCCCTCCACCCGCGCCACGCCAACGCCACGCCATGCCGCTAGCTCCTCTGTCGCTGGACCCCGCCCCCTTCCCTCTCATCCGCCCCGCCGCCGGCTGCGGCGGACGCGTCCTCCCGGTCCCGGGGCCTGCACCGCGCCTATGTTGGCCGCTGAGGGCGGCTCCCGTGGCACCCGCCACCACGGATGAGCCGTCTGCGGCCGCGCGGGGCCGGCTGGAGTCGCTGAGCCAGGTGGCCGGAGTGCTGGGCACGCAGTGGGGCGACGAGGGAAAGGGAAAGCTCGTCGACATCCTCGCCCAGCGCTTCGACATCGTCGCTCGGTGCCAGGTCTCTCTCTCTCTCGCACGCGCCTCTCGCGAAGGCGCAATGCTCGCCGCGCTGCTACTGTTTGTTGGCGCGCTGGTGTTCGATGAATTGCATTGCGCCGGGTTGTAAGTTAGTTTCATTCAGGGTTCATGTAGGCGTCAGAGGAGTTTGTAATTCCTTGATATAAACTTGTTTGCTGTAGAATATCTTTCATCATTTTTTTTACATTCTTGATCCGCTGTGCTTCTATCTTCTTTGCATTTGGCGCGGTCCCTTGTCGTCTTAGAACAATGCCATCATCGCGATCGCTGTAGTACTTCCATGGAGGTGGCTAGAGATTAGCTACTCCAGGAACTTTGTTAAGTCTTCACAAAAGCTTTTTTTAGAGGCTCTTCATCTGCGGAAACCTGTTCGGTACTGAGTAGTTACTACTTAAATACTGTCATGCAATTATCTGAATCTTCCAAAGCACATGTCAAGGTAGTTTGATCACAAGTTGTTGAGTCGTGCTTCTTAAGGATAAATCATACCCCTCAAGCTTGGGTGTTTATCATCGGTCCCCAGTTCTCATGAATTGTGTGAAAGATTGTACCGTCCGACATGGTAATTTTAGAAATATTCAGTAATGTGCTCAGTTCAGGTAAAACATGTGAGGTGCCTGTTCATAAACATCCGACTATTTGTGTCTGCTCAGTGAATCAAATGTTTCATCAACCTCTTAGTTCACTGCTAGAACTTAGGCAATGCTAGATCACTACCTTTAGAGTTATGGACGTGATAATAATTTTAGATTGGCAAACATGCAGTATTAGTATATTCATGAGGTTGTATAGAACAAACAACAGGCTGCCACGGTTTTTAGTAGAAGACTAACAGTTGAATAGTTGATTAAAATTCATTACTGCTGTTTCTTACCAGTTCTTGTATATTGATTTGCATTGCACTGCATCACTTTTAACTTTTCTTTATGTAACTTTCCTGTTTCTCAGTCATGTTATTGACTTCTAAACCACAATGATTATGGACTTGAAAACGCTGCATTTTCTCAACATAGACTTTGCGTTCCTCTGTTCTTCAACAAGCAGAAGAACAGTTATGGGTAGTGAAACATCAATATGGTTTCTGTGGAAGCCAAAGTTTTATGTTACTTCCCACTTATGCTGTACTCAACAAGTCATTACTTTTACGGTGTACATATTTTTGATGGCATGTCCTATTAATAAAAATGGGATCATATGACTTAACTTTTGCAATAACAACGTTTCATCCTCTATAGCAATTCACTACCAAGCAACCACTATTAAGAGTGCCAGCTACTAACATGTGTAGCTCCTTGTGGTTTGACATATGGTTATGTATTCGTGTTTCCTTGTGAATAATATTGCCTGTGCAGAGTCCACTCAACTTACTATTTCTTCTGCTGTTCTATGTGGTTATTTGAGGCTCTGTTAGTTTAAGTTGATCCTTCCTCTGAAAGAGTTGGTGACAGTAGTACCAGGACCTACTATTTGCAATAAGATTTGATGCACGAGATTTTTTTTTTTTATGCACCCCTGTTTTCCCCCTTTAACTTGTAGGGTTGTTTATGTTCTTAGGGTGGAGCTAATGCTGGACATACCATATACAATTCTGAAGGGAAGAAGTTTGCACTTCATCTTGTTCCGTCAGGCATCCTTAATGAAAACACTCAGTGTGTGATTGGTAATGGAGCAGTTGTTCATCTTCCTGGATTCTTTAAGGAAATCGATGGGCTAGAGTCTAGTGGAATTTCTTGCAAGGGAAGGCTTTTGGTATCAGACCGTGCCCATCTTTTGTTTGATCTTCATCAAGTTGTTGATGGTCTTAGAGAGGTAGAGCTTGGGAATTCCCTTATAGGGACAACGAAGAGAGGAATTGGACCATGCTATTCCAACAAGGTTACGAGGAATGGACTCAGAGTTAGTGATCTGCGACACATGGATACCTTTGGTGCAAAACTCAACAACCTACTAAGAGATGCAGCTCTACGCTTCAAAGATTTTGAATACGATAGCAAGATTCTCAAAGAGGAAGTTGAGAAGTATAAAAGGTTTGCTGAACGATTGGAACCTTTTATCACCGATACTGTGCATTTCATGAATCAGTCGATTTTGCAGAAGAAGAAAATATTGGTTGAAGGTGGTCAAGCTACCATGTTAGACATAGACTTTGGGACCTACCCCTTTGTTACTTCCTCAAGTCCCTCAGCTGGTGGAATCTGTACTGGGCTTGGTATTGCTCCCAGAAGTCTCGGTGATATCATTGGAGTGGTATGCTCAATTACTTAAACTGCTTAAAATTTCCTATGTCCCTTTCTTCCTGAACGTAATGTTTTTATGTCCAGGTAAAAGCCTACACAACTAGGGTTGGATCCGGTCCTTTCCCAACAGAACTATTGAGTAAGACTGGCGATTTGCTTCGTGCTTCTGGAATGGAATTTGGTACTACAACAGGTCGTCCTAGGCGTTGTGGCTGGCTTGATATAGTTGCACTTAAATACTGTTGCCAAATCAATGGTTTCTCATCTTTGAATCTCACAAAACTCGATGTCTTAACTGGACTCGAGGAAATTAAGCTGGGTACCTCATACTACACCGATGACGGTAACACTGTCCAATCATTCCCGGCAGATCTTGATCTTCTAGAGCAAATAAAGGTAAGGCTCGAAACAGTCTATCCTGTTTTACTGAGTTGTGTTTCATTGGTATAACTTTATATACAACAAAATCAAAGCGGTCTCCGGCATGGCACTTAATTTGGGTCTTGTTTCTCTTGACAACAATTCCTGTGGTCTCTGGTTGTGTAGGTCAAATATGAGGCCCTTCCTGGATGGGAGCAAGACATTTCCTCAATACGAGACTACAGTGATCTCCCAGAAACTGCTCGTCGCTATGTGGAGAGGATAGAGGAACTGGTCGGCATTCCAGTCCACTACATTGGTGTCGGGCCTGGACGTGACGCCCTCATATACAAATAATTACTCGTCTTGATTCAGAGATCCCTCACTTAGCTCAGTAATGTAATTGCTTTGGTTACTAATAAAACAGGCTGATCGTGGAGGGTGTAGAATTTATCATCCTTTGCTAAATGAGTTCAAATCAGCTTCAGGAAGCATCTGTCCAAATTGCCCTTTGCATTTGTTATTTTTACTGGTCACCTAATTTAAGCATATCTTTCCAAAAACTTGAGTGGCCAAATTTGGGCAAGAATTTTGAAGCAAAAGAAGCACCGAATGCTCAGATTTTTTTTTTAATTTGTTTGAAACTCCAATGTCCAAATAAGTTGAAGCATTGCTGAATGAACCCTTTAAAGTCGAGTCTGCATATCTAGCCTCGTCGATCCTACATCCTGAGACCTGGAACTTCCAATAACTCTTTTGTGCTAGCATCGGCAATCTTTCCCGCACCTGCGAACCAACACGCACATGCAACCTGTTCGGGAGGCCGTATCGTATCGTGGATTATTTACTGCTAGCTGGTTTGGTGTGAGAGAAAAATACTGTTCCCGACTGAAAATTTACGATCGTTTACGAGCAAGCGAACAGGCTGATGATCTCTTGCGCAATGTATTGCTGCTTGCATCAAAAGCAGTATTGCTGCTTGCATCAAAAGCAGCGTCAGTGTTGATCACCGCACTTTTCTCTGGACGTTTCCACTTCCAGTTTGGTCTCCTCTTCCCCGACTATTACTTTACAGGCGTGGCTACCGCCCATACGCCCGCTCCCGTCCGCCTTCGCTCCGCCCCACATGTGCACTTCGCCCTGTCTTTGCACCCGTCGGTCGCCCCTGACCCCTTCCTCTCTCCCACGCGGGCAACACTCAGGAGCCGGGATGAGCAGCCGAGGACGAGCACGCCCCAGCGCGCCCCGACCGTAGCACCACCGTCCACCGCCCCCCTCGGCATGTCGCGCGGCTTGCCCTGGCCTTATAGCATAAAACACTTGCAACATGAAAAACATTTGAGTGCAACATATGTTTGAAAGTAGATGAAACATTTGGAACACACACTTGCAACATATGTGTGAAACATCCAGATTTGCAATTTGCAACATGAAACCACTTGCTGCAATGTAAGACTAAAACAACTGAAACATTTGGAACATACTGTTGCAACATGTGTGTGAAACACATGCAACATCCACATAAAAAAATATTACAACAAACGTCTAGAAATTGATGAAACATTTTCAACAAACGCTTGCAACAGACCTATGAAACACTTGCGACATATGCGACATGTGCAACATCATCCGATCTACTTTTGCAATATCAAAATAAAATAATTGCAGCATACATCTGAAACGTCTGAAACACTTGAAACATATGTATACAATGTAGGGAGAGAGAAGGCCGGGTCAGTCCATTCCGGCCGTCGGGGTGGGAGCCGACGGCGAGCCGTGGCGCACGAGCACCGCCCATGCTTGTGTGTGCCCTTGGCTCGGCTTGGGAAGACCTGAGGCGTCACGATACATGTGCCCCAGCGGCCATGGCGGGGTCAGCAACGCGCCCAACGGTGATGGACAACGGACGAACGACGAGGGAGCGAATGACGCAGGTGACTGCCACGTAGGTGAGCGACGCAGGGAGCGAGGGCGCGCAGTGCGGCTGGTGATTGAGGAAGGGTACGGCGCGACAGACCGACGAGCGCGCGCTAGGGAAGGAGGCGGGCGGATGAGCAGCCACACCAAGCGATGCAGGGAGCGAGGGCGCGCGGTGCGGCCGATGACAGGAAAAGGAAAAGGCGCGGCAGCCCAACGAGCACGCTGGAGAAGGGGGCGGACGGATGAACAGTCATGCTGTTTTGGGGCCGGGCGAATAAGCATGAAGAAGTTAAGTGTGGGCTCACAAGGGACGGACGGATAAGCATAAGGAATAGTGATTTATTTTTTTGTTTGGGCCCGCGCCGGACTCTAATTGCAATGCAACTCGCCTATCACCGCTTAGCATGGGTCAAATGTAACTTGTACTGTGCAAGCTGTATAAAAACACATCACACATCAAATCACACAACAAATAGCATCACAGGATAAAAATGGGTGCGACCTCAGAACAAAGAAATTTGATTCCATGCCAAGACATAGTTCCTGCTATTCTCATATAAAAACAGCAGAATTCACCTTGAAAACCTGTCCCCTAACAGGTACGAAAAGGAGAACAATACACTGACAACTAATGACATTACCAGATATTCCAAGCCTGTCAAATTCCACACCGGAGCTTTCAACTTAAGGACCAGGTAGTAAAGTTTTAACATCAATCATATTCAAGTTCATCAGGCGTAATTGGCCTCTTGAGCGGTATGATGGACTTCTTCTCAACATCTTGTGATAATGCTTTTCTCATATCTGGAGCAAAAACATTTACAGGCAGAAGTGCACCATAATAAGCAACAAATTTGGAATATGTATGCCTTGAGATTTGGCACTGCAAATGCTTACCAAGGCCATCTTCTTCCCCTGAGTAGTACCGGAGCACCCTTCGATAAACCACATAACCAAGCTATGAAAAATAAAGGAGTATAATTAGGCAAGTTCACTCACTAAATTAATGTTTAATCAAAAACTTGGTTTCACTGGTTGACATTGATGAATATTAAAAAGTTCTGTTCGGAGCAGCAGAATGGAGTATTGGCAGATCCTGAAATTTGTACACAATATTACCTTTTCGTACATCCTTATCGCTGGCATGTTAGATGCTCTTACAAAGAGATCCACAAAGTAGGCCTTATCCCTGAATAGGAAAACTTGGTTATAATAGTATGTGAAGTAATGCAACTGATAATATGTATGACTTCAAGAACATCACATCTATCCAACATGATAACACTAATGTGGGTAAGTGGGTTGAACATAGCAGATATTCAGTGCCTATTATCAGATTGACAAGTAAACATGGTAGCTTATGTGGGGAAAAATGTAACCAGACTAGGGCACAGAGGGGATGATATGTCATGAATTCAGTTATCCCCTTCAATGCAAATGTGAGAATGGGAGGGTACTATGCTCTTATACCACTCTATATGCCCTGCGAGGAATGACACCTTGTTCTTAACTAGTAACTACTGATCAGCCCTCACATATGCATAACTTGAAATAAGTTGGGTAAGGGGAGAAATGTTCCTTGATCTAGTTAGCAAAATCTGGAACCAAGAAATAGAAGCATGAACCATAATTAATTTTCTGATGGATAAAGTGTGAATCCAAGACAATGGGATTTTTCTTTAAGATTGCCAGAGCATTAAGATAGGAAAAGAATATGAAATATCTGGAGAGAAGAACAGATTATGTCAACTATTAGCATGTCATGAACTATAAACTCAACAAACAACAATTAAGATTACAACAATCATACATTGTGAAGATCCAATAATAGCACAAGAACTCTGTATCCATAATAAAGGGGAAAAAAGATATCATAGGGACTAAATCAGAACGAGAAACAAAAAGATGTTACTTACATCTTATCGCTGATTTCCTCAAGTAAGTTCATAAGCTTCTTGGCTAATTTTTGTCTCCGAAATTCAGAGGCAACAGACACTGCTGTGACGTGTCCATGCCAAGACTCACCTTGCCCTTCAACTTTACCCATGACTGCAAAAGATTTCTAGCTTAATTCCCCTAAACTAAACAAAGGCGAAAGAAAGAAATGGAACGTGCGGAATACTATTGAATTCTATGCTTCAGAAGGGGATAAGATAAAGCTCTAAATTTGATGCTCACCATTCTAGATTAAAACCAACAGAGACAATAGTGAGGTAACCAGTCATCCTATTGCTACCTTCACCAGCCATTTCAGACTTCAAACACTCCTTTTATGAACCAACATCTCAAATCCCAGCATCTTACAAGTGCACTTTGCACTCCTAAAACAATGCCTACTTGGAGAACACAAACCATGGATTGCACCAGGCAGCATCTACATCTACATATGACTAATTGCGTAATGCATAAAAAACATTGCAGAAGAAAATAATCCTGTGCCTTTACACCACTCATGTCTGAACACTCTTAACATCCAGGGTTTGCACTCTACATTTTCAGTTAATTTTTCCAAGCAAAGATGCAGACGCACTAGCAGCACACAATTAGCTGCGAATATATGAGAGGACCGGGACGCCCACACAAGCAAAGATGCAAGGGTACGAGAGACATACTGTAACCCATGACGCGGCCGCCAGGGTTGACGGCGGCGTGGAAGTAGTCGGGCCAGCGCGCCAGGTACGTCATGTAGAACGACATGTTGAACTGCGGCGACCGAATCGTGAGATCAGAGAGGGGATGCGCTCGTATAAAGGAAAGAGAGGGGAGACGCGTCGGTGGCGCACCGTTTCGGTGAGGTGGTCCAGGTTGACGGAGGCGAAGCGGAGGAGGTCGTCGCAGCAGAACCGGCGGATCGTCGTCATGCTTCCTTCTCTCCTCGCTTCTCTCTCTTCTCGGGGCGGCGGCGAGCGGGGCCGGCTCGGCGGGTGGGGGCGGCGCTCTATCCGGATTCGTCGTGACTCTCTCTCGCTCGTCGGATTGCGGCGGTCGGTCGGGCCTAGAAGCTCCGGTGTTGAAGGGTGAAGACGGCCAGGCCCATGTGGAATTTGGATGGAGCAATTGAGCCCATGTGGAATGAAATGCCCGTCCAGGACCACTTAAAATTTGGATGGACCAAATGAGCCCAAACCCAACCGCGAGGAGGAAGAGGAGCACCACGCAGTGGCTAGGCAGCTCTCCGACACCACACGGCCCTCCCGCTCGAGTCCGCCGCCGCCGCGCCAGACCTCCCATTTCGTCACCCGACTCCATCCACGCGTCCCCAACGCCAGCCACAGCACGGGTCTCTCAAAGCCATGGACTCGCGCGCCGTAGACGGCGCAGGCGGGGGTCCCGACGCCTCCTCCCCGGCCGATCCGCCGAGCCCCGAGGCCGATCCGGCCGCGGGCGCGATGGACGCGTGCCTCCCGGCGGACCTGCTTCGCGCCGTGCTGCAGAGGCTGCCGCCGATCGACCTCGCGCGGTCCGCCTGCGTCTGCCGCGCGTGGCGCGCGGTTGCCTCCGACCGCGCCGTGCTCGAGGCCGCCTTCTGCGCGCCCTGGGGCGTGCGGCGCGTCGTGGGCGAGCCGGCGACGGGGGCCTTCTGGCGAGCCGCCTCCCTCGGGAGATTCGCGCTGTCGCATGCCGTCCGCCGCGGGGATACTGTCCCCGGCGTCGCTCTGAAGTACTCCGTGCAGGTGCGTGTTCTGTATCGTTCGCGCTCTATGTTCCAACGATGTGACGATCGACCTATTGTTTGCTGAGGTGATATCCAACTTGAAGCGCCTATAATCCTCACATGAATCTGGTTTTGATCACCCCTAAATATTCTGTGGCAGCAGATCATATGCATTAAGATTTGATCGCTTGTATTGTATGTACTCCGTCGTAGCATTAATTCGGATGTGAGGGTATATGGAAACGGGAGTAGATAATCTGGGGTACTTCCACATCAGGGATGTGAGGCTCGTTCTTGTCATCATAGAAAGACGGAGCTAGTCAAAAACTCAAAATTAATCACCAGTTGGTCATCAGTGCTTGTTGAACTAGTATCCTAGAAGGAAATGAACAAACTGTTAATAATTCGTAGGTACGCGCAAAGCGTGTAAGAACATCCGCCAACTTATGATCAATCAAGCGTGTAAGAACATCCGCCAAACTGTTAATAATTCGTAGGAGTGCCCTGTTCGCTGGGCTTATAAGCCGTACTTTTTCAGCCAACGAACAATATTTTTCTCTCACAACAAATCAACCAACAGTACTTTCAGCCATGGCTTATCAACCAAGCGAACAGGGCACTCATCAATCAAATACTTACTCCCTTTGTTCCAAATTATAGTTCATTTTCACCCTGTCTTGAGTCAAAATTAGTTAACAACTTTAACTTCCACAAGTTCAAATGAATGCACCATGAAGAGTTCAACACATATTTCATGGATAATTTAATGAAACTAATTTGATGTTGATGCATTTTTCTATCAACTTGGTCAAAGTTTAGAAGTTTGACTTAGGACAAGGCTGAGGCTGAAGCTAACTATAGTTTGGAACGATGTTAGTGCATCTGTGTAGTTTGAGATCTGTCATTTTGATGCCTTCTTCACACTTGTGTAGCTTAGTACTTGTGTAGAGTACATTGTTTTTCATGCTGCCGATAACTTTTGTACTTTGAAGTAAATGAAGAGGTGCTCCAATTGGGATTTGTTGATCTGGCAGTAGTGGTCAGGAGTTTTATGTGGCAGATAAATATAGCCATGATTGATTGGAAGGAATGAAGCAATGGGGTTGGAGCACGGGAAGTTTGCTATGTCATTGTTAATGGTGTTGTTGAGCTGGGATGGGAAGAGAGAGGGACCTATATCATATTCAGCATCGAGTATGGTCACTGTGGCTGTAAGGAGTCTTGTGCTCACCGCTGGGTTTCTGGGTGCTTGCAATTACTCCTAGTGTTGAAGGTCGTGGTTTTTTGGTCTCTTAATGTAATGTCATTACTCTGGAATAATAACTATAGGGTTTTATTAGATTAAGAAAGTTTTCTGCCTGTGGGTTGGACATCACTACTGTAACTACTAAGAACTGCAGTTATAGCTGCTATACTGTGTCACGGTGTGTTTGAAGCTAGTGTCATGAGTTTCTGGTAGTCACTTAGGTGGTTGTTTGGACACATTGATTATGTGTATGTTTGATTGTTTTTACAAAACAGTTTTTTTTTAGGATTTTTAGGAAAATTGGTTTTAGGTTGTTAGTTAGGTAGGTCCAGGTTTATGGATTACTTTGTTTGGATTTCGTAAACTAAAACAAATATTCTCTGATGCCATTACATAGCACCAGATCACTTTTCTTCCAATTTAACAATTCATTAGACATTAGGGAAGTAGTATGGATTATGGTGCTTACTTTGTTAAGCACATGACGTAAGATGAAAGAAAAATGAAGCACATGGCACCGAACATGAGGTACAGGAGTTGGTTTCTAAAAAAAGCTAGGAACCATTTTTGTTTTTTTAACTGGATTTTTGGTTATCCCTGTTTTTTTTTAATATCTATCCAAATGGAATTTTAGGTGGTTAGGCTCACATCAGGTAGGAATCTACTTAGCTTGCTGCATCTGACCTTGCTGTTGAGGGATCAGACTTCATACAGATGTTAAGTTTTGGATAAAAGTTCTTATTATCAAAAGCTTTTTGTGTTCATACAGATCAGACTTCATACAGACTAAGAACAGGATGCCAGGTCATATCCTAACACCTGGCATCCTGTTGTTAGGATCTGTTTTGTGTTCGATGAGGCTAGAGTTTCCTAATATAGTGCTTCAGTAAGTTTTTATCAGCTTTATGTATTATTATACATATCAAGTTCGAAAAGCAGATGAGTCTTGAAATATCTCTTTTTGCTCAACCACTACTGGTCTTTAAATTATCATGGTCTCACTGCTTACAGCATGCTTATGCCCAGGATTGTGTTGGTTTGATAGCTTTTCGAAAATAAAATGTTTATTGGATGCACTGCACTATTGAAGGGATGGTCATTTTATTTAGTGACTACTGCAGGATTACTCAGCATAATCATATGCTTAATGCAACTGCAATAAAAAACCATTTACCCTACCAAAAGTTGTCCAACGGGTCATCTACTATAAAAGGACCCTCTCCATTCTTCATGAGACTGCAATTTCATGCTTGTTGAATTGCATGCAGGTGACAGATATCAAACGATTCAACAACATGATGAGTGACCATGGCATCTACTCGAGGGAGAGGCTTCTGATTCCGATCAGCAACCCAGAAATCCTTATGGGCAGCACCTGCTACATCGAGATGGACCATAATGCCAAGAGAGAGGTTGCAATCTTTTACCCTGAGGGACGCCCAGGTGGCAAAACTGAATCCGTGGCAAGCATTGTTGCTGCAGAGAGGCGAAGCCAAAGGATTCTCGAGTCGGTGAGGCGGAGCCTGCACGTCGACGATGGGACTGCTGCGTACTACTTATCTGTTACTGAAGGTGATCCGAGAGCTGCCATGATGGAGTACTCCGAGGACCTGAGGTGGGAGCAGCAACGCGCAGGGCGGTAGATTCAGATCAATGGCATATGTTATGACATTGGTGCTTGATGATGGTTATTGTTTGATGTGTTATATTGTATAATTCGGATTGTTGTAAGTACAAACTTTGGTCTAATGAATATAGATGTATGTATGTAGATAATAATTGCCAAATGGCGTCGGTGTTGAGAACAAAAGTCGTACCGGATGATAATTGGCAGCTGAAAGTATTACATGTCATTCGTGAACCTGCTTGTCTGTAAGTAAGATAGTTTGTTATTGATAAAATTCTCGGGGAATCCTCGATGAAGCTGTCTTTCACTCTTGCTAGTGTTCAAATAATCAACCTGTCCAATCTACTTAGACTGCGTTTGATTTAGTTTCTGAAAAGTGTTTTTTTTTGGTTAAAAAGCAGAAGTTCAAATCAAACAGACAGAATCATAAGTTGCTTTTTCAGAAGCAACTGTTTTCGCATGGTACAATTTTAACAACAATTTAGGCTTTATTTTTTTACTTTTTCAAATGGGTGGAAATAAATAGATGTGTTAACGGCTGTTTGAAGGGAGATAAAGAGAGTATGTTTTATAGTGGTTTCAACCATACAACTACATTTTCACAGCTCACAACTGAATCAAACATACCCTTTTTATAGTGATTATTGCATTTGCGTAGTGAGACTGGTGTGCTCGAGCTCGAGGACGTAAAACGACGCCCACCAATCGGTGTGTACTCGAGGACGTAAAACGGAATTGATGGAACGATGCATGTACCATGTGTCCATGTGCTAACTAAAAAGGACGTGTCATCTGTGATCTGTCATGATTCATAGAGTACGAATTTATTTTGGTTGGTAGTAGTCCTAGCTCCCTAACTTTCAAGCTTGTGAACAATTTCTGCGAGGCCAACCAACAAAAGGGTCCACAAGTTAATTAAGCAGGTTTGCCAAGCTTATTTTTCTCTAGATGACAGATAAAATGTCTTGAGTACGTAAGAACCAATAGGATACTGTTGGAAGCACATGAACGGCCAAATTTATGACCTGTCGCCAATCAAGCACGCTACCTAGAGGACGAGGATGGAGGTAAAGGCTAGAGAAAGATAGGATCTGATACCCATGATAAAATGTTAAGAGCTAGACTCATTGAAGAATGTCTCATATGTTATCTCTTAATGACATGGCAACACATAAGCTAGCAAGTTATTAATATTTAATTTTTGCAAACCACGGTAGACACTCGTACATACGCGCACACTCACCCTATATATGTACGTACGCGCACACTCACGCTATATATGAACGCACGCAAACACTCTGCCTCTATGAGCACATTCGAGAGTCTAATCATAAGATTAATGAAGTCACAACAAACGTCTTGATGTTGATGGACACATCACCTACTACTGAAAGAACAACACCTTTAATCTTTGAAATAAATAAAAATTTACGAGCAACCATCTGAATGCGTAGGTTCACTGTAAAAGAAACTCAACCAGACAGTTTGCAGCAGTTCTCAGCTATAGCAAGTTAACTTATGCCACGCATGCATCATCATGCATCATGCAAGTTAGCTTAGCTAGGGCGTGGGATGCATGCATCATGCATGTGTGGACCTATGAAATATGTGCCAGACTGCCATCATCACCGTGATGCATGTAAAAGAGAGTATGATCGATGCAGAGGGCGGCCGCCCGGGATCATAATAATAGAGAGGTGGGCAAGGACACCAATGAAAAGATTGAGAGCTAACCAAGGGCCCCTTGTTGAGTCGGAGTCGTGCATTCGCGTGCTGCTTATACTAAAATCGCTACACAAACACAAGCATGCGCCATAAAGAAATGCGTATCATATCGACAACCGAAAGGGGACCGATACTTTTGACTAAAACTAATTAACAATGTGTATCTACCCCACCGTCTTGTGTATTTTTTTTAACCTACCGTCTTGTGTATCTAGCTATCTGTTTGGCTGAAACTAACACAGTGCATCTCTGATGTGGTTATGGATATAGAATTCACTGTTTCACATGCACTCTTTCGTCTTATATCCACTCAGTTTAACCATTTCGTACTACTCATTCTGTCTTTTTAAATGTATCCTTGCGCTTAATCTTTGTTTTCTTGAGTATTCAGGTAGTCAACGGATGGGTGAAGCATTTCACTGCTATTAACTCAACAAGAAAAAATAGTTTCTTTTCTTGTCGACATCCATATTTTGTTGCACTAGTTGTATTATACATGTTGAACATGTAGATATCATATTTGTATAATATATGTAATGATAGATCGACCTGATCCCATTCCGACATCAAGTGTGGATTCCATTTAGAAATACAGTGTTATATGCTTGAGATGTCATCTGTTAAATGAATTGACGTATTTTACGAACAAATGAATTATCTGAAACCATTTTGTGTTGGCACATCTAGCGCTTGTCCAATCTCTACTTACTAATATATGCCGGTAATCAATCTGGATCTTTTAGAAAAAAATTACTAATTTATAGATTTTAATTTTCCTATCAGTTAATAGATTCTCTGACGGTACATGGAAAGACAGAAATAAAACGCCCTTTTTGACGTTACTGTACTAAGCAACGACGGGCGATTGATCTTTTTTTTATGGTACTGTACTCACAGGGCAATAATGGGTTCTTTTTAGGGTAGAAGCATATAATTTCTTTCGTGCGACAGGAGTAAAAACCTAGATCTAATTAACAACAATTTCTCTGTCGGTAAGTACCATGGAACTTTTTTTATGGTGGACCGACAACAATTTGGTCGGTTGGTTATTTCCTGTTAGGCACTATTTGGTTCTCAGAAATTGAAAGGAATTGGAAAGTAATCCAACAATGAAATGGAAAGCAGTTTCTAAGTTTTGATTTCAATTTATGGGATCCCATTCTTTTTTCAATTTTCATGTCAGTAGTTTGTATTTCTCCATCGGTTTTGTACCGAAATTAGTTTTGTTTCCTTGTAATGCTAAGAGATCGTCAACTTGTGTTTCAGTACTAATCTCCAATGTATAGTGGCATGCTATTGTACAAGTCAATCATCATTCAAAAATGACGCATGATGGTTGATCAAATTGTCCAAGTTGGCAGAAGCTGACGTGAGACAGTTTTTATAATTTCACATATTATAATACGAGAAGATAGATTATACAACGGATTTCACAATTGGGATTCCTTGTCCTTGCAAGAATAGAATAACGATGGCTGCTAAGACGAGAACGATAATGATAATGGCTAGGAGATCCGATAAGGTTAGGCGATCCTGGCAGGAGAAGTCAGGAGAGGGGCCCTGCTCTCATAATTTCATATATATTTCGTACTACTACATCATCGTGAGTCCATGGGCGGGCTGGATATCCGGCAAAAGTTTCCTTTCCTGATCGGCTCGTCACGTTTCTTCAACCAACACACACCAAGGGCGACGAGTTGATCTGACACGTGCTGCTGCATACGTACGTCCATCGCTCTCGCTACGAGTGAAAAACATGTGCCAGTCCCGTTTCGTCCATTTGCCTGCCTTCATTTTTTTTCCTATGGTCTCGCTACAGAAATAGTACAGCTGCTGGTCTTGGAGCAATGGGCTTCTAAGCTTGATCTTGCACTCTTAACAAAAGGCAACGCTCATGCCAATTTGTGTCAAAACGTAGGTAAAGATGCCTCTGTCTATCTAAACTGATCAAATTATTTGGAGTTTGATCAACTGTATAGAAAAGAACATCAATATTTATGTTGGGGCACGGATACGCGAGTAGTGGAGGCCAATGCAAGCGAGAGCTAATGATAACAGAATTGTTGAAGTAATGTCGTGTAGGGACAGCTGGCGGGGCCTTCGCCCACCATCAGGCGAGGACGGAGGCCGTGGCGCGACAAGCGAAGGCTGTGGTGCCACAAGCGGAGGCCGCCCGACGAAGGCGGAGGTCGTAGCTGAAAGGTCCTAATATGGCTGGAGGGGGTGAATAGCCTATTTAAAATTCTACAAATCAACTAGAGCAATTTGATTAGTAAGACAAATAGAGAAATACAAACTTGCTCTAGCTCTACGAGGGTTGCAAGCCACCTATCCAACAATTCTAATTGTAATTATTACTAGACACACAACTTGCTATGATACTACTCACTAAGAGCTCTCAATCTTGGTACACTAAAGAGTTCCACTAGATGAACTTAAATAACAAAACAAGCTCTCAATTCTAATTACACTAAAGAGTTTGGCACAACTAGTTTGCAAGAATATAGAAGAGTGAGTAGGGTGATTATACCGCCGTGTAGAGGCATGAACCAATCACAAGATGAAGATGAAATCAATCACCAGGAGAATTCCAAAGGGCAAGAGACAACCAATTTTCTTCCGAGGTTCACGTGCTTGCCAACACGCTACGTTCCCGTTGTGTCGACCAACACTTGGTGGTTCGGCGGCTAAGAGGTGTTGCACAAACCTCGTCCACACGATTGGACACCGCAAGAACCTACCCACAAGTGAGGTAACTCAATGACACGAGCAATCCACTAGAGTTATCTTTTGGCGCTCCACCGAGGAAGGTACAAATCCCCTCACAATCACCGGAGATAGCCACGAACAATCACCAACTCGTGCCAATCCTCCATCGCTGCACCAAGCCATCTAGGTGGTGGCAACCACCAAGAGCAACAAGCGAAATCCACATCAAAACACGAATACCAAGTGCCTCTAGATGCAATCACTCAAGCAGTGCACTTGGATTCTCTCCCAATCTCACAAAGATGATGAATCAATGATGGAGATGAGTGGGAGGGCTTTGGCTAAGCTCACAAGGTTGCTATGTCAATCTAAATGGCCAAGAGGGTGAGCTTGAGCCGGCCATGGAGCTTAAATAGAAGCCCCCATGAAATAGAGCCGTTGGGCTCCTCACTGCACTGAACACGGGCTGACTGGAAGCTCCGGTCAGATTGACCGGACGCTGGACCTCAGCGTCCGGTCATACGATGTGCGCCACGTGTCATCGACTTCAAACGCCGATCGCCCAATTTCAATGGTCAAGTAATGACCGGACACATCAGTTAGAAATTGACCGGACGCTGGATCTCAACATCCGGTCGTTTCCAGTAAGGTTCCAAATGCGATATTTCACGATCAGACACGTCCGGTCATGCCCGACTAGACTCACCCAGCGTCCGGTCACACAATGTCTCCTCTGTGCATCTCACGTCAACGTACGTCAGCACTAACCGGACGCACCCTGCTAGCGTCTGGTCACTAAGTGACCTAGCGTCCGGTCATAAGACCGAAACACGCACCCTCTGCTGCCACTGATCGAACGCGCCGGTCCAACCGAGGCCAGCGTCCGGTCACTTACAGTGACCTCCAACCTTTCTGTCTAGGGCACCGGTGAAGTATCTTACCCTTGCTCAAATGTGCCAACCACCAAGTGTATCACCTTGTGCACATGTGTTAGCATATTTTTACAAATGTTTTCAAGGGTGTTAGCACTCCACTAGATCCTAAATGCATATGCAATGAGTTAGAGCATCTAGTGGCACTTTGATAACCGTATTTCAATACGAGTTTCACCCCTCTTAATAGTACGGCTATCTAACCTAAATGTGATCACACTCGCTAAGTGTCTTGATAACTGAAACAAAATGGCTTCTACTATTTATACCTTTGCCTTGAGCCTTTTGTTTTTCTCTTTCTTCTTTTCCAAGTTCAAGCATTTGATCATCACCATGCCATCATCATCGTCATGATCTTCTCTATTGCTTCATCACTTGGAGTAGTGCTACCTATCTCATAATCACTTTGATAAACTAGGTTAGCACTTAGGGTTTCATCAATTAACCAAAACCAAACTAGAGCTTTCAATCTTCCTCTTTTTGGTAATTGATGACAACCCTTTCACAAAGATATAAATTGAGATTTAATTGAATCCACGTTGCTTGCCTAAGCATATTTACTATGTGTAAAAGAATATGGACAAGTTTCATGAACTCCAAATGGTAGCAATTGCTCCCCCTACATATGTGCTAAGAGTTTGGATTGTAGCTTGCACATATGCTTAGATAGGAAATATAGGAGTCAATTTCTACCAAATGATGCTAAGGTATAAGAGATGAACCTTTGAAGCGTGATACCAATCGGAGTGCACCAATATACCATCCTTAGCACCATTAGTAACTAGACATACATAAAAACTAGAATACCCCATGAGATCAATATTACAAGCAAGGGTCTAGTTTCCATAGAATGAACATAGGTCTAATTACTTTAGCCTATGCATGCTAGTTTTTCCTTTCAACATTCAAACCTACAACTAGCATACACCACACAAGCATGGATATTGAAATTAAGAACTTGTACCATGCAAACAAATATATAAAATGCACATTCAAATGTATCATACAAGTTTATGAGCTTACTCCCCCTACTTGTGTGTAATTTTGATTGATCCCCTTACAATGTCATTTCATTTGTTTGCTCCCCCTATCTATCTTACTATCTTTGTGCATTTCTCTCCCCCTTTGTCAACAATTAGCACAAAAGGTGAGTTTAAATTATAGATAGGTTGGAGTGAAACCATGTGAAATGAGGATTATTTTCTAAATTTGGTTCAATCTAGATCACTTGCAAAAGATATTTAACTTGGTTTGATCCAAGAACAAGCTTCTTCACACCTCCAAATAAGGGTTATATTGTACCATGTTGAGTTAAACACTTATAGCTTATTTTCTAGATCAAACACTAGGTTTACAAGCCCACAAACATGTTATATGCTACCACTAGATCATTTCAAACATACAAGCAACAGTGGTACCATACAAGCATCAAATTCATTTGATTTTCATGAATGAGCCTATTCAAATGTGAATTATGTCTAGATGTACTAATCATGTCCTTAGTAAGGATGTATGCTATGCCAATCAACTTTTACCCTAGATTGCTCGAAGGAGAGTCATGTCATATAAATTTGGGGGTGCATCAACACATATTGAAGAAGTCAAGTATGTTCAATTCATTCCTGTGGGGGATATACCCCTGGGTACCACAAGATGGTACATGGGCCGCACCATCCGAGGTGGCCCGGCCCGTAAGATCAAGGCGTGCATAGCAAGATTACAAGTTGTACTAGATATTGTAATAGTACCAAATTGGATACTTTACTTGTAACCTTGTCTCTTCAGAGTATATAAGGAGAGACAAGGGTCCCCTAGAGGACAGGTTAATCTGTATACATCTCAGTACAATACACCAAAGACACAGGACATAGGGTATTACGTCGATCAGACGGCCCGAACCTGTCAAAATCGCTGTCTCTGCGCCTTGTGTCACCATCTAGTTCCTGATTACACGCACCGTCTACCGATAATCTACCACTATGGGCACCCCCCTTGGTGGACTGCCGACCATATTTCGTCGATAGTGGCGCGCTAGGTAGGGCCCCCTTTAGGGGTTGTGTGTGCTGATCCACGGCGAACCAGATGGGATCTCAAGATCAATGTTGTTTGCGACAACGTCCTTCGGCAACGGCGACTACGACCTACAGCGGGACTCGCCGTGCTTCCCGCGTGAACCTTCCTGCCAGATCGGGTCTACATGCATCAACGCTGAAGATTTAAGCGTAACATCATGTCATCACGTGATGACATATCTACACCGCCATGCAAAGCTTCCGTCGGGCACACGAATGGCAACAGCAAGCAAGCTAATTATGGATATCATGGAGACAGAGGCTTCCGTGGATCACCAGATGGATGCATCTACGATGAACCTCCGATTGCTCGGATTACTAATTTGACCCTAGGCCTAGAAGTCTACAGACCACGTCGACCACGTCTCGAGTGGCCCCGCCGAGCTCTGACCATGACCACGTCGACCGCGACCACGTCGATCACGTCCCGAGCAGCTCCGCCGAGCTCTGGCCACGTCAACCATGACCACGTCCCGAGCAGCTCCGACCACATCGGCCACCAGACCACGTCGCAATGATGATCGCTGCGAAGAACAGCGCTACGATAATTGCGACCACAGTCATGGCGACAGGCCGAAAAGCTCGAGGACCGGACAACTTCATCGCGACCAACCAGATGTCTATCCAAAGATAATTTTCCTCAACAACGCCATCCGCGGCAACCCAGCTTCTCGCGGCAGGCGTTCAACGATCACTGTACCGGGGATACATGCAAGAGGTGACGTCAACTAGTATATCCATCGTATTCATGCACGATGGACATGCAATCCAACAAGATCAAGGCGATGACATGTGGAGTTTCGTCAAAATTGCGGCAACTCGGCGTCAATCCGTGATGGCGGTTTTTTCCATCATATCGTCCATGACGGCCCTCATGTGCGTCCGTCATGAGGCCAAAGTTCTGACCAGGCGTCGGCTCAATCCACAGCAGCCTGAAGACAACGCAAGCTAGCCAAGAGTTACGCATATACGTGTATACATCTACACAAGTATACATGCAAGCCATCTCATTGGGCAGAAGGCCAAGACGATTTGTTCACACGCCCAAAAGCTAAGTGAATTCTCAATTAAATATTTATTACTTGATTTCTATTCAATGACACACAAATCTTTTTATTTTTCCTCATGCACCATCTCGCGCGGCATCTCACGATGACCGAAGCAAGATGCGTGCATGATGGGATCATCGACTCAAGGCACACGCCTGCCGCTGGAGCTTGGAGGAGAGGGTGTACAGACACAGGTCGGAACATCAAGGCCAAGTACATGAGCTCTGGAGCACTCAGAAGCCAGATGTCGATCAACTCATGTTGAGCCATCGGCGAGCCGTGTCGATCCGTCAAACAAGCCATCCGAGCTGTCTAGCAAGTCACGACGAGCCGCGTTGAGCCGCGTCGAAGCCGTTGAGCGAGCCGCGCTGAGCCACAAGCGAGCCGCGTCAAGCCATCTCTTGAACATCGCAACACGCCGACTACTCCCACCGGTCGTCAATAAAGCTAAGTATTATTTTTAATTGAAAATTTCTTCGATCATCGTACACCTCCGCCGACCACCCTAAGGGTGCGCTCCGCGTCGAATTTTCTCCATACATACAATCCAAAACATGTATAAGTTTTTACAATGGTTCGCCGATACGTTTTCCTTCTTGCTTGAGAATCCCAGAGCCGGCACTGTCTCTAGCTCCACCCCATGCGTGCATGAGAGTCCGCCCTCTGTGCTACGGGTAGTCGGCAGTCGCTCCCTGGTAACACTGGCACTCTACGCGCGACAGCGTTCCGTACCTCACGCTACGAGATGTTGGTCAGCCCAGGGCTGGCGCATTCTTCAGGACAGGTTAATACATCGCGCTACGCCACTACATAACAAAAGGGCTAAAAACAGCTAATGTTATTTTTCGAATATTAGACCAAGTATAATTCATCGCCAACCAAACACCAAGTGTTTACTTCACCTCCTACAGAGAGGTCAATATATTTCGTACATCATCATGTACTACCGCTCTCCATGTTTATTTTTTCAGGAACACAGTTCGGTCAGCGAGCTCATGCTTCGGGGTTCGCCAAGACCACTACGGTGCTCGAGGACTCTGGCTAGACCACGCTCGTGCTCGGGGACTCTGGCCAGACCACGCTCGTGCTCGGGGACTCGCCAGACCACTCCATGCTCTAGGACTTCTCGCCAGACCACTCCGCACTCGGGGACTCGCCAGACCACTCCGTGCTCTAGGACTTCTCGCCAGACCACTCTGTGCTCGAGATATATCGCCAGACCACTCCGTGCTCGAGATATATGCATGCATCGTGTATGGGTATATGCATGTGAACGTTGTGGCCATGCAAGCAAACAGGAAGCAAGCAGGGACAAGGCATATATGGATATATGCATACATCGTATATGGATATATGCATGCAAACGTCATGGCCATGCAAGCAATCAGGGGCTACACGTATTCATGTTCATGCATATACGTTGCATAGTCGGCCGAGCCTCTTGCTCACTCGTAGCGATGCTCGGCAACCTCTCGCGCCCGTGGTCTACGGCATCAGATCAACACGAGGCAAAGCAGGCAAGGACGTACGACAACATCACCATGAAGCCAACGCAAGCAAGCAAGGCCAAGTATGCATGCATATACGCGTGCCATGTAGCTCTACATCAATTTCCAAGAGCCAAGCTTGATCAACACACAAGCCAACGACGACGACGAGTACTCCAGCAGCGGCAAAGGCTGCTCCTACACCATCGCCAACCACCGAACTGATCGAGCGACCACGTCAACCACAGACCACATCGAAAACGTCCCGAGCGGCTCCGCCGAGCTCCGACCACATCGACTACCAGACCACATCGCAATGATGATCGCCGCAAAGAACGGTGCTACGATAATCGCGACCACAATCATGACAACAGGTCAAAAAGCTTGAGGACCGGACGACTTCATCGCCACCGATCAGATTTCTATCAAAGATAAGTAAACTTCTAATATTTATATTTAACATAATTTTCATTACGACGTTTCTCCACAACGTCCTCGTCATGATTATTCTTCAAATAACATTTGTCCATGTATACCATCTTAAATATAACATACATCTATACTTAATGCAAATCCTCGACCAGTCATGTTGACGCTTGATGCCTCTAGAGACGGCCCTGTCTCCGGCTCCTCCCTACACGTGCACGAGCGTCTGCCCTCTGCGTTATGGGTGGTAGGTAGTGGCTCCTTAGCGATGCCTTGTTCTTCCTACACGTGCACGGGCTCCGTGCCCCATGTTATGGTTAACGGGCTAGCTAGGGCTAGAGACTCAGCTACATACTAACTGGTCGAGCAGTTTATATTAAGTATAAACACAAACTTCACATTAACACTGATGTTTACAAAGCACCAACTGCTTTATCACATCATGCTCATTTGCAAATGACTACTGAGCGTCATACGCTATTTCTTCACCGCTGATTTTTTCTCCATAATTTATTATTTTATACATCATGTACTACTATTCTACATATTTATATTGCAGGAATTTTGAGCTATGCTCGGGGACTTCATCGCTCGCTTCTCGACCATGGCTCGACGATTGCCTCGATCACTCTCCGACCATGGCTCGGGGACTTCGTCGCTCGCTCCTCGACCTGTGCTCGAGGACTGCCTCGACCACTCTCCGACCACGGCTCAGGGACTTCGTCGCTCGCTCCTCGACCTGTGCTTGGGGACTGCCCCGACCACTCTCCGACTATGGCTCGGGGACTTTGCGTCTCGCTCCTCGACCGTAGCTCGGGGACTGCCTCGACCACTCTCCGACCACGGCTCGGGGACTTTGTGTCTTGACTACATGTGACTGGCAACTCGCATACAGTTGGGATATTTTTTCTCACTTAGACCTTGCTACAAGGCTCATACCTCGCCTTCTAGCAAGCTCGGGGACTACATCGGTACGATGCACCTGCCGGTGCATCTCATATTGCTTGTTTGAAAATTGGGTTCTCAACTTAACTGGGAATTCTTTTTAGACCCTGGCACCACGTGCCTACGTCACCTACTACTAGGCTTGGGGACTAAGTGGGCATACTTCACCTTGCGGTGAATGTGTTTGTTTTTCGACCCCTACGCCTCTGATGATCAAGGACGCTACGCTTCAAGATACACTTACATTTCTTTTCAGAAATACAAGTGGGCACACTTCCCGAGACGAAAATCTTTTTCTTTCTTCTTAAGAGCACCATACATTCTTCGGACAACCTACTTCTCCGGCGACAACGGTGGTTAGAGATGTCAAGAACTCAAGCCTCACTGTTTGGAGAAGCTTAAAATGGCGTGTCGCATCAGAATACATGGCGCTCGGGGACTAGCTGTGGGGGATATACCCCCGGGTACCATAAGATGGTACATGGGCCGTACCATCTGAGGTGGCCTAGCCCATAAGATCAAGGCATGCATAGCAAGATTATAAGTTGTACTAGATATTGTAATAGTACCAAATTGGATACTTTACTTGTAACCTTGTCTCTTCAGAGTATATAAGGAGAGACAAGGGTCCCCTAGAGGATAGGTTAATCTATATACATCTCAGTACAATACACCAAAGACATAGGACATAGGGTATTACGTCGATCAGACGGCCCGAACCTGTCTAAATCGCTGTCTCTGCGCCTTGTGTCACCATCTGGTTCCTGATTACACGCACCATCTACCGATAATCTACCACCATGGGCACCCCCCTCGGTGGACTACCGACCATATTTCGTTGACAATTCCTTAGCTTGCAAAACCTCTTTTCATCAAGTGGCTTGGTGAAGATATCGGTAAGTTGATCTTTGGTGCCCACACTCTCAATGCAAATGTCCTCTTTTTGTTGGTGATCTCTTATGAAATGATGGCGGACATCAATATGCTTTGTTCTTGAATGTTGAACCGGGTTGTTGGTGAGCTTTATGGCACTCTCATTGTCATATAGCAATGGCACTTGCTTGAATTTGATTCCAAAATCACTCAAAGTAGCCTTCATCCAAAGTAATTGAGCACAACAACTTCCGGCCAAAATATACTCTGCTTCGATGGTTGAAAGTGCTACACTATTTTGTTTCTTTGATGACCAAGACACAAGTGATCTTCCCAATAGCTGACATGTGCCCGATGTGCTCTTTCTCTCAACTTTGCATCCCACATAATCGGAGTCCGAATATCCAATCAACTCAAATCTTGCTCCTTTGGGATACCACAATCCAACATTTTGTGTATGCTTTAAGTACCTCAATATTCTTTTTGTTGCTTTCAAATGACTTTCTCTTGGTGAGGCTTGGAATCTAGCACACATGCTGTCGGTGTTTCGGACCGGGGGGTCCTCGACCGACTAGTGAATTTGTTCTGCGTGCTCCCGATTTTGGATGGTGATGCAAAGAGACACAAGGTTTATACTGGTTCGAGCAATCGGCGCCCTACGTCTAGTCTGAGGGATGGAACTTGTATTCCTTGCACCGAAGTGCTCATAGTAGGGGGTTACAAGCTAAGGGAGAGAGGGAACTAGTCCCAGGTCTCGGCAGGGTGTGAGTGGGCCGTCTGAGACGTTGCTCTCAAGCGGCTAGAATGTGTGCGTGTGTGTATGTGTTATTTGGTCTTTTTTCTCCTTCTCCTAAGAGGCCCAAGTCCTCTCCTTTTATAGTTGAAGGGAGGACAAGGGCAGTACATGTATCACTATGCAACGTCGTGCCAATAGGAGTGGCACATCCAAACCCTGTGGCCCGTTCCGGTGGTGGCGTGGCTGTAGGAGCGATCCGTCCTTGGAATACTAGAGCGGCGTGGTTGTCCCATCAGGTCCTGTGCGTCGTGGGAGCCCCGGGAATGTCTCGGAGCAGACATGGCGGCGAACGTGCAAGCCCCGGTGGACAGATTGTGCGTGAGGCTGAGGCCTGGTCGGTGCCGAGGCTTATACTGCGGTGGGGGGTCTCGGTAGGCACGAACCCTGAGATTGCCGAGGCCCCGGTGTACAGTGCCGAGGCCTTGAGCGGGCGGCGGGTCGTGGGTGCAGCGTTAGGACACAGTGGCCGGTAACCCCCGTCATACCCTGTCCCAGGCGCTGATCATGGACACAGTGCTGGGACACAGTTACCGGTAACCCCCATCATACCCTGTCCCAGGCGCTGATCGTGGACACAGTGCTGAGACACAGTTGCCGGTAACCCCCGCCATGCCCTATCCCAGCTGGTACAACACTGATGTGACTTCGGGTCGCGTCGGCCATTCTGTGACGTTGAGCCGCTGTCCGGCTGAGATTGCGGGAGTGGTTGAAAGTATTAATGAGACGTGACGCGCTATTGGGAGGGTCGGCTAAGGCGGGGGGCGACGGACCATGGATGAGCCGGCCTCGAGCGACATGGAGAATGAGGCCTCACGCGAGATGGAGATCAGGCTCCTTGCCGAGGCCTCGTGCGAGAGGCCTCACGCGATACGGAGAACGCGCTTCCTGCCAAGGCCTTCCGTGGAGAGCCTCGGGCGGGGCGGAGACGGCGTTCCTTACCGAGGCCTTCCCTAGCGAGTCTCACGCGAAGCGGAGTTGGCGTCAGGATGCTGAGACCTCCTGCTCGAGGTTCGAGGCGAGGAGGGGGAGGACCCGGTGGGCTTGGTCGTGGCGGGTGAGGGGCCCACGACTTACCTTCTAGCTTTTTCTTTTTTGATGGGACTTTAGCAACTCATTTTGATGTTTTGCTTGGGGTACCCCATTCTAAGATACCCGACAGTAGCCCCCGAGCCTCAGGGGGAGTGCGTGCACTCCCCCTGAGGGTTTGCTGAGGCTTGGTTCATACCTGCCCCGTAAGAATTGGGGTTTATTTTTTCGAGGTTCTGGTGGGTGCGCGTGAGCGCACCCGCCGGGTGTAGCCCCCGAGCCCCTGGGGGAGTGGAGTTACTCCTCCAGGGGCTTTCTTCATTTCCGTGTCTGAACGAGTAGTTCTTATTGCATTTGCCGAGCCTCCAAGCGCAAGTTCGGGTTGCGGGGGTCTCGGCGAGGCTGCAGAAGAAAAGCCCTCTAGCCTCCATGCGGGGCGAGAGGTTCGTCAGGGGGCCCCTGACTTTGGGTATGACCCTCACGCTTCCTTTTGCTCGAGAGGAGGGGTGGAATGTGCCAGGCTACCCTCGATGGGCACGAGCATGGACACTTCCGGTGAGCTGTTAGCGGGTGGTCTGAGTGGAGGCCCGAGCCCCATTCGCTGGGGGTCGGCTAGTGGTCCAGAGACGCACTCCAAGAGTACTAGGGGGTTTCTCTAGTGGGTGCCGAGGCCGTTCGTGGGCCTCGGTAGCTCGGTGCCTCCCTACGGTGGGATTCCATTCGGATACTTCCCCGCCGGTCTCGGACACGACTTAGGACGCCCCGAGCGACCGTTCGCTCGGGCCTAGGCCATTCGTAGGCTCGTCCCGATGTCGTCCCTGACTCTGTTGCCCTGGGGCGGCTGTCGAAGCCTTTTGGAGGCCCAACCTTCGAACCCCTGGACCATAACGGGCTCGGCGCCCTTTTATCGTGTTTGTAGCGAAACCTCTAGCGCAGTTTTGGGCTGTTTGTCTTTGTCTTGGGTGTTCTAGCCCTTTCATCTGATCTTCACATGTCCTTCTCGTTTGGACGGAGGGTTAGTTTGCCGAGCCCATTCTAGTCTCAGCGAGGTTGCAGGAAGAGCCCCTAGCCTCTGCGTGAGAGGGCCGTCGGGAATTCTCCTGACTTTTTATACGCCCCTCGCGCGTGAGGGTTTGTTTGCCGAGGCCCCTTTGGGTGCGAGCCCGGAACATGGGGTCTCGGCATATTTGTAGGAGGAGCCCCCTAGCCTCTGCATAGGGCGAGAAGGCCGTCAGGGGTTCCCCTGACTTTTTATGTGACCCTCGCGCTTCCTTTTCGCTCGGAAGGAGGGGTGGAATGTGCCTCGCTACCCTCGATGGGCACGAGCGGTGGCACTTCCGGTGAGCTGTTATCGAGTAGCCTGAGTGGAGGTCCGAACCCCATTCGTTAGGGGATGGCTAGCGGTCCAGAGACACACTCCAAGAGTACCAGAGGATTTCTCTAGTGGGTGCCGAGGCCGTTCGTTGGGCCTCGGTGGCTCGGTGCCTCCCTACGGTGGGATCCCATTCGGATACTTTCCTGCCGGTCTCGGACATGACTTTGGGCGTCCCAATGGTTTCGCTCGCTTGGGTCTCGGCCCCGTATAGGCTCGCCCACAGTCGCCCCTGACTCTGTTATCCTGGGGCAGCTGTCGAAACCCTTTGGGGTCCAGCCTTCGAACCCCTGGATCGTAATAGGCTTAGAGCCCGGTTCCTTCCTATGAAAGGAACAGGCCGCGGGAAATATCTTCCCTATCGGCTCGGCCGCGGGTGGCGCGTCTTTTGAGGTGGTTTCATGGGGAGGCGAAACGACGCCTGCTGCCGTAGTGGCCGAGCACAACGCGATGGACGGGATGTAACTGTCCTCGCATTTAATGCGGGAGACGTGGGCGCGTGGGCCGCCGAAATCGGCTCGTGGTTAACCGCGCCGGACAGGGAAAACCTCCCCGATTTTGTCACTCGTTCGTTTCGCCTCCTCCCTACATAAATACCCGAAGAGTCTTGCCCCTCCTTGTCTTACCTTGCCTGCCACCTCCGTCGAGCCATCGCCAGAGCAGCGAGTGCCAGGAAGAAGAGGAGAGAAGAGCGAGCCTAGGGAGAAAGCGAGAGCATGGAGGGAGAGAGAAAAACTGACCGCCGCGCCCGATTCCTCCATCGCACTCATGGCCGGCAACATTGTCGTTGTCGAGGCGGACCCTTGGGATCCGTCGGACATCACCGAGGAGATGCTCCAGTCGCTTGTCGACGGTGGACTCCTCCGCCCGGTGACCGACCCTAGTAGGCTAGAGTGGATTGCTCCGTACGGCGAGCTGGAGCCGAGGCCCCACGACGGCTACGTCGTGAGCTTCGTCTCCTTCCACGAGCGTGGCCTCGGCGTTTCGGCGGACCGATTCATGCGGGCGCTCCCGCACTACTACGGCGTGGAGCTCCACAATTTTAATCCCAACTCCATCGCTCAGGCGGCTATCTTTGTTGCCGTCTGTGAGGGGTATTTGGGGATCGCTCCCCATTGGGATTTGTGGCTCCACCTGTTCCGGGCGGGGCATACTACCAAGCCGATGGGCATGTCGGGCAAGAGGAAGGCATCGAGGGCCGGAGGCTGCACTCTCCAAGTGCGTCAGGACCGCCTGCACCTCTACATCCCAGCCCAACTCGCGTCCTCCAACCGCCGATGGTACACGAGTTGGTTCTACCTCCACAACGACGACGGAGGGCTTCCCCCTTATACTGGGCGGATCATGGGCAGTTGCCTGGAGAAATGGAAGTGGGGTGTCCCGAAGGTCGACCAGCCCAAGCTGGAGCCGCTCCTGGAGGGGCTGGCGTGGCTGCGGGGCCATGGCCTCACCGTCGCTGTGGTCGTGGCTGCCTTCCACTGTCGGAGGGTGCTGCCGCTGATGGCTCGATGGCGGCGGCTGTTCGAGATGAGGCCGGGTGAGCCCGTTGAAGGCACCTGGATGTCTTCCTCCGCCCTCTCCGACAAGGAAATTCATTGTCGGGTGGGGGAGATGGTAGACGCGAAGTTGAGGGGCGGCAACCTCACCCCCTTCACGATGCGACCGTCGTCGGGGTTCCTTTCGCTGGTAAGTCGAGTGCCGTTGTAGCCTCTGAACCGCCTCAATCTCCCTTTATCCCTTGTTTCCTTATGAGCATTTGTCGTTTCTTCAGGGGATGAGGGACGTGCGCTCCTCCCCGCCGCCCGTTCCCGAGGACGCGGGGCAATGAGCGATCAACCGCGCTCATGCCGACGCGCAGAAGAAGCAGAAGGATGCTAAGGCGGTGAAGCGCATGAAGCACATCCTTGCGCGCGAGGCGCTGGATAAGCGACGCCGTCAGCAACGGAAGGATGGTCTCCTGTTGGAGGAATCCCTGTTGACGTCGTTGTCGACGGAGGCCTCGGACGGGAACGACAAGGGTGAGGTAGGGCGAGGCCCCCTAGACCACCTTCCTGACATCGTGGAGGTGGCGCCCGGGGCGTCGGCAAGCAGCCCGGCACCCCTGGGAAGGGGAGGAGAAGCGGACCCAGGGCCAACGGTGCCCCCCTCCGGGGCCAAGGCCGACACGCCCGAGGCACGGGCATTAGGCAAACGCGCCGTCAGCCTGGTAAGCTCGGCGGTCGCGGTGGAGCCGGTGGCGGTGGAGGCGACGCCACCGGCCCCGCAGAGGACCGAAGGGGCGTCGGGGTCCACTGAGGACCGACCAGCGCCGATGGATACGGATGCGACGCCACCGCCGCCGCCTTCGTCGTCGCGGATGAGGTTTGCTATGGCGAAGCTAGGGCTGCCCCGTTCAAAGTAAGTGTATTTTTGGCTGGGTTATGGTGTCTTCCGTTCGCCTTTTTGGTCTCGCGCTGACCCTGTAGGTTAATTTTCTTTAGTCAGAAATGGCCTGTGGACGACCTCCCCTTGGCGCCCCTTAAGGCGCTTAAGGCGAGCCCCGGCTCCTTTGCCCACTGGGTGGCGGAGGCGCAAGCCGCCATCCAACACGGCGTGGCGTCGGCGAGGGTCGACCCAAAGGAACCGATCGCCTAAGGAGGGGTTGCCGAGGCGGCCCCTACATGGTCAGATGGGGCCATCGTACCCTTTGTTGCCGAGGCTCCCAGGGCCTCTAGGGCTGAGGCGAAGGAGGCCCCTACGCCCATGACCGCCGAGACCGCAGTGTCCGCGGTCGGCGATTCTGCGTCTGCCGAGGCCACAATGACGAAGGCCGGAGCCCTCGAGACCGTCGAGGTCGTGATTGCAGAGGCCGGAGCCCCCGAGGTCACCGTGGCCGTCGTGATGGCGGCGAGGCCATCTGTGCAGGAGGCGGAGATGCAGGCGGCGGAGGCCTCAGCCATGCCCTTGGCTCAGGGCCCGCCGTTGTTGCGGGAGAGTGCCCGGGAGGCGGAGGTCTATCCGATCTCCTCCGACGACACTTCCCAGGCGCGGGAGGTGGTCGGCGCCGAGGAGACCAATGCCGTGGAGCAGCCGGTGCCGCTCCTAGATGAGGGAAGCTCGGCCCTCATGCGTGTGTGACCCGAGCCCCGCGGGTGGGATCACCCGCGGGTACTGTGGTGGAGCCGGGACGACCCTGAGGGGGAGCCTCTGTTCGCCCTTGAGGACACGACCGAGGGCGGGCGCTGGAGTACCTTCGAGCAGTACCGTGAGCTGGCGGAGCGGTCGCTACGGACGGCGCTGTCTGTGGTGGCCGACAAACTGCCCGGAGTTGCTAGGTTCGTGTTTTCCTTTCTCGCGCGACGTTATTCTTTCCTTGGTTTTGTCGCAATCAACGACCTCTGCTCTGCCTCCTCAGGAGCTCGAGACCCGGTCCCTCGGGAAGTCGGTCTTCCTCCGGCGGGAGAGGGGAATCTAGGACTAGCTTCAGAGGCAGAGGGGCCTTCTTGCCGATGCTAACAAGCTTCTGTCGGCATGAAGCGTGGAGGTGGAGGACCTCCGCCTTCGCTGTGCCGATGCGAAGGTCGAGGCGGCCACAGCCCAGATGCAGCTCGCTCCCTTGGTGGCGCGGATCAAGGAGCTGGAGGAGGAGCTTACCCGCGCCGTCAGCGATCGGGATGTCTTCAGATCTCGGGCTGAAGAAACGACGGCCTCGGGCAAGGCCCTCGCCGGGCAGCTGGGGGCAGAGGAGAGTGCGCACCGGCTGACCAAAGGCGCTCTGAATGAGGCCCTTGCTGCGGTTGAGGCCTCGCAAATCGAGGCTGTGGTTTTGAGGGGGGCGGTCGAGGGTGAGTTTGAGTCCCCTTGTTTTGTTTTCTTCCTCTTATGTTCGCTCCCTAACTTCCTTGTATGACGCAGAGCTGGGGAGTGAAGCTTCCAGGGCGGCCAAGGCCTCTCGGGTCGAGGCCCAGTGGTTGAAGGAGAAAGCCAAGGCCTATAAGGCCGAGACCCGACACTGGGAGCTGAAGGCCAAGGGTGAGCTCCGTGGGCTTCCGTCCCTAACTTAGGTTGTTTCTTCTCTGGCTCGACTTTATTCCATTTTCCGTGGTGCAGAGTCTGAGGCGGAGATCATTCGGGCCGCCGAGGCTTCCAGCGCGATGCAGACGGTGCTCGAGACCGAGATCGGGGAGCACGAGGTGCTAAAGCGTGCTGCCCTTTCTGCCTGCGAGGCCCTGGAGGTCAAGGGGGTTCAGTCGGGCAGCTCCCTTGGGAGCCGCTTGATTGCGCTGAGCAGCCAGATGCATGAGCGGCTTCGAGGGGCGCTGCACACGGGTGTCAAGCAGGCGATGGCCGTCATCTCCTCTCACTACCTTGGTGTCGACCTCCCGGCCATTAGTGATGGCTATGTTCTGCCTGATGATGATGAGGAGGCCCATGCGGCGGTTGCGAAGCTGCTGGAGGCGGCGGAAGGCCCTGGCACGGCGCTGGCGACGCTCTTTGAAGATGAGGTGGTTCCTCCCCTGCCATCTGCCGGTGCTGGAGGCCCTAAGCCTTAATCTGGGCCCCGGGGGCTATGTAAAGATAGAATATGAGTTATTTTTATATCATAACGTTTGTGGCCGTCGAGGCCTTTATTTCTGACGTATTTGTGTTTCTTAGTTGTTTTTCTCATGTTTCCGAGCCTTTGCCCTCTGTTGCTTCTGATCAGATTTCGTTTGCAAAACACCCCTGTGGGGCCTAAGCCGTCCCTTGAGCGAGAGGTAGTGAGGGAGTGCCGTAGCCCGGGGGCATAGGCCGTCTCATGACTCTACCAGCCTCTTGCTTAGGAAATGGACCTTGGTCTGGCGAGTCTTTACAAATGATTCGTCAGAACCTGCTAGAGACTTGGCATAGGAATTTTTTCGAAAAGCAACTAAAAAATGGTGCGTGGGACCTAGGGGGAGTCCCCCATCTAGCCCCCGAGGGAGGCTTGGTTCTGCTGAGGCAGAGCCGAGTCTCCCTTGTTGTGTTTATTGTACTGCCGAGACCTACGGTGGGCTCGGGGGGTTTCTCGAAAAGTAAAGACCAACTAAAGAGCGCTTTTTAATTGTATTTCGAGAAACGACATATACAATGCTTGGAAATTTAGGGATAAAAGCGACGTAGCTGTTCTATGTTCCAAGCGTTGGTGAAGATTTCGCCCTTTTCGTTGGCCAGCTTATAGGTCCCAGGCTTCAGGACTTGGGCGATGATGTACGGTCCTTCCCATGGCGGGGTCAGCTTGTGGCGACCCTTGTTGCTCTGTGCTAGCCTCAACACCAGGTCACCTACCTTCAGGTCTCGGCCTCGGACGCGTCAGGCCTGGTAGCGCCGCAGGCTCTGCTGATACTTGGCCGAGTGTAGTAGCATGACGTCTCGGGCTTCCTCCAGCTGATCGAGGGCGTCCTCTCGGGTTGTGCGGTTGCTTTGTTCGTTATAGGCTTGCAGCCTCGGGGAACCATATTCCAGGTCGGTGGGGAGGATGGCCTCGGCCCCATAGACTAGGAAGAAAGGCGTGAACCCCGTGGCTCGGCTTGGAGTGTTTCTCAGGCTCCAGATGACCGACGGGAGTTCGGCGAGCCATTTCTTGCCAAACTTTTTCAACCGGTTGTGAATTCTTGGCTTGAGGCCTTGTAGGATCATGCCGTTGGCACGCTCTACTTGGTCGTTGGTCCTTGGGTATCCTACAGCCGACCAGGCCACATGGATGTGGTGGTCATTGCAAAATGTCAGGAACTTTTTGCCAGTGAACTGCGTCCCGTTGTTGGTGATGATGGTGTTGGGGACTCCAAACCAGTGGATAATGTCAGTGAAGAACAGCACTGCCTGCTCGGATTTGATTCAATTGATCGGACGGGCCTCGATCCATTTGGAGAACTTGTCGATTGATACCAGTAGATGGGTGTAGCCCCTGGGGGCCTTTTGTAGAGGCCCGACCATGTCGAGCCCCCACACGGCGAACGGCCATGTGATGGGGATGGTTTGCAAGGCCATGGCCGGGAGATGTGTCTACCGAGCATAGTACTGGCATCCTTCGCAGGAGCGTACTAGCTGGGTAGCGTCGGCGACCGCCGTCGGCCAGAAGAACCCTTGGCGGAAAGCGTTCCCTATGAGCATCCGAGGCGCCGCATGGTGCCCGCAGGCGCCTACGTGTAAGTCCTAAAGCAGGGTTTGGCCCGCCTCGGAACTGATGCCTTGTTGAAGGACACCTGAGGGACTTCGCCTGTATAATTCGCCATTGTAGAGGGCGTAGGTCTTGGCTCGGCGCGCAAGCCGTCGTGCTTCAGTTCGGTCGTCAGGAAGCTCCCCCCGATCAAGCCAATCGAGGAACGGGACTCGCCAATCCGCGTCCTGATCAGTCTGCGGAGGTTCGGCGTTGACTTCCATGACCTCGGGCTCGGCCGAGGGGGTCTTGGCAGCAGAGGGGGCGTTGGGCTTTGCCATGGGTTCTCTAGGTGGGCCCTCCTCTGCTGTCAAGGTGCAGCCGATGGAAGGTTTGTGAAGGTCTCTGGCGAAGACGTTTGGGGGGACCAGGGCCCATGCCGAGGCCATCTTTGCCAGCTCGTCGGCGGCCTCGTTATACTTTCGCGCGACGTGATTTAGTTCAAGACCGTCGAACTTGTCTTCTAGGCGTCGTACCATTTTGTAGTAAACCTCCATTTTAGGGTCGAGGCAGTTTGACTCCTTCATCACCTGATCTATGACGAGCCGCGAGTCGCCTCAGACGTCAAGGCGTCGTGCCCCAAGCTTGATGGCGACTTGTAAGCCATTGATGAGGGCCTCGTATTTGGCCACGTTATTGGAGGCGGCAAAGTGGAGCCACACCATGTAGCGCATGTGTACTCCGAGGGGCGAAATGAAGAGCAGACCCGCGCCTGCCCCGGTCTTCATCAGGGATCCGTCGAAGTACAGGGTCCAGCACTCTGTCTGAATTTGAGCAGGTGGCAGTTGGGTATCTGTCCATTCAGCCACGAAATCGGCCAAGACCTGAGACTTTATCGCTTTTCAAGGCGTAAAGGTCAATGTTTTCCCCATGAGCTCGACAGCCCACTTGGCTATCCTACCTGAGGCCTCCCGGTTATGAACTATCTCGCCCAGGGGGAAGGATGATACCACAGTCACTGGGTGCGACTCGAAGTAGTGGTGTAGTTTGCGCCGGGCCAGGACCACAGTGTAGACTAGCTTCTGGATGTGGGGGTAGCGTGCTTTGGTCTCGGAGAGCACCTCGCTGATGAAATAGACAGGTCATTGGGTAGGCAGAGTATGTCCTTCTTCCTGCCTCTCTACTACTACGGCGGCGCTGGCCACTTGGGTTGTTGCGGCGACATAGAGTAAGAGGGCCTCATCCATGTCCAGGGGTATCAGAATGGGAGGATTGGTGAGCAACCTCTTGAGTCCATCGAGGGCTTCCTCGGCCTCGGGGTCCAAGAAAAATGCTCGGATTTTCTCAAGAGTTGGTACAGAGGCAAACCTTTTTCGCCGAGGCCCGAGATGAAGCGGCTCAGGGCCGCAAGGCATCCCATGACCCTCTGTACTCCCTTGAGGTCTCTGATTGGTCCCATGCTGGTTATAGCCAAGACCTTCTCTGGGTTGGCCTCAATGCCGCGTTCTGAGACTATGAATCCCAAGAGCATGCCTCGGGGGACCCCGAACACACACTTCTCGGGATTGAGCTTGATGCCCTTCTCTCTAAGGCATTTGAAGGTTACCCTCAAGTCATTCACGAGATTCTCAGCCTTTCTAGTTTTGACCATGATGTTGTCTACGTAGGCCTCGATGGTCTGCCCGATGTTGTCGCCAAAAACCTGGGTCATGCATTGCTGGTACGTGGCACCCGCGTTTCTGAGGCCAAAGGGCATCGTCACGTAGCAGTACATACCGAACGGTGTGATGAAAGAAGTCGCGAGCTGGTTGAACTCTTTCATCTTGATCTGATGGTAACCAGAGTACGCATCAAGGAAAGACAGGGTCTCGCATCCTGCGGTGGAATCAACGATTTGATCAATTCGAGGTAATGGGAAGGGGACCTTTGGACAGGCTTTGTTCAGACTAGTGTAGTCTACACACATCCTCCATTTCCCATTTTTCTTCTTGACTAAAACAGGGTTAGCCAACCACTCTAGGTGGGACACTTCCTTGATGAACCCAACCGCTAAGAGTTTCTGTACCTCCTCTCCGATGGCCCTGCGCTTTTCTTCGTCGAAGCGGCGTAGGCGTTGCCTCGCCGGTCTAGATCCAGCCCGGATGTCTAGGGCATGCTCGGCGACCTCCCTTGGTATGCCCGGCATGTCCGAGGGACTCCATGCGAATATGTCGGCGTTCGCACGGAGAAATTCGATGAGCACGGCTTCCTATTTGACGTCGAGGGTGGCGCTAATCCTCAGCGCTTGGTGGTCGGGGCAGGCGGGGTCGACCGGGATGAGTTTGATGGTTTCAATGGGCTCGAACGCCCCCGCGCGACGCTTGGAGTCAGGCACCTCGCCACTGAGTTGGTCGAGGTGGGCGATGAGGGTCTCGGCCTCCGCAAGAGCCTCGGCGTACTCGATGCACTCGACGTCGCAGTTGTATGCATGTTCGTACGTGGACTCGATTGTGATGACACCATTAGGGCCTGGCATTTTGAGCTTGAGGTAGGTATAGTTGGGCACTACCATGAACTTGGCATAGCACGGCCGTCCCAGAATGGCGCGGTAGGCTCCCTCGAACCCGACTACCTCAAAGGTGAGGACTTCCTTGCGGTAGTTGGAAGGGGTGCCGAAGCAGATAGGAAGGTCGATACGCCCAAGGGGTCGTGTGTGCTTCCCTAGCACGATGCCGTGGAAGGGTGCGACGTCGCCTTGGAGCCTCGACCGGTCGATCTCCAAGAGCTCCAGGGTGTTGGCATAAAGGATGTTGAGGCCGCTGCCTCCATCCATCAACACCTTGGAGAGTCGGGTGTTGCCGATGATCGGGTCGACGACCAGTGGGTACTGCTCGGGATTCGGAATACGGTCAGGGTGGTCATCTCGATCGAAGGTGATCGCCTCTTGAGACCAGTCGAGGTACTGGGGGTGGCCACCTTGACCGAGAAGACCTCTCGATGTTCCCTCTTGCGCTGCCGCGCCGTAAGGCATGCCGAGGGCCCACCGAAAATCATGAAAGTGTTGCGTACCTCGGGGAACCTGTCATCCTTGTCTTCGTCCCGACCATCAGCGCCCTTCTGCTTGGTGTCGTCGTCGGGGAGCCCAAGCCTAGCGTAGTAGTGCCGCAGCATGGTGCAATCCTCGAGAGCGTGCCTGACCGGGCTCTGGTGGTAAGGGCTGGGTTTCTTGAGCATGTCGTCGAAGGGCCTAGGGCCTTTGGAGCCTCGGGGATTCTTGTGCTCTGCGGCCGCGACCAGATCAGCCTCCAGGACCTCCTGCTTCCCCAGGCGCCCCTTTTTCTTTTTCTTAGGGAGGTGGGAGGCTGAGGCCTCGGGGGCCTCTTCCCTCTGCTTACCCTTAGTGTCGGCATCAGGGAAGATGGCTCCGACAGCCTCTTCACCTGAGGCAAAGCTGGTGGCGATGTCGAGGAGCACGGCAGCAGAGCGCGGGACGTTGCGACCTAATTCTCAGACCAAGTCCCGACAAGTGGTGCCAGAGAGGAAAGCCTGGACGATCTCTGAGTTGCCGACGCTGGGTAGCTCGATGCACTGTTTGGAGAAGCGCCAGATGAAGTCTTGGAGAGACTCGTTCGGCTTCTGGCGACAGCTCTTAAGATCCTAGAAATTCCCAGGGCGCACGTATGTGCCCTGGAAGTTCCCGACGAAGATCCTAACCAAGTCGCGCCAGTCGTGGATTTGCGAGGGGGGGAGATGCTCGAGCCAGGCTCGTGCCGAGTCCGACAAGAGCAAACAAAGATTGCGGATGATGAGTAGGTCATTGTCCGTGCCACCTAGCTAGCAGGCTAGGCGGTAATCGGTGAGCCAGAGTTCCGGGTTGGTCTCACCACTGTACTTCGTGAGATTGACCAGCTGTCGGAACCAGGTGGGGAAAGGAGTAGCGCGGATGGCCCTGCTAAAGACCTGAGGGCCTGGCGGCTCAGGGGAAGGACTGCGGTCCTCACCACTGTCGTAGCGACCGCCTCGGTGTGGGTGGTAGCCCGAGCGGGCCCCTTGTTGTCGTGGCGTCGTCGCCTGCTGACCACCTCATGGTCTCCCTACACCTCGCGTCGATTGCCAAGGCGGTCCAGAAGCATAGGGACCCAATGGGCTATTGACGCTCGGTCGGGCTCGGGATGAGCCGGGGCTTCCCTGTCCTACCGAGGTAGTGCTGTGAGAAGGTTTGAGGCGCCCCCATGCCATCGGGAGGCGGAACTCTCAGCCTGCTAAACCGCAGCAGTCTCTAGGAGATCGCGGAGCTCGCCGCGGACCCGCCGCCCCTCCATGGTAGAAGGCTCGGGCATTGCGCAGATCAGCATTGCCGCAGCTGCGATGTTCTAGCTGGCGCGATTGAAGACTGGGGGTTGCTCACTCCCTTCGTCATCATGGATGCGGTGATGCACATCATGGGCTCTTCGTCGGGCTCCCCCGCCTTCGCCACGGCCTCGCTGTTCCTGTTTGAGAGAGTCTCGAAGCTGCTGCAGAAGGAGTTGGTCTTGTTCGACCTTGGCCTGGAGCTCACGGAGCTGCTCTTGGTCTGGGCGCTGAGGTCGTGCAAGAGCGACATTCTCATTTCATGCGGGTGGCAGGACATTGCGTGGGGGTGTGACGGTGCCCGCCCCTAGACGAAGTGGGGAGCGGCTACCTGCCCCCTCATCCTCTTCGCCTGCCCTCGGCATCCCGAGCCCGACGTGGAAACACTCATGAGTGGGGTCGTAAGTGCCTTCGTCGTTGGAGTAAGAGCAACCGAAGCAGTAGTCGCTTGCGGCCAAGAACTGTCGCAAAGCCCTAGGGTCGTGGAGCCCGGAGAAATCCACCCTGGGCCATGCCTCGTCCTCATCCGGAGAGTCGGCATGGGTGCTTAGGTCAAGACCGAAGCGCTGGCAGCGCTCTGAGGGATCCTCGTGAGTGGCAGCGTATGCATAGGCGTAAGAAGCGGCGGCATTTCTCAACCCAAAGGGGTATGAGGATGGTGCCGTTGCTAGATTCTGCTCTGCCAGGGTCGGTTCTTTGGGGAGTGGTGGAGCGGAGCTTGACGACTGGGCGCCATCGCAAGCCACCGGCGATTTCCCTTTGTCCAAGCTCAGGCCAGACAGGTCCCCGGCCAGGGACCCCGTACCAATAGCTGGTCGTAGGATATCGGCAGGGAGTGGCGTGCCACCCCGGGTTCGCGTAGCGTCGGGGTGGCCCTGCTCGCGTCGTGCCTGGCGAGCGCGGCGAGAGCGGCCGCCCGGGCGCCACCTGCGCCTGGGCTGCCGGTGCGTAACTTCATCGTCGGACGGCGGGGCTCGAGGAGTGAGGAGTACCATGTCATACTCATGCCCTAGAGACATGAACTCTAGGCTCCCGAACCAAACTACGGTGCCGAGACGCAATGGCCATACCGGGTCTGCCATCCGGAACCTACTGGGATGACAAAACCAACACGCAGCGCCCCTACCTGGCGCACCAACTGTCGATGTTTCGGATCGGGGGGTCCTCGACCGACTAGTGAATTTGTTCTGTGTGCTCCCGATTTCGGATGGTGATGCAAAGAGACCCAAGGTTTATACTGGTTCGGGCAATCGGCGCCCTACGTCCAGTCTGAGGGATGGAACTTGTATTCCTTGCACCGAAGTGCTCATAGTAGGGGGTTACAAGCTAAGGGAGAGAGGGAACTAGTCCCAGGTCTCGGCAGGGTGTGAGTGGGCCATCTGAGACGTTGCTCTCAAGCGGCTGGAATGTGTGCGTGTGTGTATGTGTTATCCGGTCTTTTTTCTCCTTCTCCTAAGAGGCCCAAGTCCTCTCCTTTTATAGTTGAAGGGAGGACGAGGGCAGTACATGTATCACTATGCGACGTCGTGCCAATAGGAGTGGCACGTCCGAACCCTGTGGCCCGTTCCGGTGGCGGCGTGGCCATAGGAGCGATCCGTCCTTGGAATACTAGAGCGGCATGGTTGTCCCATTAGGTCCTGTGCGTCGTGGAAGCCCCGGGAATGTCTCGGAGCGGACATGGTGGCGAACATGCAAGCCCTAGTGGATAGATTGTGCGTGAGGCTGAGGCCTGGTCGGTGCCGAGGCTTGTACTGCGGTGGGGGGGTCTCAGCAGGCACGAACCCCGAGATTGTCGAGGCCCTGGTGTACAGTGCCGAGGCCTTGAGCGGGCGGCGGGTCGTGGGTGCAGCGTTAGGACACAGTGGCCGGTAACCCCCATCATACCCTGTCCTAGGCGTTGATCGTGGACACAGTGCTGGGACACAGTTACTGGTAACCCCCGTCATACCCTGTCCCAGGCGCTGATCGTGGACACAGTGCTAAGACACAGTTCCCGATAACCCCCGCCATGCCCTGTCCCAGCCGGTACGGCACTGATGCGACTTCGGGTCGCGTCGGCCATTCTGTGATGTTGAGCCGCTATCCGGCTGAGATTGCGGGAGTGGTTGAAAGTATTAATGAGACGTGACGCGCTGTCGGGAGGGTCGGCCGAGGCAGGGGGCGACGGACCACGGACGAGCCGGCCTCGAGCGACACGGAGAATGAGGCCTCACGCGAGACAGAGATCAGGCTCCTTGCCGAGGCCTCGCGCAAGAGGCCTCGTGCGATACGGAGAACGCGCTTCCTGCCGAGGCCTTCCGTGGAGAGCCTCGGGCGGGGCGGAGACGGCGTTCCTTGCCAAGGCCTTCCCTGGGGAGCCTCGCGCGAAGCGGAGTTGGCGTCAGGATGCCGAGACCTCCTGCTTGAGGCTCGAGGCAAGGAGGGGGAGGACCCGGTGGGCTTGGTCGTGGCGGGTGAGGGGCCCATGACTTACCTTCTAGCTTTTTCTTTTTTGATGGGACTTTAGCAACTCATTTTGATGTTTTGCTTGGGGTACCCCATTCTAAGATACCCGACACATGCATACACTAAACATCACATCCGGCCTTGATGCGGTTACATAGAGTAGGCTTCCAATCATAGACCGATACATCTTTTGATCCACCATGTTGCCACTAGCATCACTATCCAAGCTTCCACTTGTCCCTAATGGTGTACTAATAGCTTTACTATCATTCATTCCAAACTTCTTGAGCTTGTCTTTGATGTACTTGCCTTGACTCATAAATGTGTCATTCTTCATTTGCTTGATTTGAAGACCAAGGAAGTAACTAAGCTCTCCAATCATAGACATCTCTAACTCACTTGCCATCATCTTGCCAAACTCCTCACAAAAATCTTGATTTATTGACCCAAAAATAATATCATCAACATAGATTTGCATTATAAACAAGTCGTTTCCAAGCTTCTTGGTGAAGAGAGTGGTGTCAACCTTTCCCATCTTGAATCCCTTAGAGAGTAGGAAATCCCTCAATCTCTCATACCATGCTCTTGGTGCTTGTTTCAATCCATACAAAGCCTTTCTCAACTTGTAAACATGGTTGGGTTTCTTTTCATCTTCAAAACCAGGAGGTTGCTCAACATACACAAGCTCATTGATGTACCCATTGAGAAATACACTCTTCACATCCATTTGATACAACTTGATGTTGTGGGCACAAGCATAGGCTAACAAGATCCTAATTGCTTCCAATCTTACAACCGGGGCATATGTTTCTCCAAAGTCAAGACCTTCAACTTGAGTGTAACCTTGAGCCACTAATCTTGCTTTGTTCCTTATTACTATCCCATCTTGATCTTGCTTGTTCCAAAAGACCCACTTGGTTCCAATCACATTATGATCCTTAGACTTCTCAACTAAATCACATACTTGATTTCTTGTGAAGTTGTTTAGCTCTTCATGCATAGCATTGACCCAATCAACATCTCTCAAAGCTTCATCTATCTTCTTAGGTTTAATGGATGACACAAATGAGAAATACTCATAAAATGAAGCCAATCTTGATCTAGTTTGCACACCTCTTGAAATATCACCAATGATAGTGTTCAATGGATGATTTCTTGCAATATTGGTTGGTTGAAGCACTTGCACTTGATTGCTTGCATTTGATAGATCACTTGGTTGAGATGATGAACTAGCCACTTGTTGTTGATCTTGCACTTTGTCATCACTAGTTCTTGCTTGAACTTGATCATGAGAACCACTAGCTTTCACATTTGAGTTAGAGAGCACTTGATTCTTGTTATCCTCAACATCAATCACCTCTCTAGGCCTTAACTCACCAATATCCATGTTTCTCATTGCCTTGATCAATTGAGTGTCTTTCACATCATCTAGATTCTCATCTTCCTCTTGGGAACCATTTGTTTCATCAAACTCCACATCATGAACCTCTTCAAGAGTACCACTAGCCAAATTCTAAACTCTATAAGCCTTTCTAGTAGTGGAGTAACCAAGCAAGAAACCTTCATCACATTTCTTTTCAAACTTGCTCAATCTAGTGCTTTTCTTCAATATGTAGCATTTACAACCAAAAACCCAAAAGTATGCTATGTTGGGCTTTCTTCCATTCAAAAGCTCATAAGGTGTCTTATCCATCATGGAGTGACAATAGAGACGGTTGCTATAATAGCAAGCTGTGTTGATTGCTTCGGCCCAAAATGAATGACTCACATTGTACTCACTCAACATTGATCTTGCCATGTCAATCAAAGTTCTATTCTTCCTTTCAACTAAGCCATTTGATTGAGGAGTGTACTTGGCCGAGAATTGATGTCTAATTCTAAATTCATCACATAACTCATCAATTCTAGTGTTCTTGAACTCACTTCCATTGTCACTTCTAACTTTCTTGATTGTTGTTTCAAACTCATTGTGAATACCCTTGACAAAAGATTTGAATGTTGTAAACACATCACTCTTGTCACTAAGAAAGAAGACCCATGTATATCTAGTGAAATCATCCACAATCACAAATCCATATTTGTTTCCTCCAATGCTAGTGTATGTGGTTGGTCCAAACAAGTCCATATGCATTAGCTCAAATGCCTTAGATGTGCTCATCATACTCTTCTTAGGATGTGTGTTACCAACTTGCTTTCTGGCTTGACATGCACTACATAGCTTATCTTTCTTAAAAGTGACATCTTTCAAGCCTCTAACTAAGTCATGCTTAATTAACTTGTTTAATTGTTTCATTCCAACATGACCAAGCCTTCTATGCCATAACCAACCCATGCTAGACTTAGTGATCAAATATGTTGACAATTGAGCTTCTCTAGCATTGAAATCAACCAAGTATAGATTCTCATATCTAAATCCTTTGAATATCAAGTTAGAGCCATCTACACTTATAATCTCTACATCATCCACACCAAATATGCACTTGAAACCAAGATCACACAATTGAGCTACCGATAATAGGTTGAAGTTCAAGCTCTCTACTAGTAGCACATTGGAGATGCTCAAATAATTGGATATTGCAATCTTACCAAGTCCTTTAACCTTGCCTTTGCCATTGTCACCAAATGTAATACTATCAATCCCATTGCTCTTGTTTTCATTGATTGAATTGAACATTCTTGAATCACCGGTCATGTGTTGTGTGCACCCACTATCAAGCACCCAATGCCTTCCTCCGACTTTATAATTAACCTATAAAAGAAGATCAATACTTTGTAGGTACCCAAACTTGCTTGGGTTCTTGAAGGTTAGTTACCAAGGTCTTTGGTACCCAAATGATCTTCTTCTTTGGGCCCACAATTGGTGTACCAATGAACTTAGCCTTCACACCATTGGCACCCTTAAAAAGCGTGTAACAAGAATCAAATTTAATTGAGGATACATTAGGTAGCTTGTTCTTGTTAATCTTGCAATATTGCTCTATATGCCCAACTTGCTTGCATCTATTGCAAAACCGACCATTGCCCTTCACAAAGCTAACTTTGGGAGTGACAAAGGTCGCCTTGCCTTTCTTGGGGGTATAGCCTAATCCCTCTTTGTTGAGAGAAAACCTTTGGCTACCCAAGCACTTTAGCAAGTGGGCATCTCCACCATAGGTATTGCCAAAGGCACGAGTGAGCTCATTCACCTCCTTCTTGAGGGTCTCATTTTCCACTTTTAGTGAGTTTTCACAAGTGAAACCATCACTCAAGGGTGAAGTAGAAGTGGTAGTGCTACAAGAGGGGTTAGTGGGAGCAACTAAAATAGACTCATCAATAAGATCACATGCTAGTCTCACATCACATGATATGATCACTTGCTCCTTCTTGGCTTCCTCTACTTTGACTTGCTCAATGAGAGACGAGTGAGCCTTTTCAAGCTTAGAGTGAGCTTTGTCAAGCTTCTCATAGGCTTCCATTAGCCTCTCATGAGTAGCATTGAGCTCATCAAAGGATTGCTCAAGAAATTTTACTTTCTTGCGTAATTCTTTGCACTCCTTTCTCTTCATCTTATTGCAAGCATGCACTTGCTCACACATGTCCAAGAGCTCCTCCTTGGTGTACTCCTCATCATCATCATCGTCATCATCATCATCATTCCTACAAGAGTCACTTTCACATTCATCATCATCACTCTCAATATATTTTACCTTGGTAGGCTTTGCCATTAGACATGTCGATGGAGTGTCGAAGATGGAGAGCTTCTTGTTGATGGCGATGCTTGCTAGTGCTCTCTTGATAGATTTCTTGTCATCATCACTAGAGCTATCACCATCCGAGGAACCATCACTATCCCAAGTGACTACATAGCCTCCACCCTTCTTATTCTTTTGAAAGGTCATTCTCTTCTTCTTCTTCTCCTTTTCATTCTATCTTTCTTGTGCTTCTGCTTCTCATCGTCATCATTATCACTATTATAGGGACAATTTGCTACAATATGATCGGGACTCTTACAATTATAGCATCTTCTCACATATTCTTTGCTTTTGGTGTGATCTCTTCTCTTTCTTGCACCATAGCCCTTCTTCTTCATGAATTTTCCCATCTTGCGTACAAAGAGGGCCATAGGTTCATCATCAATATCACTAAGATCATCATCATCACTTGATTCTTTCTTGGACTTGCCCTTGTTCTTGGATGATGATGAGCTAGCCTTGAATGCTATACTCTTCTTCTTCTTCTTGTCTTCTTCTTCCTTTTTGTCATCCTTGTCATCCCCCTCCCTTTCCACATAGTATGTCTCTTGGGTCATGACATCACCTAGTACTTGGTTGGGGGTAATCTCCTTCAATCCTCCTCTTATGATGAGCAATCTCAACATCTCAAATCTTGGAGGTAGGCACATCAAGAACTGATGAAAGACATCATCATCCTTGATCTTTTCTCCCAATGCCTTCAAATCATTGACAATCACTTGCAAACGATGGAACATCTCTAGAATGCTCTCATCTTCCTTCATCTTGAAGCTTATCAATTTATCCTTGAGGATATACAACTTGGCACTCTTCACCGCCGGTGTGCCCTCATATGTTTCCTCCAATCTCTTCCATGCCTCATTTGCTCTTTTACAATCCTTGATTTGCTCAAACACCTTGGAATCAATGACATTGTATATGGTGTTGAGAGCCATTGTATTGCATTGCTTGTTGATCTTATCTTGGTTGGTGGGATCATCGGGATCAATGATAGCATAGTCATTCTCGGTCACTTCCCATACTTGATCATTGATTGAACCAAGATACATCCTCATCTTTCTCTTCCAATAATCATAGCATGTGCCATCAAAGAACGGTGGTTTGCCCCCCACATGGTTGAACACAACTTGAGCCATAATTTCACACCGAGGTTGTTAAGCCTTCAATCAAACGGTGACCACGGCTCTAATACCACTTCAAAGGTCCTAATATGGCTAGAGGGGGGTGAATAGCCTATTTAAAATTCTATAAATCAACTAGAGCAATTTGATTAGTAAGACAAACAGCGAAATGCAAACTTGCTCTAGCTCTACGAGGGTTGCAAGCCACCTATCCAACAATTCTAGTTGCAATGATTACTAGACACACAACTTTCTATGATACTACTCACTAAGAGCTCTCAAACTTGCTACACTAAAGAGCTCTACTAGATGAACTTAAATAACAAATCAAGCTCTCAATTCTAATTACACTAAAGAGCTTGCCACAACTAGTTTGCAAGAATATAAAAGAGTGAGTAGAGTGATTATACCGCCGTGTAGAGGGATGAACCAATCACAAGATGAAGATGAAATCAATCACCGGGAGAATACCAAGGGGCAAGAGACAACCGATTTTCTCCTGAGGTTTACATGGTTGCCAACACGCTATGTCCCCATTGTGTCAACCAGCACTTGGTGGTTCAGCGGCTAAGAGGTGTTGCACAAACCTCGTTCACACAATTGGACACCATAAGAACCTACCCACAAGTGAGGTAACTCAATGACACGAGCAATCTACTAGAGTTACCTTTTGGCGCTCCACCGGGGAAGGTACAAATCCCCTCACAATCACCAGAGATGGCCATGAACAATCACCAACTCATGCCAATCCTCCACCGCTGCACCAAGCCATCTAGGTGGTGGCAACCACCAAGAGCAACAAGCGAAATCCGCAGCAAAACACAAATACCAAGTGCCTCTAGATGCAATCACTCAAGCAATGCACTTGGATTCTCTCCCAATCTCACAAAGATGATGGATCAATTATGGACATGAGTGGGAGGGCTTTAGCTAAGCTTACAAGGTTGCTATGTCAATGCAAATGGCCAAGAGAGTGAGCTTGAGCTGGCCATGGGGCTTAAATAGAAGCCCCCAAGAAATAGAGCCGTTGGGCAACTCACTGCACTGAACACAGGCTGACCGGACGCTCCAGTCAAATTGACCAGACGCTGGACCTCAGCGTCCGGTCATGCGATGTGCGCCATGTGTCATCGGCTTCAAACACCGATCGCCCGATTTCAACGGTCAAGTGATGACCGGACGCGTCAGTTAGAAAGTGACCGGACGCTGGACCCCAGCGTCCGGTCGTTTCTAGTAAGATTCCAAACGTGAGATTTCATGACCGGACTCTCCCAGCGTCCGGTCACTCAATGTCTCCACTGTGCACCACATGTCAGCGTACATTAGTGTTGATCGGATGCACCTTGACAGCGTCCGGTCACTCTTCACACCAGCGTCCGGTCACAAGACCGAGACGCATGCTCACTGCTGCTACTGACCGGACTCTGAACCCAGCGTTCGGTCACTACACCACCAGTGTCCGGTCACTCTGTGAACCCCTTGTCTTTTCTATCTAGGGCACCGATGGCACCGTCGGACTGTCCGCACTCTATGGGCAGACACTCCACCGGTGAGGTTTCTAACCCTTGCTCAAATGTGCCAACCACCAAGTGTATCACCTTGTGCACATGTGTTAGCATATTTTCACAAAAGCATTTCAAGGGTGTTAGCACTCCACTAGATCCTAAATGCATATGCAATGAGTTAGAGCATCTAGTGGCACTTTGATAACCGTATTCTAATATGAGTTTCACCCCTCTTAATAGTACGACTATCAATCCTAAATGTGATCACACTCTCTAAGTGTCTTGATCACCAAAACAAAATAGCTCCTATGGTTTATACCTTTGCCTTGAGCTTTTTGTTTTTCTCTTTCTTCTTTCCAAGTCCAAGCACTTGATCATCATCATGGCATCATCATCATGTTATGATCTTCATTTGCTTCACCACTTGGAGTGTGCTATCTATCTCATGATCACTTGATAAACTAGGTTAGCACTTAGGGTTTCATCAATTCACCAAAACCAAACTAGAGCTTTCAGCCTCCACATATAACATACATAGAGACAAACCAACCATCTCACGTCCATAATAGACAACTGAAGCACCTCCGCCGCCACCTCCACCACAGCTAGTTGCCCCCAAAAATGAGCCCAACCCAGAAAATCAACTCAACCCACATACACCACTACCCACCATCAGCATGATACTGCCAATAGCCGGAGGCTCTTCAATGGAATTTTAGACAAAGAAGCAAAAGAAGGATGACCTCAGGCTTGTCAACAACATAGTAGTCCAAGGCCCAGTGCGCTGTACAAATTGATCGATGTCACCAATCACCTTCTCAGAGCAAGACTTGCAATTAGAAAGTTACCCTCATACTGACGCTATGGCAATCAGGGCCAACCTAGTGGGTTGGGAGATCAACAGGGTTCTTATAGACTCTAAAAGCTCAGTAGATATCATCTTTGTTAATGCCTTTAACCAGATGAAACTAAGCAGGACCCAGCTGCAACCTTTGGATTCACCACTAATCGGTTTTGGGGGAAAGCGGATCGATGCATTGGGGAAAATATCCCTGCCAGTTTCCTTCGGAGGCCAGGAAAATACAAGAATAGAATACGTAACCTTCGACGTAGTGGACCTCTATTACCCGTACAACGCCATCTTCGACAGAGGGTTTGCGAACAAGTTCAGCGCAGCCAACCATATGGGTTACCTGTGCATGAAGATGCCAGCTTTACATGGCACTATCACAATACATGGTAGTAAAAAAGAAACAAGAAACATAGAAAGGGCTATCTATAAATCGCAGCGAAATATCAATTCTGTTGATTCAGCAAAGAATACTGAGCCAGAGCCTCTGGACATGCCGAAGGGCAAAATAGATGTTAAAGATCAAGAAGAAACAAAATTAGTCCCATCAAAAAATGCAGTCTCAGACAGAAAGGTCACCATTGGAGCCAACCTATCAAAGGTAGAAGAAACAAAACTCATAGAAACCTTAGCCAGGAATAAAGACGTCTTCGCCTGGTCAGCCTCTGACTTGAAGGGAGTCAGCCGGGACATCATACAACATTCCTTTGACATCAACCCTAAGATGAAGCCAAAGAAGCAACTGTAGGGTCGAGATGACGACTAGAGGGGGGGTGAATAGTCATTATTAAATTTAATCGCGCCAGCTAACCAAAACAAGTGCGGAATTAAAACAATCGATCTAGCCAAGACTACACCCCTCTATCAAAGTTCACAAGCACCTTATAAGAATCCTAATTAGGCAACAAAGGTGCCGGGCTAGTTAGAGCTCACCTATCCAATCTAGGAGCAATGTCACACAAACCTATGGCACTAGTATTTTGCACACCGGGGAGCTCTTACACAATTCTGGTAAGCAAAAGCACAAAGCTCCTAAGCTCACTAGCAATGCTCAATAACAAGGCAACCAATGCCAAATTAGAGAGTGCAAATACTTAGCTACACAAACTAAGCAATGTGACTAATAAGGTTATACAAACTAAATTAGCCACGTAAGGGAGCTACTTCTATGCTACACAAGCAAGAAGGTAACTAGTGAGCTACACAAGCTAACTAATTACAAGAGCAACTACACAAGCATAATATAAAAGTAATTACAAGCTTGTGTAAGGGGATTGCAAACCAACGGGAAGAATAATGTTGACACGGTGATTTTCTCCCGAGGTTCACGTGCTTGCCAACACGCTATGTCCCCGTTGTGTCGACTGCTCACTTGGTGGTTTGGCGGCTAATTGGCATCACCCGCCAAGCCCGCATGTCGGGCACTGCAAGAACCTATCCCAAAAAGTGAGGGTAGCTCAATGACACGCTCAACTAGAGCTGCTCTTCATGGCTCCCGCAGGGCAAGCACAATGCCCCTCACAAAGCTCTTCTTTGGAGCACCGCACAAGCTTCTTGCGGGCTTCGACGAAGACCACCACCAAGCCATCTAGGAGGTGACAACCTCCAAGAGTAACAAGCACCACTAGCTTGCAAGATGACCACCTAGTGCCACTCGATGCAACCTCATGATGCAATCGCACTAGAATCGCTCACTCACTCAATCAGATGAACACTATCGAGCTAGAGTGAGTTAGAGTGCTCCCAAGCACTCTTAAGCATGGACACAAAGTCCCCCAAGGTGCTCAACATGAGCCATGGCCAAGACCACCTTCTATTTATAGCCCCACAGGCTAAACTAGACATTACCCCTTCACTGGGCAAAACTCGGGACAACTGAACACGCCAGTCGTATCGACCAGACACACCCTGCCAGCGTCCAGTCGTGCTATGTCATCCATGTGTCGCTCTGCGTTCAACCGGAGCCGCCCGATCTCAACGGTAACTTCGCGCGCCAACGGTTAAGTTGTGACCAGACGCAGCACAGTGAGGATGACCAGATGCTGCTACGCCTGAGTCTGGTCATTTCCAGAGAGCTCCCTGAGCCTTTGTTTTTTGAACGGACGTGTCCACTCCTGTACGACCAGACGCAAACCAGCCAGAGTCTGGTCATTTCTAGAGAGCTCCCCGAGCCTCTGTTTTGCGACCGGACGCATCCTCTCCTGCATGACCGGACGCAACACCTGAGTCCGGTCATTCTCCGACTGCCACGCGTCACTGCTATTCCTCACGACACCACGTCAGCGTACGTCAGTACTAACCGGACGTAGGCCCTGAGCGTCCAGTCACTTTTCACGCCAGCGTCCGATCACGAGACCAAGACCGCGCGCTCACTACTACCACTGACCGGACGCGCCGGTCCTACCAAGGTCAGCGTCCGGTCACTCACAGTGACCCCTTCTCGCCTCTGTTTCATCGCCGAGTTGATCCACATCAACTCCAACTTCTTGTTCTTTATAAATGTGCCAACACCACTAAGTGTATAGCACCATGTGTATGTGTGTTAGCATTTTCACAATCCTTTTCCAAAGGATTAGCCACTCAACTTGCCACGCCACTCGATCCTAGCGACGATGCAAAGTTAGATCACTTGAGTGGCACTAGATGACCGATATGCAAACAAGTTTGTCCCTCTTGATAGTATGGCCATCTATCCTAAACCCGATCATCAACTTCTCTACACACCTATGACCGGTGAAATGAAATGCCCTAGGTTATATCTTTGCCTTGTGTATTCTATTCCATCTCCTCCAATATTGATGCAACACATGCACCAACAGGATCAACAATGATATGATCCACTTCATATCATCACGTGATCATATTGGTTCATCGATCTTGACTTCACTTGCTTTTTACCGTTGCCTTCGTCCATCGGCACCAAGTCTTGCTCAAGCTTCACCACCATGTGGTCCATCGCTCCAAAGCCTCCAACTTTTCCTTCACTCTTGCAACTAGTCCATCTAGCCAAGTCTTGTCTTGATCTTCTCCACCTTGATCGCATGACTCAATGTCATGTCTCATGTGCAATGAGCTCCTTCATCATCACATGTGTGAGCTTTGCAACATCTCCGAGCCATTTCCATCTTCATGGCATATGTTACTCACACACATGTACCTATGGACTAATCACCTATGTATCTCACATAAACATAATTAGTCCACTTAGGTTGTCACTCAATTACCAAAACCACACAAGGACCTTTCAGTAGGGCTAGTGTGGCTTAGGCTTTGTGAGCTTTGCTCAATAGTATGAGTAGGAGCTTTCGGTGTGCTTTGTTGTACTAGCTGTATAGGTTTGTGTAACATTGCCAACTAGACTTGTGTAGGTGAGCTCCCTCTTGCTTGACACCTTAGTTGCTAAGATAGGATCTTTGGTAAGGTGCTTGTGAACATCGACTGAATAGTTTTAATTCTGCATTTGTTTCGGTTAGCCGACGCAATTAGTTTTAAAAAGGACTATTCACCCCCTCTAGTCTGCCATCTCGACCCTATAGATACTCCACATGCTATTGCGGGCAAAAATTCAGATGATATGAGGCTTCGAGTAGTGCGATGCACCATGCAATTGAATTCCTATAGGATTCACAATGTATTGGAACAACTCGCGTCTTGCAATAATACGAGTTCGATTATAACATGTATTGGGTTTTATGCAACATACAAATACATTTGCAATAATTAAAAAGTATAGGAGTAGATTCCTTTTCTGATCCTAATATATATTATAGCTAGTCATCATGGACAATAATCGGGTATTATGTTTTTGCATGCATGCATCTTAATTTTTTTTAGATAATGGAACAAATGTCCCTGCCTCTATAATGTGTGCACCTCATACCAAGCAGAAACCACTCTACTAGGTCAACAATGAAATATGTTTTTGCATCGCCATTTATTTGGTATTTTATATTTTTTTGTCTGATTCGTATCTAAACTAAGATACTGTATCTTACAACTTAAACAAAATAAGCCAAGTGTGCACTGTAGGTTATTGATGATTGCACAAGGATGAGTCTTTGAGCACAACGGATAATGCAATCAAATTAATTATTGAAGTGTGTTACATGAGCATTGTCGCTAAGGGCATGTACAACCCACGGACATTTTGCATATTATTTTACTTGATCCTCCAAAGATAGAGATGAACTTGTTCAGAAGTCAAGACCTACTTGTAAATACATACATGAAACAAAAATGAATTATGAGAATAACTCACAACTAGTACCTGTTCAACCCGGTAGTGATCTTCATTTCCTATTTTTTTGTTGATACATTTTATTATTGCATTTAAATAGAGGTTACTTTCTAATATTTTCCATTTGATATTATTAATGAATTACATATATCTCACTACCATCAAGATTATACTATAATTACAGCAAGTTCGAATCCACATCACATGATTCGATATTTTATATATTACAATAAAATTACTCCAAAGATGCATTGATAAAGTATAAGCTAAAGTCCATACAAACACAATTAGATATGATAGTCACGTTAATCCAAACCGAGTGGTTATTAGTTGCATGACATAGTCCGTGTAGTAAACATATCCATTTGTGTAACTGAGCACATCATTTAAGTAAATCAATGGCCCACAAGATGCATAGTCGCAGTAATACTGCCAAGGTGTAGGAATCCAAAGCCAGTAACTAGGCCTTTTTTTATCCTAGCCAGTAACTAGGCCTACCATGAAGAAACCCTTGGCTTGTGAAAAAATCTTTGTACATGCAACTACTTAGGTTCCTCGAAGAAGCAGTAGCTAGTCATTGTAGGTACCAGGAGAATGCACATGAAAAAGGAAGTTATGTCAAACCTAGAACCCGTATCTAGGAGCCCTCATGTGAACCAGTTGGCCAGTATGGGATGATGAATGACTTAGGTCTGCCACAAAGTCTCTCATTTCCAACACCCACACCGACACTGCTATGGAGAGGCTACCATCTATGATCGATGTTACGTGAACCGGTTGGCCAGTCTGGGATGACGAACGGCTTAGGTTTGCCAAAAAGTCTTTCCATTTCCAACACCCACACCGACACTGCTATGGAGAGGCTACCATCTAGGATCGATGCCACATGGTAAATATCCAAAGCAACACACAAAATACCTTTACTCTAGAACATCCCTTATCATTATCTAAACTCTTGATATTTTCTACCATACAAAATATATAGCTTTGTAACCTTGTACACTCGTATTAATATCCCCATGAGGCAAAGGATTGTATGATCCATTCATCTGCAATTCTCTACTTTCTACCGTGCATGTATACACTTCTCTATTGAATAAACCTATTATAAGAAAATGGGATTGCCTTACTGCACCATTATTGTTGTTGGTAAAAAAAGGAAGTATGAGTATATATTTAATTTCAATTGCTATGTAACCATGACTTAGACCAATAATCGATATAATAATAGGTAGGTCTAGTAAATAAAAGATGCACCGTTAGATTTATATTTTTAGTGTGTGCAAAGTTTAAAATATAATAGATGGTTGATTGAGTTTGGGCAGCTAAAGGCATAAACAACATTTCCCCAGTCTGAATATGATATGACCAGGGGCGGATCTAGCAATCTGGGGAGGGCCTAGCGGCCGCCAGACCTCCCGCCAGCGACGATTTTTTTAACACTTTTTGTAAACTAATTTTAAATCTAACACTATTTGTTTTCAAAACTAACACTTTTGGCCGCGCCTATTGCTATGGTGCGGCGAAAAGCCTATGCTACGCCATGCATGGTGGCGCGGCAGAAGGATGACGTGGCGAAGATCGGGCGATGCTGACCGTTGACGTTTTGTTTTTATTTGGCAATAATTGTCCAATCGTTGACTAATTAGGCTCAAAACGTTCGTCTCGCAAAGTACAACCAAACTGTACAATTAGTTTTTGATTTTGTCAACATTTAGTACTCCATACATGTACCGCAAATTTGATGTGACGGAAAATCTTCTTTTTGTATAGTGTCAAAGTTTGGAATTTGGGGTGAACTAAACACCCCCTAGTTGAAGTTGTGGATGAGCACAGCCATTGTCGGGGCCTGCCTTGCCCTTGGTGGCTCACCTTCCAATCCTGCCAATCCGCGTAGATCGCACAGCCATTGTCGGGGCCTGCCTTGCCCTTGCTGGCTCACCTTCCAATCCTGCCAGTCTGCGCAGATCGATTTGCTGAAAACAGGACAGACCACTTCGCTCCCTTCACCCCTTCAAGTTGCAGTTGCACCACTGGGAGCCAAATATTGTGAAAGGAAGGTGCTGATTTTTTATGGAATACCTTTAAACACCTCTCTTGGGAACAGTCATGCGGACATGTATCCGCTATTACCGAACCTGATAGGATACAAATTTGGTGATGGCAAGGGCTCCTCCCTCTCTTTTGGTGATGGCAAGGGCTCCTCCCTCTCTCTTTTGGCCGTGCGTTGTAACAAGAACAAAAAATAAATCAAGAAATATATAATAAAAATCACAAGATGTATAGAATTATTCGAAAATGTCCGCCAAGTCAAAATTCAACATAGAGGGTTAATGTTCATATGTTGCTAGATGTCTCTTACATGCAATATTTTTTAAGAACAAAATTATATCATCCAAATATATGACTCATGCATATTGTTACCCAAATAAATCTCATGGTTCATGACTGAGAATCAGGGCCATATTGTGATTTCCGTGTTCTCAACTCTCTTATCTAAAAGACAAAAACTATAAAGAAAACAAACTAATCTCATGTACTAGCAATATCATGATTAATATCTATCAAACCTTGCATGTAGAGCTTCGCATAAAAAAAACTCCTTGCATACAGAGGCGAGTAGCACAATCCTATACATCTTAGAACAGAAGTAAAAGAAGGGTAAGTTTTCTGAAAGCACAACCAGATGATCTTGGTGTTCTATCTAAACAGATCAACAATCAATATGATTAGCCACCCACTTTTGAAAACAAATAGAGACATGGATGTGTATAAGAAAACATTGTGGTTTGGTTGTGAGAAAGAACATCGCCTGTGGAATTAACTAACATGTCTATAGTACCATTGCAATAAACCAATAATTTTATAATCCCACACATGTCTTGTTCACATATTGACTGTTAAACACCATCATCAAGCAACCAACTCCAGTAATGTTTCCTGCAGCATAAAACCCACGTTGGTGAAAGAAGAAACATGAACCAGCAACAACATTTACGTAAAACTCATCCGGCACATTGGAAATTTGGAATCTGCTTGCTTGCACGCGTGTATCTTATGCTTATCACATCCATGGCCGCTGCCAACTCGCTGCATCAGTTCATCTGTGCCTATACCAGAGCTTCTAAATGATGGAACACTGGGTCCCGGGTATACTTGGCCATCGGGCCGGCCCGGCTCGGCATGGCCCGGGCAGGGGCCAGCCACGGCCCGGAGGATGTCGGGCCGGCACGGCACGCCGTGCCTCCCGTGCCGTGCCGCTGCGGGCCTCGTGCCTACCCAACAGCCCAAGCACGGGCCTGTGGGCCTAAATCCGTGTCGTGCCGGTCTGGTAGGCACGGCCAAATCACCAGGCCGTGCCAGCCCAAGGCCCGTAGGGTTCAAAAACACATCAAAAAATTCATCTCAACAAAGAAATATTCAAATTTGAAGTATTTTTTCCATAAGAGCTTCAAACTAAAACCAAAACCATACACACAGAGAACAAGAGTAAATTAAAAGGATAACTGAGCTGTGTGCAATGCTGCCTCATTAAAAACCTTTCTGGATAAAACTCACCCTTATGAGAAACCCTAGAAAGGAAAAAAGAGTGCAGCACAGCTCTTATAAGTCTTAAACATATTCAAAGGTTTACATGATACATCACAGATACAGATCATAATCAAGTCTCAGGCTCTTAGCTCTCACAATCTCACTGTCTCAATCTCAACTCTCAATCTCAAGTTCTCAACCACCAGATGCAGAAGCCACAGATGCAGATATGGTAGCAGAAGGAGCCCTAGAACCAGAAGTAGATGCATCTTTATCAAGATAGAAATGCTCGAAGGAGTCTACCAGTTCTTGGTTGTCAACATCATGCTGCAGTCTTCTTTCACCCAGCTCCCAATCTTTTATGCAAGCAAGCATCTCCATATGTTCAGGCAATAGTCAACGGCGCCGCTCCTCAAGTATTCTTCCTGTCAAGCTGAAACAAGATTCTGAAGACACTGTTGAAACATGAAATGACATAATATCTCTAGCCATGATAGAAAGCACTGGATATGTTAGCTTATGGTCACGCCACCAGAGAAGTAGATCAAAGTCATCCTCATATGCAGTGATATTGTCACTGTCTAGATAAGCAGATAGCTCACAAGCAGCAGCAGAAGTAGATAAAGAAGGACTGTGATGCTTCAGGGAAGGTCCAACAACACCAGATGCTCCAGGGCCTCCAAAAATTCTTCCCCATGCAGCTTCCTCTTACCTGTGATGCTTGCAGGATGTGCAGCCCTCCTTTGAGACCTAGCTGCACCAAACTTTTCTTCATACTTGTTAAACAACTTGAAAATTTTAGTTTTCACAATACCATAATAAGAACTGTAGTCAAAACTAGTTTTTTGTTGCATTATGGTAAGAACATTAAATAAACCTCTCATTTTACCTCTAGGATCAAGAATGAATGCAAATAAATACAACAGAGGTATGTCCTTCTAGTACTTTAGGTATTTAAACTTCATAGGATAGACAATAGAAAACATATTCTGATCCTTTGAACTTTCATGCAAATGAGTTATAATATCTAGCAGATGGTGCAGAATAAGTGGACTAGTTGGATAGTAAACACCAGAAAGAGTGACTGTGGAGTCATAAAAAACTTCCAAGAATTCAAGTATTTTATCAGCAATATACCAGTGACTTGCAGTTAACAAAGCTGAGCCATAGTTGGAATTATTGAACACAGAAAAAACATCCTTATATGAAAGCAGGTGTTTAAGCATAAGATATGTAGCATTCCATCTAACATCCATATCCAAACCAAACTTTCTAGGTCTAACACCCTTAGCAATGCAAAAGTTATTGAACAAAGCAATCCTTTGATTAGATGAATTCAAAAAGTTAATAGCAGTTCTGAAATCCTCAGTGTAAGGTTTGAACCTTTTTAAGCCAGATTTTACTATCAGATTAATAATATGGCAAGCACAACATTGATGCACAAGATGATACTTAACCTTATTAGGATCTGAAGGTATAGGTTCAAAACCCAGATAACCAGCAAACATAGGTGTCAATGTTTCCATAGCCTTAGCATTGGAAGAAGCATTGTCAAGAGTAACAGAGAACACCTTGTCAAGCAAACCAAATTCTTCAATCACACAAGCAACTTTTTTTGCAATATTATCACCGGTATGTTTTACCTCAATCAAGCGGAGACCAATTACCTTTTTCTGCAACTCCCAATCAGCAGTCATATAATGAGCAACAACACTGATATAGTCTTCCTTTGCATTACCAGACCAAATGTCTTATGTCAGACCAACAGAAGAAGCACCAGACAACACATAGTTCTTAATTATATTACGTCGTTCATTAAAAAGTTTGCCAAGATCTCTAGTGGTGGTCTGTCTAGAGACCTTAACAAACCTAGGATTATGAGCTCTAACAATGTATTCTTTCCAAGCATCAGTCTCACCAATTCCTAAAGGCAGATCAAGCTTAGCAATCAAACGACATAATTCAGATCTAGCAACTTCAGGTTTATAATCCCAGTTATAAACAGAACCATCAGGATTGTATGAAAGCCTAGATTGAACCCTAGCACGTTGATCAGTTTTAATCCTACATGATTTTTTGTGCCTTTTTAAGTGACCAGTGCTAGCAGCAGATCTAGCAGACAAGGTAGATTTGCACATCTTACAAACAGCTTTAGCGCAAATACTAGAACCATTACTAACCTCATAGATCTCCTCAAAATCAGCCCACACAGGCGATTTGCGCTTACTATTGTTACCTGTACCAGCAACCAAAGGAGCAGAGCCGTTGGAGTTCACAGTCGCCATCGCCCCTTCGCCACTGTCCGTGTCCACATCGATCGGAGCAGCAGAGCCATCCCCAAGATTGATACCGAACAACGCAGCAGCGTCGGCTCGAGTGTCGTCGTCGTTCTCACCCTCTGGGGCTAGGCCAACCGACAGGAGGCCATCCTCGTTGGCCATGGCCGCCTCTCCAGCCTCGTTCCTCAATGGTGCGGGTGGCCGCCTTGCTCACTCTAAGCCACAGCTAGAAGACGATGCATCGGCTACCGACCTGTGAAACATTGGAAGAAAGAAGAAATCAGAAGCATACATTGAAAGAAAAAGAAGAAATTAGAACATGGTTAGGGTTAGGGCTAGGGTTAGGGTTAGGGATTCACCTACGTAGCCGGAGCCCGGTGCCAGAGAAGACGACGAGAGAGAAGACGACACTCAGTCAGCAACGACGGCGGATGGCGGAGGAGGGACAAACAGAGACAACCAACTCACATAATCAATGAGATCTAGAGGGGAGATTGGGAGAGGGAGAAGGGAGAGGCGGAGAGGGAACAAGGAGGGGATCAGGTAGGAGGAGTAGAGAGCTACTTGCCGGCGACAGGCGGATCGTCGAGGTCACCTCACCGGAGTCAGGGAGGACGGAGACCGTGAGACCTGAGAGTGAGGCGAGGCGAGGAAATGAGCAAGGGTTCGGGGTGTGAGAGCTGCCGCGGCCATGGCGTGCGCTTATATATGAGGAGAGGGAGGCGTCGAGGTCACCTCATCGGAGTCGGGGAGGACGGAGGCGAGACCATGAGGGCAAGAGCCGAGAGTGAGGTGAGGCGAGAGAGACGAGAGTGAGGCGAGAGAGACGAGAAATGAGCTAGGGTTTGGGGTGTGAGAGCCGTCGTGGCCGCGGTGTGCGGCTTATATATGAGGAGCGGGGGGAGGCGGGGGTGGGGGCGGGGGCGGGGTAGCTGGGCCGAGCAGCGCGCTGGGCCATGGAGAGGCTGAGAGTGGGAGGGGAGGAGGCCAGGAGGGGGAGGGCTGAATGGGGGTGGCCGGGCCGCTGCCGGGCCAGCTGTCTCAGACCGGGCCGTGCCGTGCTCGTGTCGGGCTAAAAAAATGGGCTTCATGCCATGCCATCGTGCCTCGGGCTGCATGGCCAAGTATAGTCCCAGGAAACATCTTGTTCCAACACTGTTTTGTGTCATGCCATGACGACATGTGATCCTCACCAGTTAATCCAAGTACCACACCACGTGGCTCAAGGCACTGGCCTTGGCCACCGCGGTTAGTGGCGCATGCCCGCCTACCGGCACTGGGAACCCGCTTTGCCAGCTCAACCGGCATGAGGCAAAGCTCGACACTCTCCCATTGGCGCGGCGGATGAACACGCGACATGCCCTACACCTTGCTCTGGCCGCCCGTTACTAGCAGCAGGTGCATGATCACATACGTACGTCTGTAGGGATTCAATGGCCCAATCTCTGGAGTCTCCACCACCATAATGAACAACTCAATCAGGCCCTCGCCTACAATGGAGAGCAGCCTCTAGTCATGGCTAATCCGTGATGCAAAACTCTTAAGTCATTTTTAGGGCATTTTGTGGAATGAATTGGAGACAAAGTTGTTGTTTTCTACAACTTGTCATCCCCAAACTGATGGACAAACTTAGATAGTGAATCGACCTTGTCTACTATGTTGAGAGCAATCTTATATAGAAATTTGAAGACGTGGGAAGAGTGTTTGTTCATATTACAAGGCGGAACACACCACTACTAAGGTAAGTCCATTCCAGATAGTGTATGGATTTAACCTTCATACTCCTATTGATCTTTTACTTTTACCTACCGCTGAGAGAACACACAATGGTGCTAAAGGACATGTTGATTTTATTTTGAAATTGCATTAAACCACTAAGGAAAACATGGAAAATATGAATGAAAAATATAAAATTGTTGGTAGTGAAGGTAGAAAGGAAGTTAAACTTGAACCGAGTGATTTGGTTTGGTTGCACTTGTCCTATAGGCTGGAAAGGATATTACTCAGGACATGTTGATGGCCCAACTATGATCCTAGAAGCTATGGTTTTCTGAAGATTTATGGATTCGGCACTCATCCTTTGAACTTGCAAAGGTTACCTTTTGGATCTTCTCCATCGGCGGAATAGCCAAATTAGTCCCTCATCTTTCGTCTCAGGCTCAATTTAGTCCCTCAACTTTCAAATTGGCCAAATCAGTCCTTCATCTTTAATTTTTTGTCCAAATTCATCCTTGTGCTGACGTGGCACTCCACGGTGGCAGCCCTAGTGAGCAAATGCGTTGGTACCGGCTTTGGTAAATAGGCGAGTGTTGGTAGTTGGCATTGCTAGTGTAGGTAAAATTACTCCCTACTTTCACACTCAAGTTTATTGCATTTTAGTTAGAACAACATTATGTTGAGTCTATTTTCATAATAAACTTATTTAGAGATACAATTGTTGCTAATATTTTCTACAAATCGAGTCAAACTTAAGAAAGTCCGGTATGAATACCATAGCAACATTTATTTTGGGATGGAGGGAATATGCTTTTTTTAAGTGATCCAATGAAAATTTGAATAACTTCTTTAATGTCCCTTTCATGGCTAGAACCAATGCAATTTCATGTGAAACTAGTATTAATGAATTGCATGGCTATGGCAGAACTGCCTAAAATAACTCACTTTCAGAGGTGTTTGTCTTCCATTAGACACTAAACACCCCAAGAGTGAGCTAATTTAAACAGTTCCGTCGAGCACACCCCATGGGAGAACCCAAAAATCCATATTTTCAATAGGATCATAAATGGGAGAATAAAGCTTACAACATTTTAGCTATTTCTTACATCACTTTCCATGCAACATCAAAGTATAATATTTATTGTTTATAATAGCGGAATATAACCATATTAACAGAGTTTTAGCGGAAATAAAATCATTTAATGACAAGTTAAACATTAACATGATGATTCGTTATATATATCATAACAGGTTATAAGTTTTTCCATTGTAAAATATTTTAGGTAGAAGTTTCAAATAAACTCTATGTGAGCAATGTTAAAGAAATCCTCGTTGAGCCCACCAAGAGGTTTCTACACACAAGTGTCAGCTCTAGCATCCACCTGTCACCTGCAACAGGGTAGAACAAACCCTGAGTACTCAATTGTGCTCCATAAGACTTACCCGTCAGGAGGAAAGAAAAGACTTCAAGGATATGCAAGGCTATCTGGCTTGTGGATTTATTGCATCTGCAAGAGCATTACTAACATGCGTCCTTATATTAAATTTTATTAGCAGTCATCATTAGTTCATTAACTAACCATTCTATGTAAGCACCTATGCTACTTTCAAGCAGGTGGTAAGTAATCAGAACCATTTTACCATCTTTCATATTCTAGTTCTTACTACGGTGCTAGATCGTAGCCAAGTCATACCGTATCACACGGTGATTCAAGAACCAATGTAGCCTAGCTAGGTACCCCAAAACACATGCCCCGCTTGTACCCTAGGCACAAGCAAGACCAACCCACCACTCTCCTATCAAGGGGTTCAAGTTCCCATCCAAACTTGGACTCCAAGCCCCCACACCTGAGTCCCAGACTCAGTGTGGTGCTTAGACCTTCACCATTCCCACCTCCAATTAGTCAGTCCAGAAAGAGCGGGAACCCACGATAAAAGAGCAATGAGCCTTCCCACCCCCATAAGCAAGTATGTGCTCAGGATAATAAGTCTATATCCTTACTAGAATCTAATGCAATGGCCAGTCCTTAACCGACATAGGCAAAACAAGTGCAATCTGAGCCTCGCTCGAATGCCTAGCCAAGTCCAGATCCAAAGTTCCATTCTGCCTGGTCTCCAATTATCATTTATATATATTCAATGAGATAATAATATAATAACAACAATAATATCTTTCATATCTCTCGCAAGTGACAGGCAATCACTCGATTTCTACCAGAGTCCTTTAGCATAGCAATCTAAATGATCCTATCCTACTAGTAAGACTCATAGGATAAGGATATGTATATATATATGCAAGTGGATTTCATTCAACTCCTTAACTTAATGCACAAGCATAAATAAAGTGCAAAATAATAGGGGTTATGCACCGGGGCTTGCCTGGGTAAGATATAACCAAAAGTTAGCATTCCATCAAGGTGACACGATCATCAAGGCACCATCTTTTCCGCTACCTCGGTTGACTCCATGATCCAACATCGCTCCTATCATGAAATACGTGGATGCAACGCAGGTACGCAATTAATCAATGGTAACCGCAACTCTTAAATATACGATTACGCTCCGCAAACTAACAAGCTAGCTTTACTGACTAACGTGCTGGTCTACGTATCCATGTCATCAAGTAAGGCTTTGTCTCTAGAAAAATATTTTAGTTCTAAAATCCCAAGGTGTTTTGGCATTTAATTGATTAAATATATATTTTTGAACTAGGGCTCATTTAGCTACCTTAGCAAACTAATTATTATGGAGCGACAAAAATTATAGTGGGCACCTAATAATATTAAGGATTTACCGTGAAAGTTTCAAAGCCAACACTATCACCAATTTATCACAACAATTCATACAAGTTTATATTTTGGCAATATTAAGTATCTCAAATTAATTATATAGCTCCTAAGAATATTATAAAACTATGTGAACAAAATATACTACAGATAGATCATAATTTTAGGAACCTGACAAAATTGGTTTCACAATTTATGGTTAACTACACAATTTATATTGAATTTACAAATTTACCTTAGAAGCTAAATTAGAAAATGCTTTAGGAATAAAAAAGGGGCAGTGGCAACCGATTCGGTCTAACAGCCTAGGCGGCGCACGCGGAAATGGCCATGCGCGTAGCAGGCCGGCCCAACAAGTGGCCCACGATGGGAAACCTATCTGTGCACCTGCACATTTGCAGAAGAACCCCCAGCTTCATAGAATATCACGCGACGTTATGGAACACTATTACACCAGAGAAGAGCTTTGCACTAAGGACCCTGGAAAATGTCACCTTCACCACGGGGAGACCCCTGCTCTACCCCACGTTCACCGGCATGGTGACCAACGGCATGGGTGGCTGCGCTGAGCACACGAAGCTCGCTACAACAGGGATAAAGGAGCCGACCTCTACCTACCGCTAAGCGCGCATTCCTAGGTGACGGTTGGGAGCCTAACAACGACTTCTATCATGATGCTCACAGCGGCGGACCAACCACCATGGCGGCGTGAGCATTCTAGCGAGCTAGAGCCACTAATGGACTAAAAGGGCGATGATTGAGCATCAGTAGCTTACAACGAACTTGATCGATGTGATGGTTAAGCCGGAGATGGCCCCCACAGCGTTGGTCATGTGTGTCCACACCTCACGGCGGCGTGCCAAGCATGGCACCGGTGCATCACCGCGCCGATGGTGAGCCTCCTGGACAAAACAACATGAGCACTAAGTGGAGGGGGTCAATGCGAGTTTATGGTCTCAAACAATCAAACTTCTATCGCTCCAATCCTACCTCTCTTCCTAGTTCCCGGTCACGACGGCGACCATGGCCCGCGATGGCAAAATGCTAAATTGGCCGTCCATAGCCCTTGGTCGGGGATGGGAAAGACAAAGCACTTAGTGGGCTTCTAGAACCACCTACTGGCACAAAGAATCGGGTCATGGAGGACCAGAGCTTAAGTAGATTGGAGGGTGGCTAGACAAGCTCTAGCCATGCCATGTCGTGGAGAAGCACCCGCACGTGGGCGAATGGCTTAAGACGGCCAACTCAGATCTCCTACTGAGACACAAGCACGTGCACGCGACTAGTGAACAGGAGGCATTGGTGGACGCGCTTAACTTGGAGTGACCAGACCTAAGCCAGGCTCTCCATGGCAGCTAGCGGGACAAGGCATGGCAGGGGAGCGTCCAATCGAAACTGTGGTCGAGCCACCGGTTCGACATGGCGATAGGGCTCCAACACATGGACTACATGATAGGTAGAACGAGGGGTGGAGCAAGCCCTATGTCAACCATGCACTATAGCCACAACCATGGCACGTACTGATGGCCAACAGCGCACCCACACCACCCACAGCAACGACCACGCCTAGGTGGCTAGCCAAACGGGATGGCGCACATGCAGCAACGGGACTAGCCGCAACTAGCCAAGACCGGCCCATGACTACCGCTCTAGCCATGGTGCGAGCCCGACACCCATAGTGCCTACGCGCGTGGTGACCATAGCAATGGAAGCCAATTGCCAAAACGGTGATGAACACACTTTTTAAAGCATCACAAGGACCGCTAACGACTCCGGATGTAGTTCGACTAATTTCCCTAACCTAAAGCTAGTAGTATCAACTACTAGGTGAAGCTATCACCAAGGTCAAGGAGCAACTCAAGGAGGAGATGGCTGCATGCCAGCATGGGCTCGTCACGCCGAACTCTAGTTCATGAACAAGGCATTGGAACGTGATTCACCGCACGTTCTAAGGAGTTTTGGGAATTTTTTAAGGATTCAAGTTGACATCCAACTCAACTATGACCTACACCTCACCCAAGTGCTAAGTTAGAAGCAGCCAATGATACAAGAACATGATTTTAGTGCTTAACCATTTTTGTCGAAAATCAAATGCCAAAATGGCATTGCCTATGGCCATTTTAGACTTAGAAATTTTAAAGGCTTGGTTAGAACTAGCAACCACTAGCACTATTGTCATAATTTTTAAAAGGTCTAAACTTTATTAACCTTAACCAACACCTAGTTCATGCAATAGTCCATACTTTATACCAACCCGTAGGAGCAAGATATTTAAGCACTATTAACTATTTTGCTCAATATAATTTGCCAAAATGGTACTTTAAACATAAATTCAAGTGGTTGCCGACTTAACGAAAAAGAGCTTATCTTAATGTCAAGTTTGATTTTAGAGCTCCCAAAACACTAGTTAACAACATCGATTTTCCAAAAGTTAATGTTGCATTGTCATCTACCATGTTTGTACTTCCAACTTTATTTAAGTGTCACATACATGTTCTATAGTATTTTTGCTTATTAAAAATTGATTTTAAACCGTAAGTGATATAACATGACTATTGAATCAACTTTTGTTTAGCATTTTTGTTGATTGTTTTGAGTTATGGAAATTGATCTGCACACTTTATCATATGCATTGACACATAAACATGATGCTCATGACATAGTTTAGCAAGTTGTTTAAGCGGTAACACCGAGGGTGTTATAGCCCTACCCTCTATAAACAAAATCTTGTCTCAAGATTTGAAACACTAATCAAAAGGGGAGAAATACGATTATACTTTGTAGATCTCAAATTACACGAAAGATTACATGACGTCGAACGCTAAACCACATAGGAATTTAGAGCTACATGGTTAAGAGCAACCTAGTACAACCAAGGCTTAATCCAGAAGTCGAGATAGACAAGAACAATGGAGTAACAACAAGAAAATGATTATCCAAAACATGGCGTATGTCCAACAGATCCAAAAATAGGAGACTAAGAACTCAAACATCATGAATCCTAAGACCAACAAGCCGAAGGTGGACTTGATCTTCTTCGACATAAACTAGATCCTTTCTTCTTCTTAAATTACACAATCGCCTCTGACTAACGAACCTAGTCCCATGAATGACGACTGGATCTCATAGCTCTGCTTCGGATTCAAGGGGATGGGGACAAAGAAAAAGAGCAAGGACCAAGGGCATCTTATAGTGGTGAATGGAGGTGGGGCGTAGTGCACTGGAAGTGGAGACGACATGGATAGGAGACACTTGAAAGCTCTAGTTTGGTTTTGGTGAATTGATGAAACCCTAAGTGCTAACCTAGTTTATCAAAGTGATTATGAGATAGGTAGCACATTCCAAGTGGTGAAGCAAATGAAGATCATGACATGATGATGGTGATGCCATGGTGATGATCAAGTGCTTGGACTTGAAAAGAAGAAAGAGAAAAACAAAAGGCTCAAGGCAAAGGCATAAGTGGTAGGAGCCATTTTGTTTTGGTGATCAAGACACTTAGTGAGTGTGATCACATTTAGGATCGATAGCCGTACTATTAAGAGGGATGAAACTTGTATCGAAATACGGTTATCAAAGTGCCACTAGATGCTCTAACTCATTGCATATGTATTTAGGATCTAGTGGAGTGCTAACACCCTTGAAAATGTCTATGAAAATATGCTAACACACATGTGCACAAGGTGATACACTTGATGGTTGGCACATTTGAGCAAGGGTAAGAATCTTCACCAGCGGAGTGTCCGCTCGTAGAGTGTGGACAGTCCAATAGTGCCACCAGCGCCCTGTACAGAAAAGACAGGGTTTCACAAAGTGGACCGGACGCTGGCTTCAACTGGACCGACGCGTCTGGTCAATAGAAGCAATGAAGACGCTGGCATTGGTCTTCGACCGGATGCTGGGTCACTTTGTGACCAGACGCTGAGTGCGTGCGTCTGGTCCCGCTGATGTGGCAGCACAGAGAAGAAAAGAATTGATCGGACGTTGGTGCTGCGTCCGATCGTGACCGACCGGACGCGTCCGATCGTGAGTGGAACCTTACTGGAAACGACCAGACGCTGGGGTCTTATGTCCGGTCACTTTGAGCAGTGTCTCCGGTCACTACTTAAATGTACTGATGACCATTGAGATCGGGCGATCAACGTTTGAAGCCGATGACACGTGGCAAGCATCGGGCGACCAGACGCTGGGGTCCTACGTCCGGTCGATATGACCGGAGCGTTCGGTCACCCCGAGCAGTGCCCAGTGAAGGGGGACAACGGCTCTATTTTATGGGGGCTTCTATTTAAGCCCTATTACTGGCTCTAGCTCATACTCTTGGCCATTTGCATTGACATAGTAACCTTGTGAGCTTAGCCAAAGCCCTCCCACTCATCTCCATCATTGATTCAACATCTTTGTGAGATTGGGAGTGAATCCAAGTGCATTGCCTGAGTGTTTGCATCTAGAGGCACTTGGTGTTTGTGTTTCGCTATGGGATTTGCTTGTTACTTTTAGTGGTTGCCACCACCTAGATGGCTTGGAGCAGCGAGGATCATCGAGCGGAGGTTGGTGATTGTCTCTAGCTCCGATCATGGTGATTGTGAGGGGATCTTGACCTTTCCTCGGTGGAAAGCCAAAAGGTACTCTAGTGAATTGCTTGTGGCTTGTGTGATCCTCATCTTGTGTTGGTTGTGTGGCACCCTATTGAGGGTTTGGCGTGTGATGCCAATTAGCGCATGAACCTCCAAGTGAGTGAATCACCACAACGAGGACTAGCTTGCCGGCAAGCAAGTGAACCTCGGTAAAAAATCATTGTGTCAATATTTGATTCTGAGGTGATTGGTCTTCATTAGTTTTCATTGTTGTGATTGATTGGTTCATTCCTCAACTTGGCGGTATAACCATCTCACTCTCTCTTTAGATTACTGCAAACTAGTTGTCAAGCTCTTTAGTGTAGCTAGTTGTGAGAGCTTGTTAGTTTGGTTAGTGTGGCTGTTTAGTTAGCCCTTGAGAGCACACTAACTTAGTGTAGTGACATAGCCATTATGTGGATAGAAACAATAGAAACTAGATTTGTGGTAGGAGGCTTGCAATTTTAGTAGGCTAGCGCAACACTAGCTTCGCCTCACAATTGTCTAACCGGTTTGTTAAGTATTGTTGTAGAAACTTTTAATAGGCTATTCACCCCCCTCTAGCTATTAGGACCTTTCAAGTGGTCGGTTCACACTACGGGGATAAAGTCAGCCATGGTGCGCTCCCTACGCGAGCTTGAGTGGAGGGAGGAAAAAGAGAGGAGAGGGGGGTTTGCTCGACGAGGTAGGTGAGCGGGCGGCCATGTCCCCAAAAGAGGAAAATAGGAAGGGGAGGGGGTCCGGTATGGGGATGAGAGCGAGGATCGAGATCCGATAGGATGTTAAGAAAAAGGGGAAGCGTACAGTACATGAGGACAACTAGTGTGGTATGATGTTGCGGCCATGCGAGAATGGGGTGCTAATGGGCCCAACACAGACGACGTCTGTAGGACACGAGGCAATAATGACCAGCATGCATAGCGTGGTCGAGATGGACATAGGGCTTTGGACATGACGTCCACTCAGACTTTTCCAATCACTCCCTACTACCCAAGACTAACTCTTTCATGCTGCTCTTCTTTTTCTTTCCCTGCTTTGACCACATTAAGTGCTAGTCTTTCGTGTGAACTGAGATCACGACATACGTGCTTCCTCAAAAATCACATTCTCTTGTTTACCTTGAGAGAGCACTATTTCATCAACCTGTTGTGGATTTCCTGTTCGAACACCAAAAGATTTTCCAAGGAGAATAATTTATAGCAAGAGTGGTACAGTGGTGTAACATGGCAAAGGTACTGGTCAACAACCTCGATACCAGCGCGTGCCAAGCAGCGTCACTCTGTGGCAGTTGTTCCATAGGGGGCCTCGGTTTCGTCGTGGCACCATAAGCTATTAACTAGGCCACTTTACCAACTTACACAGTGAAAAATAGTGGGGTCATAGACCATAGAAATAAAGGAGTATTGCAAAGGAAGATTCAGACAGCAAGGTTCCTTTCACAGCAAGGGACAAGGAATTCAAATCCAACAATGGATTTAATTTAAAAAGATTCAAGTGTTCTGCTGGGACATCCATAATTAGTCGATACAGTGTCCTACGTTATCCCATCATGGCTAATCTACTGGCATCTAAATGGTGGCTCTCTTGTAACCCACTTAACATCACCCTTGAAAATCCTAAGTACGTCTAACGAGACCTAAGGATAGATGGACGCAATAAACACAGCGAAATAAATGAAATGCATATTATGAATGTCCTTATGCTGGTACAACATACAGGTACTCACTCTCCCATTCTCGACACATCGTTCACCTTCCCTACGATCAGACGACCTCAACAACTACGGACAAAGTACAACAGAAAGATTACAATACTAGAGGACAGTGATGAAAGACACTACAAACTAAGGGTACATCATCCTAATGCAACTAATCTACTTTGTCGGACCACGCATCTCCATTGCTAGGCTCGGTGGATTCTTCTACCGCCCTGGCTATGAATCTGCCTCCACTCTAGGCAGTGGCTGAGTGAGGGGAAGCAATGGTTCTACTTCTGACACTTCTGAGGGTGGAGGTGCTGGCGACACTACAACACCGGTTCTCCTTCTTTTCGGTGGGTGGACAGGGATTCCCTCCATGATCAAGGGATCCTGCCTTTCAGCAGCCAGCGTCCTCTGCTTGGCCCTAGTGACAAGGTAGACCTCTCCCAACGGATGGGCATGCCGATCTTTAGCCTCCTTTAGGGCTTCTGACATGGCAGTCTCTCGACTCTCTGCAGCTGCCGCATTGGCATGCGCTTCAGCAAGCTACACCTAGAGCATCCTAGAGAAGATCTTGGCTTCCTTAGCTTGCCGGAGGCACTTCCTTAGCTCTGAGGCTTGCTGGTCATACTGCTCATCCAGAGCAAGCAGGTACGAGGTCAAGTGTACCATGGTTGGACTATCTTCTTATGCATTCTGCCCTTGCAAAGCCTCCATACGAGCCCTCCATGCCCATTGATTCTTTTCCAAAGGTGGAAAGAACCTCATGGGGGTACGAGCAATAGGCTCTTCATAGATCTAGCAAAGGTACTACAAGGCTTTGTGGGCCACAACTTGGTAGGTGTCAATGAAGTGAAACCCGGTTATGGTCACATTCTAGGCCTTAGTGACGTCGGGGAACTCCTCACTCTTCCCAATGTAGATGGTAACTTCACACCGCTCAGTGCCATGCTTTTCATACTCACGGCCCTCATACTTAGGACGATCTTTGACTCTGAGCTTTTGTAGGGTGGCATACAAGATTTTGGGAAAACCCTCGGTGTTCAGGCAATAACTACTAACCCAGGCTCCTGCCATTCCTAGTGGGTGGTTGCAAGAAATGTTTGAGTGAAAAGCTTGCTCAAAAGGAAAAGTTAGGTGAGCGGGAGTGCACCAGGTGGTGGTACCAATGGCTACACCAGGCCTTGCTTATAATGGCAGAGTGGTCAGTGGTCCTAGCGTGGTCCATCAAGATTCTTGTGCGGGATCACTACAAATGAATCGACTGAATTTTTCATGCGTTCGAGGCGAGCGATGTCTAAGGCCATTACTGACTAGTACGACTATAGAGAAAGGGTCCGACAAGAGCGTAGAAAAGAGTACGGGGAGACGTGGGTCACGGTAGGCATGAACCATAGGCGAATGCAGAGCACGAAGCCATAGTTAGCAGTAACTCCTGAATAGGGACAAGTTAGTCGTGCACAATACGATGCGCGTGACATCTATGAAGGGCGCATCTACCAGCCATACGGTCACGATGACTAAGGCAGTACTAGCACGACTAACTTGAAGATCGTATACTACACGAGAGTCAGTCCACCGAAGAAAACCTAGTTAAACCTATTCCAGATACTTAACAATAACAATAGGGCTACTTATATACTTCGTATGCAAATGCCCTAACTTTCTGCAAAAATAGGTTATCCAATTTTTAGTTTAGAAAAGGGTTTTGAAGCTTTATTTCCTCATTATGCTCTGATACCACCTGTAGCAGAACCGTCTAAAATAACTCACTTTCAAAGGTGCTTGTCTTCTATTAAACACTAAACATCCTAAGAGTGAGCTAATTTAAACAGTTCTATCGAGCACACCCCATGGAAGAACAAAAAAATCCACATTTTTCAATAAGATCCTAAATGGGAGAATAAAGCTTACAACATTTTAGCCATTTCTTACATCACTTTCCGTGCAAGATCACTGTAGAATATAACCATGTTATCAGAGTTTTAGCGGAAATAAAATCATTTAATGATAAGTTAAACATTAACATGATGATCCATTATATATATCATAACAAGTTAAAAGTTTTTCTATTGTAAAATATTTTGGGTGAAAGTTTCAAATAAACTCTATGTCTGCAATGTTAAGAAAATCCTCACTGAGCCCACCAGGAGGTTTCCGCACACAAGTGTCAGCTCTAACATCCACCTGTCACCTGCAACAGGGTAGAACAAACTCTGAGTACTCAATTGTACTCCGCAAGACTTACCCGTCAGGAGGAAAGAAAAGACTCCAAGGATATGCAAGGCTATCTGGCTTGTGGATTTATTGCATCTACAAGAGCATTACTAACATGCATCCTTATATTAAATTTTATTAGCAGTCATCATTAGTTTATTAACTAACCATTCTATGTAAGCACCTATGCTACTTTCAAGCAGGTGGTAAGCAATCAGAACCATTTTACCATCTTTCATATTCTAATTCTTACTATGGTGCTAGATCGTAGCCAAGTCGTACCATATCACACGGTGATTTAAGAACCAATATAGCCTAGCTGGGTACCCCAAAACACACGCCCCGCTTGTACTCTAGGCACAAGCAGGGCCAACCCACCACTCTCCTGTCAAGGGGTTCAAGTCCCCGTCCAAACTTGGACTCTAAGCCCCCACACCTGAGTCCTAGACTCAGTGTGGTGCTTAGACCTTCACCATCCCCGCCTCCAATCAATCGGTCCGAAAAGAGCCGAAACCCACGACAAAAGAGCAACGAGCCTTCCCGCCCCCATAAGCAAGTATGTGCTCAGAATAATAAGTCTGTGACCTTACTAGAATCCAATGCAACGGCTGGTCCTTAATGGACATAGGCAGAACAAGTGCAATTCGAGCCTCGCTCGAATGCCTAGCCAAGTCTAGACCCATAGTACCATTCTACCCAGTCTCCAATTATCATTCATATATATTACATGAGATAGTAATATAATAACAACAATAATATCTTTTCTATCTCTCGCAAGTGATAGGCAATCACTTGACTTCTATCGGAGTCCTATAGCATAGCTATCTAAGCGATCCTATCCTACTAGTAAGACTCATAGGATAAGGATATATGTATGCAAGTGGGTTTTATTCAACTCCTTAAACTTAATACACAAGCATAAATAAAGTGCAGAATAATAGGAGTTATACACCGGGGCTTGCCTAGGTAAGATATAACCAAAAGTTAGCATTCCATCAAGGTGACACGATCATCAAGGCACCATCTTTTCTGCTACCTTGGTTGACTCCATGATCCAACATCGCTCCTGTAATGAAATATGTGGATGCAACGCAGGGACGCAATTAATCAATGGTAATCGCAACTCTTAAATATACTCTTAAATATACGATTACACTCCACAAGCTAAAAAGTTAGCTTTACTGACTAACATGCTGGTCTACGTATCCATGTCATCAAGTAAGGCTTTGTCTCCAGAAAAATGTTTTAGTTCTAAAATCCCAAGGTGTTTTGGCATTTAATTGATTAAATATATATTTTTGAACTAGGGCTCATTTAGCTACCTTAGCAAACTAATTATTATGGAGCTACAAAAATTATAGTGAGCACCTAATAATGTTAGGGATTTACCATGAAAGTTTCAGAGCCAACACTATCACCAATTTATCACAACAATTCCTACAAGTTCTATATTAAGTATCTCAAATTAATTATATAGCTCCTAAGAATATTATAAAACTTTGTGAACAAAATATACTAGCAGATAGATCATAATTTTAGGAACCTGACAAAATTGGTTTCACAATTTATGGTTAACTACATAATTTATATTGAATTTACAAATTTACCTTATAAGCTAAATTAGAAAATGCTTTAGAAATAAAAAAGGGTCAGCGGCAACCGATTCAGTCCAACAGCCCAGGCGGCTCATGCGGAAATGGTCGTGCGCATAGCAGGCCAGCCCAACAAGTGGCCCGCGATGGGAAACCCACGCGTGCACCCGCACATTTGTAGAAGAACCCCCAGCTTCAGAGAATATCGCGTGATGTTACAGAACACTATTACACCAGAGAAGAGCTTTGCACTAAGGACCCTGGAAAATGTCGCCTTCACCATGGGGAGACCCCTGCTCTACCCTGTGTTCACCGGCATGGCGACCAGTGGCATGGGCGGCTGCGCTGAGCACACGAAGCTCGCTATGACGGGGATAAAGGAGCTAGCCTCTACCTACCACTAAGCACGCATTCCTAGGTGATGGTTACGAGCCTAACGATGACTTCTATCGCGCTGCTCATAGTGGCGGACCAACCACCACGGCGGCAGAGCATTCTAGTGAGCTAGAGCCACTAACGGACTAAAAGGGCGGTGATTGAGCATCAGCAGCTTACAACAAACATGATCGATGTGATGGTTAAGCCAGAGATGGCCCCCACAGCGCTGGCCATGTGCGCCCACACCTCACGGTGGCGTGTGAAAGCTCTAGTTTGGTTTTGGTGAATTGATGAAACCCTAAGTGCTAACCTAGTTTATCAAGTGATCATGACATAGGTAGCACACTTCAAGTAGAAGAAGCTAATGAAGATCATAGCATGACAATGGTGATGGCATGGCAATGATCAAGGGCTTAAACTTGAAATGAAGAAAGAGAAAAACAAAAGGCTCAAGGCAAAGGTATAAACCATAGGAGCTATTTTGTCTTGGTGATCAAGACACTTAGAGAGTGTGATCACATTTAGGTTTGATAGCCGTACTATTAAGAGGGGTGAAACTCATATCGGAATGCGGTTATCAAAGTGCCACTAGATGCTCTAACTCATTGCATATGCATTTAGGATCTAGTGGAGTGCTAACACCCTTGATAATATTTGTGAAAATATGCTAACACATGTGCACAAGGTGTTCGCAAGCTCGGTGGGATTTGGCGCTTTTGGGAAAATGAAATGCCTATTTTCTATTGCACCGGATGCAAATTTTTGGTGGTTGGCATATTAGAGAAAGGGTGGAGAGGATAGAAGTGAGAACAGAGCTGATGCCAGCATCGGTCCAGTGACCGGACGCTGAATCCAGAAGCACCGGACGCTGACTGCCTGCGTCCGGTCACGTTGACTGTCGGTACAGTAGCTAGGGTTTACCACCGGATGCTGGCTATGTCCGGTCGAGGAAAACCAGGTTTCGACCTTTACTGTACTCGACCGGACGCTGAGGTTCCAGCGTCCGGTCGAGGAAAACCAGGTTTCGACCCTTACTGTACTCGACCGGACGCTGAGGTTCCAGCGTCCGGTCAGTTTTAACCGGAGCGTCCGGTCAGCGTCATAGCCGTTGGAATCTGACGAACAGCGTTTGAAGGCGATGACACGTGGCGTCCATCTGTGGACCAGACGCTGAGCCTAGGGTCCGGTCAAGTGGACCGGAGCGTCCGGTCAGAGCGCAGAGTACCCAGTGAAGGGGTACAACGGCTCTATTTCGTGGGGGCTTCTATTTAAGCCCCATGGCCGGCTATGGCTCATATCTTTGGACATTTTCATTGACATAGCAACCTTGTGAGCTAAGCCAAAGCCCTCCCACTCATCTACATCATATATTCATCATCATAGTGAGATTGGGAGTGATCCAAGTGCATTGCTTGAGTGATTGCATCTAGAGGCACTTAGTGATCGTGTTTCGCTGCGGATTTCACTTGTTACTCTTGGTGGTTGCCGCCACCTAGATGGCTTGGAGCAGCGAGGATCGTCGAGCGAAGGTGGTGATTGTCTCCAGCTCCGATCGTGGTGATTGTGAGGGGTTCTTGACCTTTCCCCGGCGGAGCGCCAAAAGGTACTCTAGTGGATTGCTCGTGGCTTGTGTGATCCTCATCTTGTATTGGTTGTGCGGCACCCTATTGAGGGTTTGGCGTGTGAAGCTAATTAGCGCGTGAACCTCCAAGTGAGTGAATCACCACAACGAGGACTAGCTTGCCGGCAAGCAAGTGAACCTCGGTAAAAAATCATTGTGTTCATCATTGATTCCGAGGTGATTGGTCATCATTATTATTCATCTTCGTGATTGATTGGTTCATTCATCTACATGGCGGTATAACTCTCTTGATCACTCTCATTACTTTACCGCAAACTAGTTGACAAGCTCTTTAGTGTAGCTAGTTGTGAGAGCTTGCATGCTTGGTTGGTGTGGCTCTTTAGTTAGCCTTTGAGAGCACACTAACATAGGGTAGTGTCATTGCTCTTGTGTGAATTGACACTATCTAAACTAGAATTATGGTAGGTGGCTTGTATTTTGAGTAGGCTAGCGCAACACTCGCTTCGCCTCATAATTGTCTAACCATTTGGTTAAGTGTTGTTGTAGAAATTTTTATTAGGCTATTCACCCCCCTCTAGCCATTAGGACCTTTCAGCGTGTCGAGTGTGGCACCGGCGTGTCACCACACTGATGGTGGGCCTCCTAGACAAAATAGCATGAGCACCAAGTGGAGGGGGTCAATGCGAGTTTATGGTCTCAAATAATCAAACTTCTATCACTCCAATTCTCCTCTCTTCCTAGTTCCCAGTCACGGCGACGACTATGGCCCACGACGGCAAAATGCTCAATTGGCCGTCGATAGCCCTTGGTCGGGGATGGCAAAGATGGAGCGCTTAGTGGGCTTCTAGAGCCACCTACTAGCACAAAGAATCGAGTCACAGAGGACCAGAGCTTAAGCAGATTGAAGGGCGGCTAGACAAGCTCTAGTCGTGCCATATCATGGAGAAGCACCCACATGCGGGCGGACGGCTTAAGACGGCCAACTCAGATCTCCTGCTACGACACGAGCACGTGCACGCGACTGGCGAATAGGAGGCATTGGCACAACACGCTTAACTCAGAGTGACCAAACCCGAGTTAGGCTCTCCATGGTAGCTAGCGGGACAAGGCAGGGCAGGGGAGCGTCCCATCGCTTCTGTGGTCGAGCCACTAGTTCGACACGGCGACAGGGCTCCAACACATGGACTGCATGATAGGTAGAACGAGGGGCAGAGCGAGCCCCACATCAACCACGCACTGCAGCCGCAACCACGGCGCGGACCGACGGCCAGCAGCGCGCCGGCACCACCCACAGCAATGACCGCCCCCAGGCGGCCAGCCAAACGAGACGGCGCACATGCAGCAACAAGACTAGCTGCAACCAGCCGAGATCGGCCCATGACTGCCGCTTTGGCCACGGCACGAGCCCGACACCCAAAGCGCATGCGCGCATGGTGACCGCGGCCACCAATTGCCAAAACGGTGACGAACACGCTCTTTAAAGCGTCAAAGGACCGCTAATGACTCTGGATGCAGTTCAACTAATTTGCCTAACCTAAAGCCAGTAGTATCAACTACTAGGCGAAGCAATCACCAAGGTCAAGGAGCAACTCAAGGAGGAGATGGCTGCATGCCAGCATGGGCTCGTCACGCCGAACTCTAATTCACGAACATGGCACTGGAACGTGATTCACCGCACGTTCTAAGGAGTTTTGGGAAATTTTTAAGGGTTCAAGTTGACATCCAACTCAACTACGACCTACACCTCACCCAAGTGCTAAGTTAGAAGCAACCAATGATACAAGAACATGATTTTAGTGCTTAACCATTTTTGTCAGAATTCAAATGCCAAAATGGCATTGTCTATGGCCATTTCAGACTTAGAAAATTTAAAGGCTTGGTTAGAACTAGCAACCACTAGCACTCTTGTCATGATTTTTAAAAGGTCTAAACTTTATTAACCTTAACCAACACCTACTTCACGCAATAGTCCATACTTTATACCAACCCATAGGAGTAAGATATTTAAGCACTATTTAACTATTTTGCTCAATATAATTCGCCAAAATGGTACTTTAAACATAAATTCAAGTGTTTGCCGACTTAACAAAAAGTGCTTATCTTAACGTCAAGTTTGATTTTAGAGCTCCCAAAACACTAGTTAACAACATCTATTTTCGAAAAGTTAAAGTTGCATTGTCATCTACCAAGTTTGTACTTCCAACTTTATTTAAGTGTCACATACATGTTCTATAGTATTTTTGCTTATTAAAATTTGATTTTAAACCCTAAGTGATATAACATGACTAATGAATCAACTTTCGTTTAGCATTTTTGTTGATCGTTTTGAGTTACAGAAATTGATCTACACACTTTATCACGTGCATTAACACATAAACATGATGCTCATGACATAGTTTAGCAAGTTGTTTAAGCGGTAACACCGAGGGTGTTACAATGGCTGTCAGGCTATCCAAAACTATGGTCACCACTAGGCTTTGCTGACTGGAACTGCCAACATGGAGCGCCATATCAGCATAAGGACGAAATTGAACCAAAATCAAAAGTTGAGGGAATAGTTTTGGCCATTTTGAGAGTTGAAGGACTAATCAAAACTTGAACCAAAATCAATTTGGCTATTCCGCCTTCTCCATCCATTAAGTATACTGTGAATTGCAACAAATACACTATGGGATACTACCTAGCTGATGACATTTATCTTTTTTGGGCTACTTTTGTGAAGAGCTATCGGAACCCACAAGGCAACAGGAAAATTCGCTTCACACGAGCACAAGAGTTGCGAGGAAGGATGTCGAGAGAGCATCTGGAGTTCTTCAATCTAGGTTTGCCATGGTAGCAGGACCTTGTATGACTTGGGACAAGGACACCATTTGGTACATCATGACTGTTGTTGTAATCTTGCACAACATGTTCACAGAAAATGAGCAGTGGGCGAGGAGGAAGACTTTGACTATGATCAAGATAGTGATGGAGGAGTATCAGTGACATGATCCATTTCTGTTGAGTGAGTTCTTGCGTATGCATAATGAGATTGAAGATCGAACGATGCTTGAGAGGCTTCGGGATGATTTGATGGAGCATTTCTGGATAGGTCATGGTGTGTCGTGGGTGGTTGTATTTGACATGCATATAGGTTTAGTTCCTCTTGTTGATGTGGACAATTTGACATTTAAATCTTGACTTTCAAAAGATAAATTTATATTATGTTGTAATATTATGTTAACTCTATGTTGGTTTAAATTATGCAAATACTATATTTGTTGGTAAAATTGTAGATGCTAAATAAAGATCATCGAGGGGTAACATGCATTTGTCAGAAAATAAAATAAGAGGACTGTTTTAGGTAGTTCTCAGAGAATATCTGATCAAAACGGGTCTTCTGAAAATAGGAGGCAAAATAGTAGCAGTGCTGGGTTACTCTTAGCAGGTTTTCCCGATACTCTTATTCTCTGTCGAGTGGACCCCGCGGCTTGCTCTGTCCCTGCTTCGTCGAACCGACGCTCGCAAAGTCACAACTTCACGGGCCGAAGGTCGAATTACCAGTGGCACCGGCACGCGAGCGTCGCGCGCTCGGCGTGCCTCAACCGGCGCGTGGGAGGGAGAGCGGCCGCGCCTTTTGCCGATCTCGCGGCCCGCGCGCCGCACGCACACACACGGGGCCTGCCGCTGCCGCCTACCGGCCGCGTCCGCGCGTGCGAGCTGGTCTCGCGAACGGTCAACACCGATCGTAGTCGTTCGTAATTTTGTACTATGATGACCCGCGCAACACGAGTCGGTGCTGGCACGTCGCCGTCGGGGTCGGTGGCCCGATACGTACGGCCAGCCAATTACCTGTTCGTTTCACCGTTTATGTGGCTTATAAGTCGACTGGTGCTATTTTACTGAAAAAAACACTATATTACTGTAAGAAAAAAAACATTACATTATAACCGATAAGCGTGCGATAGCGAACAGGTGATGAGCCGCGGCGGCGGGCGTTGCTACGTGCTACGCGGCGGGACGAAGCGACGAGCGGAAGCGGCCGACGGCGCAGGGGTACACGCAGGCGCATCCTGCACCATTCGCCATTCACGTCCCTCTGGCCCAATAATCAAACCGCATTAATTACGCTCCAACACACACGGTAGCACACTGCCACCCACCAGTTGCAGCGCCAGACGCGCACGGGCACGTCACGCAGCCGTAGTCGATCGGTGCACTGTGCTCGCGTCGCGCCCCGTTCCAGCTCTCGCATCCTCGCTCGCTATAAATCCCCCGGCTCGGCCTCGGCCTCACACACACAGCAGCCAACACCACTGCAAAAGCACAAGGCGCGCGGCAGCCGGCAGCAGGGAGCAGCTAGTTGGAGCGGGTGGTGATTGGTGAAGATGCTGAGCGGGATCATCCATGGGCTGACGGGGGAGAACAAGCAGGCGCGGCTCAAGGGCACGGTGGTGCTCATGCGCAAGAACGTGCTCGACCTCAACGACTTCGGCGCCACCGTCATCGACAGCATCAGCGAGTTCCTCGGCAAGGGGGTCACCTGCCAGCTCATCAGCTCCACCCTCGTCGACGCCAGTGAGTATTGAGTACCGCCCGCCGGCGCCGGCGACGGGCGATGCCACCTCTCTGATCTCTCCCTTCCCTTGACCAATCTCTTAAGCTAGCTAGCTCTCGATCGAAGTTTCGCGGTTACTTTTACCTTTTGCGCATGCATTTTCCCCGCACATAAAAAGCAAGCAAGCACCAAGCGTACTGTTTGGGCGGCCATCCTGCTTCGGCTACCTTGCCTCGGCCCTCGGTCATCTTTTTTGAGGGAACATGGAAAGAACAAAAGAATCGAGCGAGGAACACCGAGAAAAAGACAGCAAAGCTATAGCTTGGGTGCAGAGCACCAGATGCTGGCTAGCTAGCTGGTGACAAAGTGAAAAAGAACTCAGTAACAAGAGATTCAGAAACGATTTCTACTTTGATCTAGATTCTTTATCAATAATTTACTGCTCGTATACTATGCACCATGTATCTCGCCGCGCGCGCGCGCGTGCATGCCCGACGCGTATACGAACCATATCGATCGACTCATCACATCGCCCACATGGGCCGCCACCGCGCGTGCTTTTGCTCTGCCCAGACAACGGCAACCGCGGGCGGGTCGGCGCGGAGGCGAACCTGGAGCAGTGGCTGACGAGCCTGCCGTCGCTGACCACCGGCGAGTCCAAGTTCGGCGTGACGTTCGACTGGGAGGTGGAGAAGCTGGGCGTGCCGGGGGCGGTCATCGTCAAGAACCACCACACCGCCGAGTTCTTCCTCAAGACCATAACCCTCGACGACGTCACCGGCCGCGGCGCCGTCACCTTCGTCGCGAACTCATGGGTCTACCCCGTGGGCAAGTACCGCTACAACCGCGTCTTCTTCTCCAACGATGTAAGTCACCGCGACGCCATTGACTCTCCTGGCGGCCGCATCTGCTGTTCAAGTCTTTCTTCTCAATCGTTTCATATTTATTTTATCACTTTTCCTAGTATACATTTCTTTCTACTAGTAGTTGCTTTAAGAAAATGTAGCCGCCATGTCGTCGACTGGCGTACAGTACAGTAGGTCGGAAAAGGACATGGGTATGGTGAAGAAAACTGCCTTGTTTACATCACCTCCAAATTCCAAGTTTTTTCACTCTCTCTCCATCACATTAATTTTTAGCCGTTTGCATGGAGCATTAAATATAGGTAAAAAAAATAACTAATTACATAGTTTAGTTGAAAATCACGAGATGAATCTTTTGAGCTTAGTTGGTCCACGATTGGACAATATTTACCAAATAAAACGAAAGCGCTACTATCCATCAGGTTGTAATTTTTTGCAATCTAAACATGGCCCAGGTGGTACTAGTGCAACTGCAACGGTAGGTGAAGAATCTAATGCTAGAATGATCTTCTGAAATCTTTTGACGGTCGCTGAGCGCGAGGCATGTGAGTTCACCACGTAAATAAAAAAACTGTTCCAGCTTATTATTGTCGTAAAAAAAACAATATTATTATATCTGTAAACACTGTTCATATGAGTATCAGTGTGAGTGCGCTGGCCCGCCACAGCCGGCCGCCAACCAGCCGAACGCGCCCTTACTTTAAAGAAAACCAGGTTAATAATTATTATCCCGGCCATCGCCCCGCCCGAGATAATAATTAACTTTAAAGAAAAGGTTAAAGTAAAGATTGATGCCAATCCATATCCACTCAAGTTTACTTTCGAGATGACTGATGACCGTGATGGTCGGTCAAGCAAATCAGCGGTTAACATGTGTCCTTATATCTTTATAAGATATAAGAGAGTACTGTAGACCTGTACTGTAGAGTTTTGATCAATCAACCTGGGTTATGTTTTCTAAACGTCCGTCAGTCAGTCAGTCAACATGTTGATCTTTTTGTCTTTTGTGTGCCGGAAAAACGCCGTCGCAGACGTACCTGCCGAGCCAGATGCCGGCGGCGCTGAAGCCCTACCGCGACGACGAGCTCCGCAACCTCCGCGGCGGCGACCAGCAGGGCCCCTACCAGGAGCACGACCGCGTGTACCGCTACGACGTCTACAACGACCTCGGCGAGCCTGACGGCGGCAACCCGCGCCCCATCCTCGGCGGCTCCGCCGACCAGCCCTACCCGCGCCGCTGCCGCACGGGCCGCAAGCCCACCAACACCGGTGCGTGCTCGCCGTGGGCCTCGATCTCGGACGAAACATTTGCATTTGCATTTGCTGCAGGAGAGTTGACTGACTGGCCTGGATGACGTTGACTTGACCCGCAGACCCCAACTCGGAGAGCCGGCTGTCGCTGGTGGAGCAGATCTACGTGCCACGGGACGAGCGGTTCGGCCACCTCAAGATGTCCGACTTCCTGGGCTACTCCATCAAGGCGATCACGCAGGGGATCATCCCGGCGGTGCGCACCTACGTGGACACCAGCCCCGGCGAGTTCGACTCCTTCCAGGACATCATCAACCTGTACGAGGGCGGGATCAAGCTGCCCAAGATCCAGGCGCTGGAGGACATGCGCAAGCTCTTCCCGCTCCAGCTCGTCAAGGACCTCCTCCCCGCCGGCGGCGACTACCTGCTCAAGCTCCCCATCCCGGAGATCATCAAAGGCACGGCTGTCTGCATGTGCTCATACAGTGATACTCCTAAGTTGATCGATCGATAAGCTAGCTGACTGACTGTTTGCGCACGTTGTGCGGAACAGAGGACAAGAACGCGTGGAGGACCGACGAGGAGTTCGCGCGGGAGGTGCTCGCCGGCGTCAACCCGATGGTGATCACGCGCCTCACGGTGAGTCACTCACTCTGTGCAAAAAGTGTAACTGTTAATTAATGGTGGCTTCACAAGACACAAGTAGGTCGAAAACGACACGAAATGAAATGTGCACGCCTGACGATCGAACACGATTACAGGAGTTCCCGCCGAAGAGCACGCTCGACCCCAGCAAGTACGGCGACCACACCAGCACGATCACGGCGGAGCACATCGAGAAGAACCTGGAGGGCCTCACGGTGCAGCAGGCGCTGGACGGCAACAGGCTCTACATCCTGGACCACCACGACCGGCTCATGCCGTTCCTGATCGACGTCAACAACCTGGAGGGCAACTTCATCTACGCCACCAGGACGCTCTTCTTCCTGCGCGGCGACGGCAGGCTAGCTCCGCTCGCCATCGAGCTTAGCGAGGCGTACATCGACGGAGGCCTCACCAAGGCCAAGAGCAAGGTCTACACGCCGGCGTCCGCAGGCGTCGAGGCCTGGGTGTGGCAGCTCGCCAAGGCCTATGTCGCCGTCAACGACTCCGGCTGGCACCAACTGATCAGCCACTGGTATAATCATCCATGTGCATTCATTCTCTAATCACCATTGATCGAGTCGTTGCCGCGATCCAAATGCATTCGTTTTCCTAATCAACCGCCGGTGATCTCGTGCAGGCTGAACACGCACGCGGTGATGGAGCCGTTCGTGATCGCGACGAACCGGCAGCTGAGCGTGACGCACCCGGTGCACAAGCTCCTGCACCCGCACTTCCGCGACACCATGACCATCAACGCGCTGGCGCGGCAGACGCTCATCAACGGCGGCGGCATCTTCGAGATGACCGTCTTCCCGGGCAAGTACGCGCTGGCCATGTCCTCCGCGGTGTACAAGAGCTGGAACTTCACGGAGCAGGGCCTCCCCGCCGACCTCGTCAAGCGGGGCGTGGCGGTGGCGGACCCGTCGAGCCCCTACAAGGTGCGGCTGCTGATCCAGGACTACCCGTACGCGAGCGACGGGCTGGCGATCTGGCACGCCATCGAGCAGTGGGTGGGCGAGTACCTGGCCATCTACTACCCCGACGACGGCGCGCTGCGGGGCGACGCGGAGCTGCAGGCATGGTGGAAGGAGGTGCGCGAGGTCGGGCACGGCGACCTCAAGGACGCGCCCTGGTGGCCCGAGATGCAGGCCGTGTCGGAGCTCGCCAGCGCCTGCACCACCATCATCTGGATCGCGTCGGCGCTGCACGCCGCCGTGAACTTCGGCCAGTACCCGTACGCGGGGTACCTCCCGAACCGCCCCACCGTGAGCCGGCGCCGGATGCCGGAGCCGGGCAGCAAGGAGTACGAGGAGCTGGAGCGCGACCCGGAGCGCGGCTTCATCCACACCATCACGAGCCAGATCCAGACCATCATCGGCATCTCGCTCATCGAGGTCCTCTCCAAGCACTCCTCCGACGAGGTGTACCTCGGGCAGCGCGACACCCCCGAGTGGACCTCCGACGCCCGGGCGCAGGCGGCGTTCAAGCGGTTCAGCGACGCGCTGGTCGAGATCGAGGGCAACGTGGTGGGCGAGAACCGTGACACACAGCTGAAGAACAGGAACGGGCCCGCCGAGTTCCCCTACATGCTGCTGTACCCCAACACCTCTGACCACAGTGGCGCCGCCGCCGGGCTCACCGCCAAGGGCATTCCCAACAGCATCTCCATCTGAGCGATTGGTACCACCAGGCTACTAGGAGTGCTACGTACGAGCTGGTACATGAATAAGCTAATAAGCAGTCGTGTATACGAGCGGAGCGGCACGAGACCACGTGTGTAGAGACTAGTGTTTGTGTGCTAAGCATTGGCCTCCCTGTTTGAAGATTCTTAGAGTACTATTCCTTGTTTTGCAGTATTGCTCGGTCACAACTTTGATTTCACATGGTATTCAATACGTATATCTTCCTAAAATCTTTAGAATAAATCAACGCATATAACTTATACGCTCCCAAATTAAATAGTGTGCGAAAACAAGGCTAGGTGGGTAGAAGCAATGGGGCCAGAGTGAAGCCAATGATCGTACCAGAAGGAGGTGGCGGCCCCCCATCGTGAACGTCGACATAGGTGATAGAACGGCACAGTAAGTAGCAAGCTCATCATTAATAATTTTTCACATGTTGGAAGGAGGAGCAGAATGGGAATCCGATAAGATAGAATCATTTTGCAGTAACCAATCCTGCCACGGAGCATGGACGCCATAGAAGAGCTTATCGACAAATTTCAAGATGAGGCACTGGTTTTGGAGTTCAAGATGTTTGAGGGTTTCATGAGGTAGTTATTTATAGATGACGAAATATGACTAGGTTAGTAGACTATATAGTCATACTACCAAAAGGTGTGAATGTTCGTTTATTTGATGGTTCTCTAGTGCCAATTTGCAAGTGATACATTGCATGTATAGGGATGAGTGACACTTTGAAAAGGGGCAACTGATTGTTGACGAGAGAATTCGTTATTTGACACTGGAAAAATGAGTTATTCCTTTCTTGGTCCTGAAATTTTCTTCGTTCCCTATTTGATACTCACTTCAACTTTCATCCCTAATTTGACACTACCGTCAAATCCGTTAGCTAACGGTGTTAACTGGCTATTAAAAAGACATTTTTGCCCCTAGAAAAAAAAAGCGGCGAAGCAAATTTGAGAGGAAAAAAAACCTGCACCTTTTTTTTGCAGCTGGGCGCATGCATCAGAGGTGGGCGCAGGTTTTTTTTCCTCTCAAATTTGCTTCGCCGTTTTTTTTCTAGGGGCAAAAACGTCTTTTTAGTAGCCAATTAACACCGTTAGCTAATGGATTTGACGGTAGTATCAAATTAGGGATGAAAGTTGAGGTGTGTGTCAAATAGAGAACAAAGAAAATTTCAGGACCAAGAAAAGAATGACTCATTTTTTCAGTGTCAAATAAGAAATTCTCTCATTGTTGACTGTGGACTGCCCACCTCTGATATGGCGGATAGTCCTGACTTCACCGTTTTGAGGAGGATCTTTTGGATTGGTTTGATCGTGTAGCAAGGACGGTCCAGTGCCAGATGGTCCACAGCCACAAGTCTTCTCCGAGCAGAGTCAAGCAACTGGTGGTTTTGTGATGTGCGTGAGAAGGTCATACCATAGATTGTTTGATAGCCTGCATGGACGGTTCGCTGGTCATTCTTTGAAGGACTTACAACAAGTACTATTTTTCTGTGGTGCTCGTGAGAAATAAGCGTTAGACGGTCCGGCCACATGGATAAAGTTCTGTCTTGTGATTGTTAGGATCGTAGATTACCTCTGTGTAATCGTAGATCCGGGTAAGCCTTCTCGCCCTTCTCTGTTGCGGCGTAGCAGCAGAGTAGACGCCGGTGCCACAGTGTAGTAGACGTCCAGTGCGGTGGAGATGAAGTCCAGTGGCGCTGCGGTGACCCTGCAGAGGCAGCGGTGGTGTGGTGGAGCTTTCCGTCGCTGGCAGCACTGCTTTAGATCGGTTTATGTTTACTCTGTCAATGGGTACGGCGGCTCCGTTGAACCTGGTAGCTCGAGCCATGATCCCCACCTTTCTTTTATATGTGCTGTGCGACAGGGGCCCACTAACCATATTAGTGTGGGGCTCCCCCGATCAGGGGTGGAGATCAACTAACAGTGATTGGTTCTCGCTTATGCTCAAATTTCTTTCCATGCAATTTAGGCCCTTTTCGGCTGGCTGAAAAAACGGATGATGCTGATGCTGATGCTGATTTGTTATGAGAGAAAAACACTATTATTTCGCTGAAACGGTATGGCTGATAAGTTCAACTTAACAGGGCCTTAATCTGATCACTTTATCTTATTATACATTAAATTGTTGATTATCACCCTAGGTTACAAAATCTTCACCTAGCTCAGCAAGAGTAGCATTTTTGGGTTCGATGATATACTATTTAAGGTTTATGTAGTGTCTATGATTTTAGTTAAACCGTCTATTCGTCCCTCAGTAGTTGGTACTTTAATCCCCCCCCCCCCCCCCCCCCCCCCCCCACACACACACACCGAAGCCAACAAGGTGTCTCGCTGTCTCGACAGCTGCAGTGGTACGAGTTTACTGTTTACCTTACTATACGTACGTCCTTACCGAAAAGTTAGCCGATTATACTGCATCCAATTCCGTGGTTTTCCGATGCAAATTACTGCTCTGACAGAGGTGCGGTGCGTTCGGTGCCTCACTGTTTTTCTAATCACACTACCTGCAGGCTGTGCAGCCAGCAGCCGCCATTAGGAGGTGAAGTCAAGCTCAAGCTGGCCTCATTAGGAGGTGATGCATGCGGATCAGCGCATGCGCCAACCAATCCGTATTCGGTCAGCAGTCGCCATTAGGTGAAGATTTGCATAATTGCATCTAGCACCTCAAAAGATTGCATCCACCAGTAGTACATACCGCCGCCTTGAGATCAACAGTTCCCACTGCCCTGAGTGCTCCGATTATTTTTGCTCGAGTCCACTGCTTTGGAATTGACTTATAAGAGCGACTCCAAGGGACTTGCCATTTGCTTTTGTATATTTTGATTTGGCTATTTTGATACAAAACGCGTCTCCAACAGACTGTCTATCGCGTTGTGTAAAAATAGCCATTGGCTATCCCTCGTTTTTCGCTCGGCAAAGAAAGCTAGCGGGCTCGCTGGCTAAACCTTGCGTGAATTGCGTGGCAGCGGCCTCTTCCGCACGTCATCTCCCTTTCCCACGACACTGAGCTTCTTGGCCACGAGCACCGTTGGCTTCGTCGGGACGGCGCCTGTGACGGACTCCCAGGCAGGGGCGGTCGAGCGGTAGCGGCCACCGACGTTGCCCATGACAGACTCACGGGCGGGCCGAGCGAGCAGCAGCGGCCATCATCATCGTTGCCTGTGGCGGACTCCTGGGCCTGTGACAGAATCCCAGTTGAGGACATGCGAGCGGTAGTGACCACCGTCGGCTTCCCTGGGACGGACTGAAGATCGGCGGGCAAGCGTCAGTGACTATCGGGCAGGGGCTAGCGAGCGGCAGCGGCGGACTCCCGGGCCCATGGCAGACTCCCGCTGGAGGGCGGGCGGCAGTAGCTACCAGCTTCCCTGTGACATGGAAAGATGACGGACTCTGGATGGATGAGCGGCAGCCATGAGCCCATCACCATCAGTTTCCCGTACGGACGGGAGAAGACAGGAAGACGATGACCTTTTTTGTTCTCCTTTTGGTGATTGATAGCAATTTTTAGCTCGACTGTTGGAGTACTTCAGTTTTTTGGGTGGCCTTTTATTTTACAAAATAGCTAAATCAGCAAATTTAGAATATGTTTTTAGCCAATCTCTTGGAGATGCTCTAAACCGTACTTTTATTTTGGTTGGCGCATGCGCTGATCCGCATGCATCACCTCCTAATGAGGCCAGCTTGAGCTTGACTTCACCTCCTAATGGCGGCTGCTGGCTGCACAGCCTGCAGGTAGTGTGATTAGAAAAACAGTGAGGCACCGAACGCACCGCACCTCTGTCAGAGCAATAATTTGCATCGGAAAACCACGGAATTGGATGCGGTATAATCGGCTAACTTTTCGGTAAGGACGTACGTATAGTAAGGTAAACAGTAAACTCGTACCACTGCAGGAGGCTTGGGTGGGAGTCGTGAGAGCATCTGTCGAGACAGCGAGACACCTTGTTGGCTTCGGTCATGGAATAATATTTTCTCCCACTACCGATCACTTCGGCCAGCAGCCGTAGAAATCATCGCCCACGCAGAGATCCACCGATTTGGAAGTCGCTCGCGTGACCTCGTCAGCAGAAGGAATGCCCTCTGTAGTCAGGTCTCAGCAGTCAGCAGCCCACGAGTCGTCGTCAGCTTTTGAGTTGCTGTATCCAGGTGCAGACGTGGCCTTAAGCACAGTAGTAGCGCGCGCAAGAAGGCACTTTACCAGTAGGCAGTAGCTAGTGTATGGTACCTTTGGCACGGCTCTCGGCTGCTCCGGCTCTACTACTGTAGTACAGAGCCGGAGGAGCTTTAAATCGTGTCTTCACCGGCTCCGGCTCTTCCCAGTTTATTTTCTATCGCGGGATGAGGAGCCGGAGCCTTCAGGGGCTGCATCAAAGAGGGCCTATGTTTCGCTCCAAGCAGAGCAGACATCACCTTCTAGCGAGAGACGAGAATTGCTGGCTGCCCGATTCGGTAGCTGAACTTCTCTGATTTATCAGTTATAAAATAATATTTTTTTTCATAATAAATTAGTTTCAGCTAATTTATCCGTCATAGAAACCATGAACGGAACAGCTCCTTGATTACAGCTAGGCGCATCGCATCACGGAAGATCTTTTTTATATGTATATACTATAAAAAGAAGGAGCTCTTACCGAAGATCACGGGAGATCCTAACGAAGAATGTCAAAAACTCTACTCTAAACTACAGTATGTACCAGTGGTACACACTCTACGAGCCAGGCTGGCGCGGCAGGCCAGATCGCCATCGCCCCTCGTGGTCTGGTAGGTGAAGCTGATACCGTGCCACTAATAAATTAAAAATGCAAAGGGAATGGAACAGATGGAATGATTATATGCTGTGATATATTCTCCTTCATTTTGTTCCACACGTGTTTAGTGAAGCTGTGCCTAGTATACTCCGTTGGTGCAGTACTAAATTCTCTTTTAGATGCATGTTCGGCTGTATTAAAGTCAGCTGACTGAAGCTGTTTTGTTGTGAGAGAAAAATACTATAGATTTTCAGTGATTGGCCTTTCCATTCTGATCAGCCCAAAGCAGGGCTTAGCAGTTGACTAATCCGTCAACTTTTTTTTTTTTGCTCCTAATCCGTCAACTTTTGGCACCTTGCGTTTCGTATGGTTATGTTTCTTATGGTTGCAAATTCCATCCAAGGCATCCAAATCACTAAAAGACAGGTCAATATATCTAGTTAATCTCACGAATGAGTTGTCGTCTCTAGCGCTGCTGGTGCGTGCGTTTGGTGATGTGTCCATTAGTTTTTTTTTACTCCGTGCTGTTTCCATATAATTGTATGTCTGTTCTTTTACATTTTTAAATGCTATCATCAGTCTGTTCGGCTGGGGCTGAAACGATTGTATACGATCGTGGATTATTACTATTGGCTAATTTGGTGTGAGAGAAAAATACTATTCTGGCTAGAAATTTACAACCATTTACAACCAAACGAACAGGCTGCCTATCATCTTTCTACACTCCTCTAATCCTTCATAAAGGAGGTATTATCCCCTTTTCACCTTGCTTTCCCTTTAGTCCCCACTGTCCCTGGAAGACAAACACAAAAAAAGAAAAAACACCCTTTAACATGTGCCGATTCATTAAAGTGAAATCACCTTTTCCGATCTTTCCTAGAAGGAGGAACGATCCAATTAGCTAGAGGATCAAACAGTTCTAGGTTTAGATGGGTGGATCCAAACCGCGCCTATATCATCGCCCATCAGCTCTCCGGTTATGTGATCAGGAATAAGTTCTATACGTTATAGCCATGCGGATCACGATGGTGAAAAGATCCATTTCGTCCGAATTGAAATAACTAAATTGGAACAAAAGGACAATTGAAGATAATATGATTATGGCCTTATGGGTCTTGTGCCCGGGCCCATGCTGTGGACGTTTCGATGATCACTACGGTGGTGCGGACCCTTTGATTGAAAATGTTTCACGTGTGGTAACGTGTTCACGTACCCATCACGTCCAGGAGGAATGCATCTAAACCATTGTAAATTTATCATAATTTTATTTGGAGCCCGGTGAGCATGCCTAGCTAGTTTGACGTGAGCTGTGAGCTGTAATATGGCCATATCTGCCGTTCTCTGCAGTATGGTATTCCTAGTGTGCAGTACACTAGGTATCTTAAATTCGATCAAGTTGCCAATCGTCCAAGATGTATGATCCAGTTGTGCATATGATATCGGTAAGTTGGATAGGATAGTAGGAGTTGGATACTCCATATAGCGTCAAGCAAGCCGTCAGAAAAATCTAGTGTGACCCGGCGAAGAATCTTCTCCCATCTGAAAAAACCGCTATCGACTTGTTCTTGCACTCTGACCTGACGACATTCAACTCCAAGCCCTGAAATATCACCCACGCGCCTTTCTGAACTTGGTTTACAAGCAAAGACATATGCAGCATGTTCGGTTGGTGCAGATACGATCATATACGATCGTGGATTATTACTGCTGGCTGGTTTGGTGTGAGAGAAAAATACTATTCTGGCTAAAAATTTACGTTCGTTTACGACCAAACAAACAGGTCGCTGGAGCAGAAATGCATTGCGCCGTTTCGATGGCTCGCCTTCACCAAATGGCCTCCGACATTTCAATCCTATCGAATCGCTCCTCTCGTACGATCCGCCCTCGATTAGCACGCGAAGCACCTGCCGTTTTGTTAATTAATATACTCTGATTCTTCTCGAACCGCTGCCGCAGAGCTTGAGCAGACGATTTTTTTTTAATTTTAACACTTTTTCGAACTTAATTTTAAATCTAACACTCTCGATTTTTTTAAAACTAACACTTTTGGCCGCGCCTATTGCCCTGGCGCGGCCAAATACCTGTGCCGCGCGGATGCATGGTGGCGCGGCAGAGGTCTGACGTGGCGCCGACCAGAAGCGCCGACCGCTGACGTGGCGGGCTCTGCCGCGCCATCGATCTTGGCGCGGTAGTGCCGTGCCCTGACCCATGGCACGGCAGAGCCGGGTATAACCTCCGCCGCGGCCCGCGTGCCCGAGCGTCTCCGTTCTCCGAGTAGCGCAGCAAGGCTGGCCGCCGCGCCCGCCTTCGCTCGCGCCTGCCCGCCGCCGTGCACGTCGTCTGCCGTGGCCGCGTCCGCCCACGCCAGCAAGCCAGCCGCGTCCGCCCGCCCGCGCCAGCCTGGCAGCCAGGCCGCCGGCCGTCGGGTGCGGCCACCGTGCCCGCACGTCGGCGCGCCTCCCCCTCCAGCCAGAACCTCCGATCACGCACGGCGGCTGCCCTGCGCCCGCGCCTCCCGGCCCGATCTTACGCGCTGCAACGAGATACTCCACTAATATAGTTAGCACAGTTAATAAAGTTAGTAAAATTATTAAAGTATAGTTAGTATAGTTAGTTAGTTTAGTTAGTATATGTAATATAATAAGTTAGTATAGGTAGTAAAGTTAGGTAGTTTAGTTAGTACAGTTATAGTATGCCTTGTATAGATGTTAATATTTGATTAGTTAGTATAGTTATAGTTAGAAAATATATTAATGTTAGTATGGACATTACGTACGATGATTTCGACGACTTAATGAAGTTTCTTGAAATACTTCTGTAGATGGATTGTTGTGTTAGAGTTTTGTACGGAGGAAGTGTTAGAAGAGAGGATAGTATGTTTGAGGATATGGAAGAAGAATTGGAATGGTTTGATGAATCTCCTAGCTTCAACGACCTTTGTGTCCGTTTGAATATAAAGTTTGGCGGTGATTGCACACTAAAGGGGAGGTTTGATACTGGGAAGACTAGGGCACACTATGTCCTTATGCCCTTGCGCGACCCTACTCACTGGTCCCGCTATACTAGGGTTCTCTAAGGTTCTAATGTGCCCATGGCTGAGGTGGTGGTAAAGAATGGGTACAGGATGCATGGTGTTCAAGACGGCCCGTCCATTGATGGTTTTGGAGGTAATGAAAAAGAATTAGGGGTCGAAGGGGAAGCAACTCAGGATAACATGGATTTAGACGGTCAGTTGATGCAGGAGCAGTTTCATTCAACTGTAGTAGGCTGTATAAGAAATGACTTCATGTGAATGAGTTTGAACAGGAAGAGGATGAGCAGGAGGAGGAGGACAGGATCAGTGATATAATTAGCAGTGATTTAGACGATTCTAATGATGACCAAGGAGGTACAGATGCTATGGCAACAACGGCTGATGCCATGCCAGTATCGGTACATACTATGCCATTACCAGTACCAACTGAGGTTTTGCAAGGTGTCCATGCTCAGGGTAGACTAGTCATAGATTTGGCTGCAGATGATATCCCCTATGATTCATGGACCAGAATTAGCGAAGCGCAGCAGTATGTTCCACCATCACCTTACACAGCGATTGAGCTTGAGCAACTAAGGTCTAAGAATGTACCTTTCAGGGGCGTTTCGAATTATAGGGATGTCAGCATAACGGATATGACAGTTTGTGATATCGGTCTCTAGATGTGTAGGAATTCATTGTATAACCATAAGACAGAAACCCTTAGGAAGGGGATAATATTCAACACAATGTGAGAGATAAAACTCTTCCTTCAGGACTATACTGTGTACCACCATGGACCGTACACCATCACTCATTCGGACCAGGAGTTGACGTACCACTTGATATGCAAAAATGGTTGTCTGTGGAGGTTAAATGCACAAAGGAGACAGAGTGATGGCAAGTGGAGGATAACTAAAGTTGTTGAACCCCACACTTGCCTAGACAGTAGGGGGAATGAAAATCATCAGTAGCTCACTGCACGTTACCTTGCTCGTCGTATATTGGAGCTCATTGATGACAGTAACGATATATCGGTGTCTTCTTTACAACAGTCCATATCTAGATTCGTTAGGTACGATGTGATGTACGAAAAGGCTTGGCATGCTAAGCAAATTGCTCTGGCAATTCGATGGGGTACTTGGGAGGAAGCGTACAACAGGGTGCCCCGCATCTTATGTGCAATGCATTATTATAACCCTGGCTTGAAATGGTTTGTGGATACCGGAGGGATGTTTTTTCGGGACCCATTGAGACATGTCCTCTGTCGTGTGTTCTGGTCATTTGCGCAAATGGAACATGCATTCCAATTTTGTTGGCCAGTCATACTTATTGATGTCACTTTCCTGATAGGAAAGTACAGGGGCACCTTGATGATGGTTGCTGCTGTTGATCCTGAGGACCAAATAGTACCCATGGCATTTGCTTTGGCAGAGGGAGAGAACAATGAATCGTGGTCATGGTTCATGCGGCTTCTACGTGTGCAAGTGCTTGGCCCAACTCGCACTATATGTTTGATCTCCGACCGTCATGCAGGGCTTCTTAATGCTGCAGCTGAGTATATAGATGGGTTCCCGCCTCTAGTACATAAATGGTGCATGAGACACTTTGCCGCTAATTTCTGGTGGCGTCAGCGGAAGCAGGAGGTATGTGACAAGGTAAAGGCTCTATGTTGTGTACGTACAGAGCACCAGTTTAAGAAGGCAAAGAGAGAACTAGACAAGATGGTAAATGCAACAGGAAAGGTCTGGTTAGAGGCGTGGATGGAACAGAAGGCTCAGTGGGTGTTAGCATATGACAAGGGGGGTTTTAGGTATGGCATCATGACCACTAACTCCTCAGAGTCCTTCAACTGTGTATTCACCGGAGTTTGATCGTTGCCTGTGTCTGGAATTGTTGAGTTCTCCTTTCATAAGTGCAACGAATATTTTGTGAAGAGGTACGAGCTTGCGCAGAGGAATATAGCTGAGCAGGGGCGTTTTGGAAAGGTCGGAGCTGAACATTTGAAGGAGGTCGAGGAATTGGCCAAGCAGCACACCGCCGAGCCGTATGGACCCCGCCGCCATATCTTTAGTGTACGATGCAAGGGTGGCACAAGCCTGGGCGGCGAACGTTATGGTGGACGAAACTACTGAGTTGATCTTGAAAAGGTAGAGTACAGTTGCAACGTCCCTCAGATCATGCATGCCCCTTGCTCTCATATGATCATGGCCTACAGGGTTCGCGGGTACAACTATGAGGATCTGTCATATATGTCACCCTTGTATCTCCGTTTAAATACCGTTAGTATTTGGGAGATGAGCTTCGAGCCATACCTTGACCCAACACAGTGGCCACCTTATAATGGTTATGACTACGTGCCGCATCCAGATCTAATGAAGGTAGGAAAGGATAGGAGAAAGAAGAAGTGATTGAAGGGGGACATGGACGCTATGAGAGGGTACGGCGAAGACATGTACGGTGGGGGAGACTTCAACGAGACCCGTGGCAGAAATATTTGCTCCGTTTGCAAACAATCTAGCCACAAGGCTAGCCGGCATAGAAGACAGCAGGTGATTTCATATTATGTTCGTATTGCATAACAAGTAGTTCAAATTTTACAATGCTACATAATGTTAATCTAAAAATTGTTAATTTGAATACTCCAACCCTTTGTTTATCATTTTGTAACAGGATGGCCCCTCCCACGCCGCACCAGCTGATCCCCCATCTTGATGTGGAGTACGACGACCTCCTTCTTATACCGGACGATGAGGTTCATTACGTCATGGGACTTAGTTTATTACGTCGAACTTATGTCGAACGAATATTGTCATCGAAAACTTGTAGACTCATAAACCAATGAAAATATTATATGGCAACTTATCATCTATTTATTTGCTTCATGTTCATTTTGTACAGCACTTGTAGTTTTATACAACACCTTCGCCTGTAAGCCCACCTCCGCTTGTAGTTCTATAGTTTTGTACAACACAGATGCACCGTGGGTTATGACGCGACAAATGATTACGTTCGTTTTAGAAATTTTGAACGCATGATATAAACAGATGTGATCACTTAAGATCGATCATGGGTAATCCGAGTACATGATACATGGGTATAATACATTAGTAGTTCAAATGGAATATAAGACAACACAATAGAATTTTTACTACATGGCTACATTAATCATTAATAAAGCATGGAACTAACAGACGGCGTAATTAAAAATCCTCAGTCAGAAATATACTGAGTAAGCAACTCGTCGTCCGAGTACCAATCCTTAACCACAACCCTGATGCTGTGGCTAGGCTCACCTGCGTTGCTCTGACCCACCTATCGCCTGTAGTAAGCGGCCTCTACTTCATCTGCGACCGCTGCGGCCTGAGTGAAGAATGCGTCGTCATCCTCCTCCGTTTGTAAGCCCACCTCTGCTAGAGCGATGAGCTCACTCAGTCTGTCAATGTTGTCCTCATCCTCCTTCGCCTGCAAGTTCGCCTCTGCTAGAGCGATGAGCTCGCTCAGTCTACCAGTGTCGTCCTCATTCTTCTCTACCTATAAGCCCGCCTCTGCTACATCAATTAGCTCACTAAGTCTGGCAGCGTTGTCCTTATCCTCGTCCCCCTCATCAGACAACATAATCGGTGATTCAATGGTACGACCAGCTCGCTTTCTATGCTCATCTAACTTATTTTCCTCGTACCTTGCACGAGCCACCTCTACAGCATGTTCCTCGCTGTATCCAATCTCTTTATATATAAAATGCAATCAATTAGCAACGTGATTATATTACATTTACAATCAGGCAATGAAAATAGGCGTTCAAGCACTCACTGGCACATAATGCAGCAACATGCTCGTTCAAGACCTGCATCTATACTCTTGTCTCCTCCCTTGCCTCCTTCCTTGCCCTCTCCTCCTCTAACGTCATCCGTCTCTCTAATTCACATTTGTTAAGCCCAACATCGATCCGGTTACAAATACCGTGCTGTCTAGTAAACTTACGTATCTTTTCTTTGTGATGTTTAACGAATAGGTTGACGTAGTCAGGTCCATGTCCCCTCTTCCTTGTAATTAGTTATCTCTTCTTCAGTTCATCCAAGAACTTAGCTTGACCATCATAACGTTCCCACATGTATTTCCTAGTGCTCTGTTAAAAAAAATATTATATCATATATGTCTTAGCAAAAGAAATAAAATACGATTTCATGTTTACCATAAAAATAACGAACCTCTTTGTACTCAACCATATGACCGTAATAATGGCCTATTTCAAGCTCCGAAGGGACTAGGCCATAGTTAGAATTAACACCACATTTGCACTTGACTGATGGTGCTTTGTAAATTAACATTTCTTTCTTCTTTTGTTTTGTTTTTGGAGGTTCTTCGGGCCATTTGTTCTTAGGACCATACAACCACTCTTTGAAATGGCACTTCGTCATTGAATACATCTAAATAATGTGACATTAGTACACGACACATATAGCTCAACATTTCAACACATACACTTTGCACTTACTTCATGCTTGTTTGGACACACAAACTCCAACGTATTGTCAGGATTTATCACGGCTCGGTCTCCACAATGACATAGAGGAGGCTCCCCGAGTCGTCTAACTGCGGCTAAGTGCTCTCCTTAGCCGTCATTGGAAGGGGTTAGAGGGAGGTGGAACCCACCGCTCGAAGTCCTCTTGTGGATGTTGCTCTCTCCATCAATCATCGAAAAGGAGGTACCTGGGGTCAAATTTGTCTGCACCGTCGATCCACTGAAAGAAAAAGCACCTCTTATGGGCCTACACAACAAAAATTCAATAAAATATTAGTAACCTAGTAATACAAATGAAGAAGAAAAATATACGGAAACAATTACTTACATTAAAACGGCTGCACATGTAGAAGCAACGAGTCGCTGTGTCCGGATGTCTCGATTGAAACACGTCGGCCGGACGACCACAGTCATAATTAGAGACAGGGAGTTTAGGAGGGACGGGGACATCTTTGCTAGACTCGTCGGGGTATATTTGTTTAGGATGACCCCATTTTCGCCATAACTGCTCCCGAAACATGCCTTCCATCTAATAAAACGATTCAAATTAAACACCAATCAAAATAACGTAAATTAATGTAAAATGTAATCATTTGCAATGCAACTAAAATATTATAAACAACAATTATAGCAACAAAAATATACATGGCAAACATATTTTTAACTAAATAATTAACCTTAACATTGACAAAATTATACTAATATCTTCACCATAGTTCCCAAACATAATTTTTCTACTAACCTTAACTCATATTCATAATATCATATCCACCGTTCAAACGAAAATAAAATATGCGTCATTACCTTGAACTAGGACGATGAGAGAGGGAGGTGGCCGGGGAATGGAAGGGAGGGAGGGAGGCGGCAATGGAGGGTCGGGCTGCCGCCGTTCGTGGCGCGGCGGCCGGCGTGCTTGGCGACGGGCGGGAGCGGGAGCGATGCCTAGGCCGCTTTGCTGCTCAGGCAGCGGGACTGGCCGCGGTGAAGGTTATACCCGGCTCTGCCGCGCCATGGATCAGGGCGCGGTACTGCCGCGCCAAGATCAGTGGCGCGGCAGAGCCTGCCACGTCAGCGGTCGGCGCTTCTGATCGTTGCCACATCAGACCTCTGCCGCACCACTATGCATGGCGCGGCACATACATTTGGTCGTGCCAGGGCAATATGCACGGCCAAAAGTGTTAATTTTAAAAAAACCGAAAGTGTTATATTTAAAATTAAGTTTGAAAAAGTGTTAAAATTAAAAAAAAAATCGAGCAGACCTGCTGGCCTGAGATCCGACGAGGATTGAGGAAGTTGCTGCCGATGACGACGACATCAAATGTTCACGGGTTAACAGTTTAGTATTTTTTCAACTATTATAAACGATTATTAGAAGTGTACAACCAACTACGCAGACGTTAAACGTCCATGGCAATCGTTTCAACCGTTAAACAGCCATGCCAGTTGGTGTTGGCGAAATGTGAGCGCGGCTCGAGTGGGGCCTGGCTTCTTGTCGAGTTAGGCCCCGGTTTAGATTCAAATAATTTTGGATTTTAGTTCACTGTAGCATTTTATTTGTATTCGGTAATTAGTGTCTAATTATGGACTAATTAGGTTCAAAAGTTTCGTCTCGTGATTTCTCGACCAACTGTGTAATTAGTTTTTTTTTCGTCTACATTTAGCACTACCGTAAGATTGGATGTGATGATTACTGCGCAAAAATTTTTGGATTCTAAACAGGCCCTTACACGGTGTCTATTCCGTGGTCGCGGCGGATGCAAATGCACTGCCATCATTCCCGGGACGACGATGAACGCGCAGCAATTAAGACCCGTAAATGTCCAGTCCCTGTTCCCCTGTTCTGTTTCCAGGACCACACCAGTGACACCACCGGCAAACCCGCCACGCTCGGAGTCTGCTGATCTTCGAGTATCTCTCAGCTGTGTTCGTTGTCTAGTATAGTTGTAGGTCTATTTGTATACCGTGTGTGTGAGGTGTGCGTGTGTGTGATGGTGTGTGTCTGTATCTGAACAGATACTACAGTTATACTTAGATAAGAGGCCAAAAAAAAAACATTCAGCACGGCACGCGACCGCCGTGTACGGTCGACGGTGGTCACCACGCGCGGCCCTCACGGCCACACGATCATGATCGGCCACGACAGCTCCGTAGTTCGTACACCGCTGAAGCCAGAAGAGTCTGCACTCGCAACGACGTGTCTCGTCTGTCTCTGGCCTCGCCCTCGGAGGCGACTGAATTTTTTACTTTTTAGCTCTTTTTTTCGAAAGTTTCTCATAAATAGACCTCTGACAGAAAGAATTTAAAAAATAGACCCTTAACTCGGCGTCATCGATGTTGGCGCCGAACTAACACGTCTCGACGCTAGCGTCCCTGGCGCCGAGTTCTTAGGCGCGAAGCAGACGTGGCGGTGACATGGCAGGCATCGGCGCCATCGATGCTGGCGTCGAGCTAACACGTCTCGACGCCAGCGTCCCTGGCGCCGAACTCTTAGGCCCGAAGCAGACGTGGCGGTGACATGACAGGCAGCTCGGCGTCAGCAACCCTTAATTCGAGCTGCCTGCCTGCCATGTCACCGCCACGTCTGCTTCGCGCCTAAGAGCTCGGCGCCAGGGACGCTGGCAGCGAGACGTGTTAGCTCGGCGCCAGCATCGATGGCGGTTAAAGGTCTATTTTCTGAATTCTTTTCGTCATGGTCTATTTGTGAGAAACTAAAATAAAAAGACTAAAAAGTAAAAAATTCAGGCGAGGCGACCTGATGGCGTGCGCTAGACGCCGCTGCTGGGGCCAAGTCCGGTCCGGCCCGGGGCGGATGCGCATTGCATGGCACATTGGCACCACACGAAACACGACCCGGTTGACCGGCGAAGCAGCCCGCGGGTTTCCACCGTTTCCGCGGTTTCGTTCGGTCCCGGCGCTTTGGACAGTCAGCTCGGTCTCTCGGCTCGTCTCGCGTGCACCTGCGCGTTGCTGGCTGGCTTGGCGTGGACCTGGCGCCGGAGACCCGTTAGAAACCGCGCATGTGCCCGGGCCAGCCGCCAGCTCCAGCCCGATGGTTTTGTAATCTCCTTTACCTGCCGGATCACCATTACCATCCCAAATCCTGTAATGCTGACGTATATCATACTGTACCATACAATAAGGGGATGTTTGGTTACACCCCTAAAGTTTAGTCCCTCTCACATCATATATTTAGATACATGTATAGAGTACTAAATATAAACTAAAAAATAACTAATTGTATAGATTGAGATTAATTTACGAAATAAATTTATTAAGCCTAATTAGTCCATGATTTAACAATGTTGTGATACAGTAAATATGTGCTAATAATAAATTAATTATGTTTAATAAATTCGTCTCGTATATTACTACGGATTTCTATAATTTATTTTTTTATTAATATTCAAACATCCTATACGATATTTCATATGATATCCGATGCGATAACCGCTAAACTTTAATCCCTGCATCAAACACCCATAAGAATCCCCTCGTTTTTTTAGTTTCTCATTTCATCATCAATCAACTTGTTCTCACTTTTCCTTTTCGTATACATGTCGCTGTCGCCTATCGCTGCCTGGCTGGCAAGAGCAGTAACCAGCAAAGCACGCGTAGGTATAAGCCGAGGAGGCGAGCAGCCGCGGCGCCTATATATCGCCGCGCAGGGCAGCCGCAGTTCCATACCCCTGTCTTCCCTTGCCTTGCTTTCCGGCACATCACATTGGCAGGCGAGGGAGGGAGCGAGCAGGCAAGCCAAAGCCATCCACCAACCACCGCGTTCCGCCCCGCCCGCCGCCGCCGGCTCTCCCTGTCCCTGAGGAGCGAGGAGCGAGGAGCGAGAGAGCGGCCATGTTCTGGCACGGGGTCGCGGACCGGCTGACGGGGAAGAACAAGAAGGCGTGGAACGAGGGCAAGATCCGCGGCACGGTGAAGCTGGTCAAGAAGGAGGTGCTGGACGTCGGCGACTTCAATGCCTCGCTCCTCGACGGCCTCCACAGCATCCTCGGCAGGGACGACGGCGGCGTCGCCTTCCAGCTCGTCAGCGCCACCGCGGCCGACCCAAGTAAGCGCGCCCCCAGCCTCACGCCACCCCTCCCCCTTATCTGAACTCCCGCCCCCGGCCCCGCTCCCGGTGGCCGCGGGCCGTGACGCCGGCCGCGCGCGCGCGCGCGCGCTCGCTCGCTGGCCGTGGCCGGAACGTACGTCATGCGTCCGCCGTGCGTTTCGGTTTACCCTTTCCTCTCTTTTTTTCTATAATAAATATATATAGGATAGGCAACATTTCATCAATAAATTCAATCAACGGTGACGAAATCTGTAGAATTTGTGCTCGTCCAACAACAACAACCAAAAAAAAAACTAAGAGTACCAAACCAGACGAAACGAAGGCTTAATAACCGCGAGCCGTGAGTTGGTCGCTGGTATGTGGGACCCGCAGAGCCATTCAATGCGATGGCGCGTTTGGCGGCACTGCGCAACACGACACATGGAACCTCACATTCGTCATCGCTTCCACGGCAATACACCAACGTCATCTGCTTAGGGCCATGTTTAGATTGCAAAAAAATTTAAACTGATGAATAGTAGCACTTTCGTCTTATTTAGTAAATATTGTCTAATCGTGGATCAACTAAGCTCAAAAGATTCATCTCGTGATTTCGAACTAAACTGTGCAATTAGTTATTTTTTTTACCTACATTTAATGCTCCATGCAAGCAGCTAAAAATTGATGTGATGGAGAGAGTGAAAAAACTTGAAATTTGGAGGTGATCTAAACAAGGCCGAGGTCCTATTTAGTTTCCAAAAATTTCTACCTACCACAGTAAAAAATCATGTTTGGACATACGCATAGAGTACTAAATGTAGACGAAAAAAAAACTAATTACACAGTTCTCGACAAAATCGCGAGACGAATCTTTTAAGCGTAATTAGACCATGAAAAAACCTTAAGTGCTACAGTAGCTCACATGCGTTAATGACCGATTAATTAGTATCATCAGATTCGTCTCGCGGTTTCTTGATAGGTTCTGTAATTTGTTTTTTTATTAGTATCAAAAATCTCTCCCGACATCCTTTCAACCTATCCAATGTGACGTACAAAAAAATTTTCACCTCCCCCAAATTAACACACCCTTACTTGTAAAAAAAAAAAAAAAACGTCATCTGCTTCGCGCGAGCGTCGCAAGTCGATGGGTCTACTATTCCACTTCCACCATGGATGGATCGAGACTTGCAGGCGTTTAGGACCCGTCGAAATTTTACTGCAATGTCCATAGGAATTTTACTGGAATTTTCACTGCAAGCGACAACATGATGGTGATTAAACGAAACTTCAGGCAACGGGGGCCGTGGCAAGGTGGGGAAGGCGGCGCACCTGGAGGAGGCGGTGGTGTCGCTCAAGTCCAAGACGGACGGGGAGACGGAGTTCCGTGTGAGCTTCGAGTGGGACGAGTCGCAGGGGATCCCGGGCGCCGTGCTCGTCAGGAACCTGCAGCACGCCGAGTTCTTCCTCAAGACGCTTACCCTGGAGGGCGTCCCCGGCAAGGGCACCGTCGTCTTCGTCGCCAACTCATGGATCTACCCGCACAAGCTCTACTCCCAGGAACGCATCTTCTTCGCCAACGACGTGAGTATTCTTTCTTATGACATCTGCGTCGTCCTTCATTTTGCATTGGGTTCGCTGGTCCAGTGGTGGGTCCAGTTGCTGATGCACCACGATCGTGCCTAAAGAAAAAACTGCGATGGCCTGTGTAGGGAAAATCACCATCTAATCTAAGTGGGAACATGCGAAATCTTGTGTTTTGATCAAATGTGCACACCAATCTCTGCCCTTGGAAAAAACTGAAGCATCATTTTAAGTGGGGGAGAGGGGTGCAATATGTGTTACGATTTGTGCTCACGCAGTCATGCTAGATACGATTACGAGAAACTTGCATATACATATGCCATTGAAACTCGAGGGTTACATTTTTGCTGCTAAGAATAAAAAATGCTTTATTGATCAAATTCCAAAAAGAAAAAAAAAACACTTGCTTCTGATAAACGCATTCAAAGCTGATTTGCAACGAAACGTGGTTAGGGACCACGGATTGGATGCTGATCAACTATTCATTTTAAAAGCGAAAAGCCTTTTTATGAATTATGTACCATATTAGCTGTACCTAGATCCTAATGTTACGCATTATCTACTGAAAAGTGCATAGAACCGTGATTAGAATAAGTACTATGCTATTAGCTCTTTTTTTTTAATGTTCACCTGGATTGGATAGATCCGGTTTACTAGCTGCCAAATTGGCCAGCTTGGTCTTCGGGGTAAGTCACAGATGACCGTAGCCTCCGTTCAGCTTGGTCTTCGGGGTAAGTCAGCCTGTTCGGTTGGCTGGTTCGTTTCGTTGCTGGTTTATGAAGAAGCACTGCTGGCTGATTTGTGTGAGAGAAAAATACTGTTCCGGCTGAAAATTTACGATCGTTTACGACAAGCCATAGCCAAACGAACAGGTGAGTATTGCGCGTTTTTTTGGACGAAGGGAGTACACAACATGTACTATCGAACACCCGCACCCACACACTCATCACTCATGTTACGGCTAGCCAGCAGCAATCAAAGTGTTCGGCTGTGCTTGCTGCCACTGCAGCTACAAGGTACGGTTACAGTAATTTGTTGTGTGATTTCTGTATAGGGCTTCACTAGATGCATGTGCATCGTTAGCACTATCTAACATTGTCTTATCACTGACACAGACATTAAAAAAATAGGCACTGATTGTTTCCACGTGGAAGTCGTAGTCCTTGTAGTTGGAGATGATAAAACATTTGGCTTGCCTCATGCACTCAACAAGGCTAAACGATTTTTACTGATTGCCTTGGATTAAAACAGCAAGTTGCTCATGATCAGCAGCTCTTAGTACCTTTAGTAGCACATGACTAAAGTATCTCCAAGTTGTGCTGCTTAGTTAAGCTTTTGGAAAGGATCCATCGTGGCATATTCATTATGCTCATTTGTTGATCCAGAATTGGTTGATGGATATCAGAAGCAAGATAACGAGTCTTGTATAATGCTCTCCTATGTGTTCATTCTGGTACCATCACATTATCACAGATTGAATCCTGAAATCTAAATTATCTCATGTTGCACTATTTTTTTTTCACAAACACGAAGGAGAGCTGCATATCATTATATTGAGAGGAAGGATGTTCTTCTTTTTTAACACGCAGGAGAACTATTTGGTTCATGTTGCACCATAACAAATACACATAGATAGATTAACCCAGTTGTGGAAACAGTTTGATGGTTGGTATGGCTTGATAATTTGCTGAGTGGAATTAAAAATTATCACTTTACTCACCGTGATTTTCATGGTTGTAGTTTTTCTCTTTGGGTATTATCGGTACTAGATCCACGCAACAGAAAACACTAGAACACAAGTCAATATAGCCTTTTCTCTCCTCTCATATGATATTGCGGGAAATAAGCAGACCTATCAGCTAATCATCATACGCTTTACTTCTGCCAGCACTATATTTCTCCAAGGCTATAAAAAAACAGGCCAGTCACTCTATTCCTGTGTTGCAGACCTATCTGCCAAGCAAAATGCCTGCGACATTGGTGCCTTATCGGCAAGATGAACTCAAGATACTCCGTGGTGATGATAATCCTGGACCATACAAGGAGCATGATCGCGTCTACCGTTATGACTACTACAATGACCTTGGTGAGCCAGATAAGGGTGAAGACCATGCTCGGCCGATCCTTGGTGGCAACCAAGAACACCCATATCCCCGTCGCTGCAGAACTGGACGGCACCCAACAGAAAAAGGTAAATTGAAGTCAGCTACATTTTGGTCCATATATGATGTCAGAAATTTGGCTGAAATCCTTGTTGGTTAACCTTTTACGCAGACCCAAATTCAGAGAGCAGGCTTTTTCTGCTGAACCTGAATATCTACACCCCGCGTGATGAACGATTTGGGCATCTCAAGATGTCAGACTTCCTTGGGTACTCACTGAAGGCAATCATTGAGGCTGTTCTTCCGACATTAGGGATCATCGATGATACGCCAAAGGAGTTTGATTCATTCGAAGATATCCTCGGGCTCTATGAACTGGGTCCAGAAGCACCCAACAATCCACTAATAGCAGAGGTTAGGAAGAGAATCCCCAGCGAGTTCCTTAGAAGTATTCTGCCAAATGGTAGTCATGACCACCCCCTAAAGATGCCCCTTCCAAATATCATCAAATCAGGTAACTGAACTTCTTGGTAATTTTCTACTATGTTAATCCGGTGTTTGAACGAAAAATAATTATCATGACTAAGGTTCAATCTTGGTATACACCAGATGTATTGAAAAAGGCTCCAGAGTTTAAGTTTGGCTGGAGGACTGATGAGGAGTTTGCGAGAGAGACACTTGCAGGCGTGAACCCAGTAATCATCAAACGCCTGACGGTTAGCATCTTGTATCATATGACCAGGCAATACACTTGCCCCAGAATCGAGTAAAGAGCCTTAATTTTTTTTCTTCTTCATGATCGCAGGAGTTCCCTGCTAAAAGTACCCTGGACCCAAGTCAATATGGAGACCATACCAGCAAGATCACTGAAGCTCATATTCAGCATAACCTGGAAGGCCTGCCAGTGCAGAATGTATGCTGGACTGAACACATGCACATATAACTCAAAGATTCAATACAGATAATTGCTTAAAACCATCGATTGATTGCCATAACAAACACTGTGCAGGCACTGAAGAACAACAGGCTCTTCATCCTAGACCACCATGATAGTTTCATGCCTTACCTCAACAAGATCAACAAGTTGGAGGGAAACTTCATCTATGCAAGCAGGACCCTACTGTTCTTGAAGGACGATGGCACCCTGAAGCCCCTGGCCATTGAGCTGAGCCTGCCCCACCCTGACGGTGAGCAGCACGGTGCAGTCAGCAAGGTGTACACCCCGGCTCACACTGGCGTGGAGGGTCATATCTGGCAACTTGCCAAGGCTTACGCCTGCGTAAACGACTCTGCCTGGCATCAGCTGATCAGCCACTGGTACAGAGTTCTTCCTTTAATTGTTCTGTTGCTACCAAAACACTAAATGTTTCTGGTGCCTTTTTTTTTATGTATGGAGATACCGAGACAGTAATCTTGTGTGTCTTCATGTGTTTGCAGGCTGAACACGCACGCGGTGATCGAGCCATTCGCGATCGCAACAAACCGGCAGCTCAGCGTGGTGCATCCCGTGCATAAGCTGCTGAGCCCACACTACCGTGACACATTGAACATCAACGCCCTGGCACGCCAGACACTCATCAACGCAGGTGGCATCTTCGAGCTCACTGTGTTCCCTGGAAAATACGCGCTGGGGATGTCCTCCGACGTGTACAAGAGCTGGAATTTCAACGAGCAGGCTCTCCCCGCAGATCTCGTCAAGAGGTACGTGCTTACTACATTGACAGTAAAAGCTTTATAGAAGCGACGAGATGGTAATGCAGAAGAGCTTCCAAAATCAGTTTGATTTTGACGGGTTTACTCTTCTGGTTGTGCTTTCAGAGGTGTGGCTGTACCGGACCAGTCAAGCCCATATGGTGTCCGACTGCTGATCAAGGACTACCCATATGCCGTTGATGGGCTCGTGATCTGGTGGGCGATTGAGCAGTGGGTCAAAGAGTACTTGGACGTCTACTACTCTAACGACGGTGAGCTCCAGCGTGATGTGGAGCTGCAGGCATGGTGGAAGGAGGTGCGTGAGGAGGCGCACGGCGACCTTAAGGATCGAGACTGGTGGCCCAGGATGAACACCGTCCAGCAGCTGGCTAGGACGTGCACGACCATCATCTGGGTGGCATCTGCGCTGCACGCAGCTGTCAACTTTGGGCAGTATCCATACGCCGGGTACCTCCCGAACCGGCCGACGGTGAGCCGGCGGCCGATGCCGGAGCCGGGCAGCGATGACTACAAGAAGTTGGAAGCGGGGCAGAAGGAAGCGGACATGGTGTTCATCCGCACCATCACCAGCCAGTTCCAGACCATCCTGGGCATCTCGCTCATCGAGATCCTCTCCAAGCACTCCTCCGACGAGGTGTACCTCGGCCAGCGTGATGAGCCTGAGCGCTGGACGTCAGACGCCAAGGCGTTGCATGCGTTCAAAAGATTCGGAAGCCGGCTGGTGGAGATTGAGAATCGGATCAAGACGATGAACGACAATCCGACCTTGAAGAACCGAAAGGGGCCAGTGGAATTGCCGTACATGCTGCTGTACCCCAACACGTCGGACGTTACCGGCGAGAAGGGCGAGGGGCTTACTGCCATGGGCATTCCCAACAGCATCTCCATATGACCCTGGTCAGATTGTATCTTCGTAGGATGGTATATTGGTATGTAAATGCTGTGCTGCGCCGTACAATGTGTTTCTTCGTTGGTTTTGTCAGTTTCAGGGTAGGGGGTGGAGATGAAGATTGTTATCTGTTACCATGATCTGTTGGGTTGAGAGAGGAGCCACGCCTGAATAATGTTCGCATGTATGTTTTTTCTTGGTTAAGAATAAAAGTTTGCCAGCTCATTTCTTAGCCTATCAGACTACTGTAACTCTTCAGATAGGGATTTGATTCCAATATAGAGAGTAAGACACACCAATGTTCACCAAAACGCACGCTAAACAGTAAACAATTGGACACATCGTATAGCGCTTATTTGGTCTATATGGCCACTTAAACGGACTACAAAATTAATTAACTTAATTAAATGAGATAAATAGTTGATTAAACGGAAACGGATGATCACTTAACATTTAAATGACAGGAAAACGGACTACACGACCGTTTAGGACAATAGAAAATCCATTCATATAACAGCTTCCATGGATCCTGAGAAACCATGGATACAAAAAAATCGCATACAGGAGAAAATTCAAATACAACAACAACACCAAAGCCTTTTAAGTCTCAAACAAGTTGGGGTAGGCTAGAGTTGAAACCCAGCAGAAGCAATCAAGGTTCAGGCACGTGAATAGTTGTCTTTCAAGCACTCCTATCTAAGGCTAAGTCTTTGGGTATATTCTATCCTTTCAAGTCTCATTTTATTGCCTCTACCCAAGTCAACTTCGGTCTTCCTCTGCCTCTCTTCACGTTACTATCCTAGCTTAGGATTCCACTACGCACCGGTGCCTCTGGAGGTCTCCGTTGGACTTGTCCAAACCATCTCAACCGGTGTTGGACAAGCTTTTCTTCAATTGGTGCTACCCCTAATCTATCACGTATATCATCGTTCCAAACTCGATCCCTTCTTGTATGACCGCAAATCCAACGCAACATACGTATTTCCGCGATACTTATCTGTTGAACATGTCGTCTTTTCGTAGGCCAACATTTTGCACCATACAACATAGCAGGTCTAATCGCCGTCCTATAAAACTTGCCTTTTAGCTTCTGTGATACCCTTTTGTCACATAGGACACCAGATGCTTGCCGCCACTTTATCCACCCTGCTTTGATTCTATGGCTAACATCTTCATCAATACCCCCATCTCTCTGTAGCATTGATCCTAAATATCGAAAGGTATCCTTCCTAGGTACTACTTGACCTTCCAAACTAATATCTTCCTCCTCCCGAATAGTAGTGCCGAAGTCACATCTCATATACCCAGTTTTAGTTCTACTGAGTCTAAAACCTTTGGACTCCAAAGTCTCCCGCCATAACTCCAGTTTCTGATTCACTCCTGTTCGGCTTTCATCAATTAGCACTATATCGTTCGCAAAAAGCATACACCAAGGGATGTCCCCTTGTATGTTCCTCGTGACATCATCCATCACTAAGGCAAATAAATAAGGGCTCAAAGCTGACCCTTGATGTAGTCCTATCCTAATCGGGAAGTCATCCGTGTCTTCATCACTTGTTCGAACTCTAGTCACAACATTGTTGTACATGTCCTTAATGAGCCCGATGTACTTCGTTGGGACTTTATATTTGTCCAAAGCCCACCACATAACATTCCTTAGTATTTTATCATAAGCCTTCTCCAAGTCAATAAAAACCATGTGTAGGTCCTTCTTTTTCTTCCTATACCGCTCCATAACTTGTCTTATTAAGAAAATGGCTTCCATGGTTGACCTTCCGGGCATGAAACCAGATTGATTCATAGAGACCCACGTTATTGCTCTCAAGCGATGTTCGATAACTCTCTCCCATAGCTTCATAGTATGACTCATCAACTTAATTCCCTGGTAATTAGTACAACTTTGAATATCCCCTTTATTCTTGTAGATCGGTATCAATATACTTCTCCTCCACTCATCAGGCATCTTGTTCGATCGAAAAATATGGTTGAACAACTTGATTAGCCATACTATAGCTATGTCCCCGAGGCATCTCCACACATTGATTGGGATACCATCCGGTCCCATCGCCTTACCTCCTTTCATCCTTTTCAACGCCTCTCTGACCTCAGATTCTTGGATTCTCCGCACAAAGCGCCTATTAGTGTCATCAAAAGAGTCATCCAACTGAAAGGTTGTGTCCGTATTCTCACCACTGAATAATTTATCAAAATACTCTTGCCATCGATGTCGGATCTCATCCTCCTTCACCAAGATATGCTCCCTTTCATCCTTAATGCACTTAACTTGGTTGAAGTCCCTTGTCTTTCTCTCATGAACCCTAGCCATCCTATAAATGTCCTTCTTTTCTTCCTCCATACTCAAACGTTGGTAAAGATCCTCGTACGCTCTACCTTTTGCCACACTTAGAGCTCGTTTTGCAGTCTTCTTTGCGACCTTGTACTTCTCCATGTTGTCCACACTCCTGTCATGGTACAAGCATCTATAGCACTCTTTCTTCTCCTTAATAGCCTTTTGTACTTCCTCGTTACACCACCAAGTATCTTTAGCCTCGCCTCCACTTCCTTTGGTTACTCCACACACCTCTGAGGCCACCTTTCGAATGTTGATTGCCATCTTCTCCCACATGTTGTTTATGTCCTCATCTTCCTTCCAAGAGCCCTCTTTGATAACCCTTTCCCTGAATATCTCTGACGTCTCCCCTTTCAGTTTCCACCACTTTGTTCTTTCAATCTTAGCTTGTTTATCCCTACGGGCACGCACCTGAAAACGAAAGTCTGCCACCAAAAGCTTATGTTGAGAAACAACACACTCCCCTGGTATCACTTTGCAACCCAAGCATGCTCGTTTGTCCTTTCTTCTTGTGAGGACAAAGTCAATCTGGCTAGAGTGTTGTCCGCTATTGAAGGTCACTAGATGACATTCTCTCTTTCTAAAGAAAGTGTTGGCTATCATCAGGTCAAAAGCTACCGCGAAGTCTAGAACTTCCTCCCATCCTGATTGTGCCTAAATCTTGCATGGTTTCTTGGTACTGCTAGACGCGCGAAACAAGGCTCCACAAGATAAGTTTGGCTGGAGGACTGATGAGGAGTTTGCGCGGGAAATGCTTGCAGGCGTGAACCCAGTGGTTATCAGACGCCTGGAGGTTAGATGGTCTTCATCTTCTCCTATAGTAGTGACTTTTTTTAATGTCTGGTCTGGTGTTAAAACTTGTCTTTCATGATGGCAGACGTTCCCTGCTACAAGTACCCTGGATCCAAGAGTGTATGGTGACCATACTAGCAAGATAACTGAGGCTCACAGCCAGCACAACCTGGAAGGCCTGACAGTGCACGATGTACGCTGAACAACTCAGCACCATTTTAACTGAAACATTCTGTGGCAGGAACTGTGGATTTATGAACTCTGGATCTCTGATGTGATCACAAACCATTATGTGCAGGCACTGAGGAAGAACAGGCTCTTCATCCTAGACCACCACGACCACTTCATGCCGTACCTGGACCGGATCAACAAGCTGGAGGGCAACTTCATCTACGCCACCAGGACCCTGCTGTTCCTGAAAGACGACGGCACGCTGAAGCCCCTCGCCATCGAGCTTAGCTTGCCCAACCCAAAAGGCCAGCGGCACGGCGCGGTGAGCAAGGTGTATACCCCTGCCCACACAGGCGTGGAGCGCCACATATGGCAGCTCGCCAAAGCCTACGTCTGCGTCAATGACTCGGGCTGGCATCAGCTCATCAGCCACTGGTACGCACAGTACAGAGTCTGACCATGATGCTCAAGAACCAACATCTCATAGGGCAGTTGATCCTGAAGCTCGCCTCTCACTGTCTGCATTCCGCGATGAGCCAAAATTTGTTGAGGTTGACTGGACAGAGCCAATGTCAAAGGTTTGTACTGACACCATAGTAGAACAAAGTACTGCAGAGAACATCAAAGTGAAGAGCGCGACTGAGAAGATTGTTCAAGTGGAACCAGATGTTGGCACACAGAAAAATTCTGAGGTGTCACGTGATTTGGAATTTGACAAGTCCTATGGGGGTAAGGTACCTTCTTTCCCTTCTGGTGGTCCACCATCTCTTATGTTGAGCAGGGGAGATGATACTGATGCTGGTAATGTCAGTGGTTTCATCTCAAAACAGTCTGGTTTGGGCCGTGCAGCAAGGAGACAGTTAGCAGCAATTCTTGATGAGTTCTGGGGGCAACTTTTTGATTATCATGGTAAACTTACACAAGAGGCCAACACTAAAAGGCTGAACTATTTGATGGGACTGGACTTGAGAGCAGCTGGTTCTGCTGTGAGGAAAGATAGACTATCAATTGAAGCTTCCAGTAACTCAACGATGAGAGATGTAATGCAAGGGTCAGCTACTGTATTGAACACATGGGATTCTCATGATAAAGATATCTCTAATCAAGACATGGGTATCGGTCTGCAGATGCGTACCATGGATCCACCAACATGGTCTCAAAGCATGCATTTACCAAATAGAGATATTCCAAGTTCAGGCAGAACCTTCCTTGAGCAAAATGCTAAATTATATTCAAATTTTCATACTCCATCTTACTCCAGTAACCAGTTTTATCAGCCGGCTACCATTCATGGGTATCAGCTAGCAAACTATTTGCAAGGGATAAATGCAAGTCGAAATCCATACTCTAGCACTCCACTGGACCCATGGCAACCTCCTAGATCTTCTGAATCTGCTATTCCCAATTATACTGGCTCTGCGATGAATGCTCATACCCATAATCTCCTTGGTTCATTTGGAGATAGCTCTTTGCAAAGCCCGACATTGAACCGCTTAAGTACAATGGCAGCGGAAAGATCCTACTATGATCCTATCTCCATTGGTGGGAGTGAGAGTGTTGGCTCATCTGCTAACTCAAAGAAGTACCACAGTTCACCTGACATATCTGTGGTAATTGCTGCGAGCAGAGACGCTTTGTTGAATGAAACAAATTTGGGTGGTCCTGCTGCAAATCTAGCATACCTGAGTAGATTGGCATCTGAAAAATCACGGTATGTGGACTTAGCAGTCAGGCCATCATCTCCACTTACTGAGCTGTCACAACATAATGTTCAGAGAGATATGCTCTCTACACAGTCAGGCACGAACACCAAAACCAAATCCCTTTGGTCCCAGCAGCCATTTGAACAATTATTTGGTGTGTCAAGTTCAGTGTTGAATAGGAGTGAGGTGAACACTGGCCGGGGAGCAAGTAGTGCCATGAAGGATGATTTCTCTTGCACACAGTTTGAGGCAGAACTTCTTAAGTCTCTTAGATTTTGCATCATGAAGCTCTTGAAGCTGGAAGGATCAGAGTGGCTGTTTAGTCAGAACGGCGGTTGTGATGAAAATCTAATTGATCAAGTCTCTGAAGCCGAGAGAGTTTCACAGGAAGGAACCAATGATGACAGAGATACAAATTCTGTGCACAGAGCGCCCAATTGCGGAGATGATTGTGTTTGGCGGGCTTCCCTGATTGTTAGTTTTGGTGTCTGGTGTATCCATCGGGTGCTAGACCTGTCCCGCGTGGAAAGTAGACCAGAACTTTGGGGCAAGTATACATATGTTCTCAACCGTCTTCAGGTGATCCTTTTGACTGCACATCTGTTTTCCAGCGAACTACACATCGTGTTCTTATGCCACTAGAAAAGGGTAAACCTGAGAAATAGATTCAGCCTTTGGTTATGCCAGTGCCTCGTTCATGTAGCAAATTCTCGGTGTACGTGAAATTTTCTGTTTTGTTCATTGATCTGGGCCTTTAGGTAGGCCTATCTGTTGCGTGAAAACGTTTACATCAAGGGTTACAGGATCATGAGGTCCCCGTGGGCAAACCCATCCCTGGCAGCTTCATCACGGCAGCCATGATCCTGGAGGTGATCAAGGGCGTGGAGCAAGCTGTCTCAAGCCGCAAGGGCCGGAGCGGCACAGCAGCTGGAGATGTGGCCTTTCCCAAAGGGAAGGCGAACCTGGTCTCTGTGCTCAAGCGATACAAGCGAAGGCTTGGCAACAAGACCGCGGTAGAACAAAACAGAAAGGAAGACAAACATGTTCCATTTTGCTGCTTCTGGAGTCATGGGCGCAACTGTGCAAGAATGCCTGTTTCTTTTTCTGTACCCCTTTTTAGCATTTGGCCCGTACAAGTTTTTGCATATGATGTTCGCACGAGGGGCCAAACTGCCAAATGTTGTCCGGTGTACAGCATGAATTTTAGTTTCCTCAAGCAGCATTGTGAAATGGTGTACAGTTATGTGTAATTCTGTTTATGGGATTGGTCTACATCCTGTCATCCTGTGTGAAATTGTAGTTAAGTTGTGGTTTGCGTCCAGGCCCTTTCGCCTGGTTCCTGAAAGTCCTGTGGACTGGTCAGGTTAGGGAAATTCGAGTTCGGAAGCAAGTCATGAATGTCACCGAGGCTCGCCGCTTTCGAATTGCAATGGACGATGGCTATGAGCTTGCATGCGTGCAGGTGAAGGTGATATGCCCCATGGGAAGCGTCACAACCTGGGTGGTGGTGGTGTCAGTCTCGTGGCGTGCGGTACCCCTGCAGAGCCGGCACGCGACCGTACGTCTCATGGTCTAGGGGACGCAGTCCAGTGGGACGCACTAGGGTCGACGTTACCACTAGGATTCAAACTGGTGTCGCTTCCGCGCACCGAAGGTCTTCCAATCTCTTCTTTACGTGCGTATAAACGTGCACGCGGGTGATGTGAGTGTGAAGTGGGGCCTCCATCTCGGTCCCGTACAGCCTCTGCGACGCGTCGGCCCATCCCTGCTCGCCGCCAACGCAACGATGTATGTCCGAGGAGCAAATAAGAGAGAGGGGTCAGTTGTCTTCTTGAGTTCTTCTCTCCCATTAGCCGAGAAGGAGAAGGCACCGTAGAAAGATCCCCAAAACTTTTCAGTAGGGCTCTCAACTTTGTTTGCGCAGCGCATTTTTCGGTCTTGCCTCGTTCCTTGTGTAGAACTCTCGTAGCAGGGGAATCCCAAGCGAAATAGGAAAAAGAAGTACGTCTACTACTATACCGTTTGAACACATGAATTTTTTGCACCATAGGATCAAGATCCAATAGCTTTCACCTTTTTTCTACATCTAGCCTCCAGCCTCCACAGATCATATATCACAATTTTTTTTCTACGGAAGGATAAATCACAGATTTGCCGTATTAGTTCTTTTTGGTTTTATTACTACACTTGTTGGGAAGAGGATTCTTAGTCTGACTACTTGCTGCCTTGATGCGTGTTTCTTTTTCGATTGCTTCGGCTCTATATGATGTTGTGCTTTGATCACGTTGCAGGTGGCTCGGTGTTAGCTGTTAAGGTTTATTGCCTCCATGGGCGCAAGATCTGAAAATTGTGGTACAGAAACCTAAGCTGTGGCCCCTCTTGAAGATATATATTGGAGATTTTGGTTGGGAGGAAGACACCCCATCAGTGCTCTCACCATTTCCGTAAGGAAAGACATGCTATCCTCTCAGCCATAGTATGATAGTAGTCCACATCCTTGCAAGAATTATGTGGTGTAAATCTTTCTGAAAAAAGTTAAAGGCTGTGGTTGGGCGGAAGACGCCCCATCACTAGTGGCATGCCCTGGGTTTTTACAGTGCTGTGGATGGTCGTCTTCTCTGAAGATTGGTAGTCGACTACTAGGATCATAAAGAGAGTCAAGAGGGCCTGAGTTTGATCAACTGTTGGTTATTAGGCTTAGTGGTCTGGGTCCATATTCCATACTGAAATTTTGCTGATTAGCGTTCTGCACCATGAATTGTGTGCAGAGTATAGAATCTCTGGCCGCTGGCGATGCTCAGCATAACCTTTTCCGAACCCTTGGACCAACACTCGTGATTTCGATGGCATATATTGACCTTGGAAAGTGGTTGGTAGCAGTGGATGCTGGATCTCGGTTCGGCTATGATCTTGTGCTACTGGTGCTGCTCTTCAATTTCTCAGCCATTTTGTGTCAATATCTGTCAACTTGTATCGGCATGGTCACTGGGAAGAACCTTGCCAAGGTACGAGCACTTTATTGTTCTTGCTTCAGAGACAATTTGTAGAACTCTTGCCAGTCACTACAACCACCGTGCAGAGATCTCACTAATTTTAACTGATATTCTAGAGCTTACTAACTTAGCATAACCTCGAAAATGTTAACGTTTCTTATGCAATTCGTAACAATGATTTGGCTTCTCACCTTGGGCCTGGTAATTATCTTCGAGTAGACAAGGATGGGCTTGGATTCTCAAGTCCTGGATGCTTGTATCACTGCTGTTAGATGCAATCTAAAGAGGTCTCAGAGCCTGAAAAACAAGTGTACCACTTTCTGAATGAAACACTGAAACGCAATGTAACTAAATTAGTTACTTTGTGCTGTGTGCCTGTATTATTACTTGTTATTGTTAACATTATTTCTGGGTTGCTTTTTTTTAGATAAAGGATAGAAACTATCCGGCTTCATCTACCCGTGGGTAGAATCAGACCAAATTATTACAGCATCAAAAATTAAAGAAAGAAATTGACCGAAGAAAATACATCCCCAACAAGGAGCTCAAGTAGTCCTACGTGACCTCTGACTTCCACCGTGATGTCAATTCCACAGAATAAGATCACCAACGTCAAGACGAAGCCGCCAAACACGTTTGTCAGACCTAATAAAGGTACTGAAAACGTTGGACACCGACCACCATTGAAGACTGGATGCTTCTTCCTTGGCAACAGCACGAAGCACTTGGTGTAAACCACCAAACGCCGAGCTGTTACGCCAACGAATGCCGCCTCCGCCTTGAGTTGAACACCGAACAGGGTAACCACACGGGAAAACTGCCCGGCCTTGGCGATCAAGAACTTCGACGACGCGCCTGCGCCATCGCCGCCGGCCCGAAGAAACTAGGCTAGGTTTTCACCCAGTTATTGAACGCCCGCGGATGCAGCAAGGGACGGACTGACCAACGGCTTCAGCGGCGCCTTCAACAAGGTGCGTGGCACAGAAGTTCCACTGCCGCCGGCCCGGCGTAACACGCCAGGCAAGGATTTCGCCCAAGCCGCCGCCACCACCGTCGACACTGCGCCCAGCCAACGTGGAAGACCGCCTTCACCGGAAGGTCACCATCAGAGACGCTCAGAAGGCGGGCATCCCCGGCGCTGACCGTGGATCAGATCCAGACCCAGGGGGCCCAATCCTGACCCGCCGCCACCGCCGCCAGACGAACGGCACGTCGGCCGCCGCCGACGATCCACCACCACACAGAGCAGGGTACTGCCGGCAGAGGGACAGCACCAGCCCAGACCGAGGACGCCAGATCCAGGCCCGCAGGGCCCAAATCCGCCCGTCCGCCGCCACGGCGACTGCACACCGATGACGGAGAAGTCCGCCACCACCGCACCGCCCTGCGCCCGCCGCGGTCGGCGACCTCGCCGAGCCCCACGCGGCTCGGGCGAGTCGCCCCACCTGGCCGCGTCGTCCAGCGCCGCCACACAACCGGCTGAGAGGGCCACGCCGCCGCCATCCCGGCCGGCCGCGCGGCCCTGCCGGCGGACCGCTCTGGCGGCGGCGCGACTGGAGATTGGAGGGGAGGGAGAGGGCGTGGCGGCTAGGGTTCGGATCAGGAAGGCAAGTTCCGTTGGACACAGTCCATAACTCCTCGAGCACTGGTGAGGACTTTCAAAAATACAGTATTTACTCACAATAACCTCAGTTTCATGGATACAATGAGAGTATATATCACAGGAAACCAAGTTATCATTTTTAATCTCTGACTTTTCTTTCAACTAGCAAACATGCTTTTGCGTTGTGTCATCCGTTCCAATACGTCTTGGAATCGGACTCTACTGTGGCTAGACGCGCGCTATTTTGACTCATATGAACACAGGTCGTGAGTTCAGGTCACGAACGAGATAGTAAACCAATTAGGATTCTTATCTCTAATTCGTCACGTACTCCTACTCTTAGGGAAACCGACCAGGACTCTTATGGTCGGGGAGTGGAGGGATAGACATACTGGGGGACCAAGTGATGGATGAAAATTTGGAGAAAGAAAATTCCTTCTTTTAATATTACATATTAGGTGTAGATAAGAAACAAGGAGAACTGTCAACGATAAACTTTATAGCTTGGGGTTAAGTTCTATCAAGTAAATGCTCCTTTCATTCTAAATCATATTAAACTATTTCCTGCATAGGCTTTGGGAGATATTAACCTTACTTTCTGTACTTCTACATGACTGATAGATCTGCTGCCAGGAATACAGTCAGGTGATATGTGTTGTTCTCGGTCTTCAGGCATGGCTATCCTTGTTGACCTCTGAATTGACAATGGTACGCCTACAAACTTTAGATTTCTCGCTCTGCTGTGCTTCATTCTGGGATGTTTATGTGATCATGCTATGCATGCATTTAGTTTATGAGTACTTGTTACTCCTTACCAGAGCACATCATAGTTCTCGTCTTTTAAACACTTAACATTTGGCTACTTTAGATTGCAGGCATGGCAGTGGGGTTCAACATTGTGTTTGAACACGACGATCTTATCACAGCCATATGTTTTGCAAGTGTTGTAGTTAGTTTACTACCATACACGCTCTCTCGTTTGGTAAATCTATAAATCCCCAAATAACCCCATCATAAAAAGATTATCTTCTTAAGTCTAAGACCTTATGTAATTCTAGTTTCTTACTCGTGCTCATTATAGGATAAGAAGGTGGCTGGGATATTTAATGCCTGCATAGCTGGATTTACACTTCTTTGTTTTGTGCTTGGTTTATTGATCAGTCACCCCCATACCCCAGTCAATATGAATGTGATGTTCCCCAAGTTGAGTGGTGAAAGCGCTTACTCATTGATGGCTCTTCTTGGCACAAATATAATAGTACGCAACTTTTATACTCATTCAGCATTTGTTCAGGTAAGTTCTAACTTCTAAAGCCTCTTGCTAATGCTTAGGTAAAGTTTTCAGATGGCATGTACAAGCACTTAGCTTTGCCAAACTTATCTCCCATTAAGTTTTCTTATCAATCCTGAATGAATTTGTCTTGCACGTTGAAAGTGATCCAACAACAATAAGCCTCAGGGTGCTGAATGTAATGAAAAGTGATGTCTGGGAAAATGTGGCTGGCCATGGGGGTGCTGAATGTTGTCAGCAAATAATCTTTTGTGTCCAGATTAGAGTTCAGGTACAGATTAGTGCCCAGGTTCAGTGTGTTTGGTTGTGCTGCTTCATGTTTGAGTTGGCCTTTCAAATGTAATGAAAACAGAGTAAGAAAGTGCTCTGTCATGATTCATGAATAGGTTACTGGTGTTTGGTTGTGCTGCTTTCGTATTTGAAGCAGCCTATGTCACTAGGTGGAGCCTTTTGTTTTCTTTCGTGTTGTCAGAGTTCTCATAATAAGAAACAAGTCCTCTGTATTGCCTGTTTTTTTTATGAAACCTCTGTATTGCCTGTTATGATCCATTACTTATGAATCGATCTTCATCAAGAAATAAATGGTGTTAAGGTTGTTAGTGTTTTTAGTTATGGTAATTCATGATACATGTCAAGTGATCCTTCTATATCAATACAAGTTCGGCAGATCTCCTGCCGACCGTTTGAAAAAAAAAAAAAAGATACATGTCAAGTGGTTGGAATGTACTTTAAAAAAATAGATCTTGGGGAGAGACACCTCCTGGGCATATCCTTGAGGAAAGGTACCAGGCTTGGAACGCGGACCGGCACAGGGGTTTCAGTGATCCCCAGACCCCAGGGTTTTCCACTCTAACCACGAAGCTGGTTGGAATGTACTTTTGTCCTTTCTCTTCCATTTCACTAAGCAAATCATTCTTTTCTTTTCTCTGCTTATTTGATTTTCTTTGGTTTGTTGTATACTGATTCAGATATCATATGTGCAGGTCCAGAGAAGATCTTCAGTCCATACCCTTGGTTCCCTGTTCCACGACCACCTTTTCTCTATATTATTTATATTTACTGGGATTTTCCTTGTGAATTATATTCTCCTGAGCTCAGCAGCAGATGAATCCAGTGACACATTGGTAATGAACTTTCAAGATGCTATGGAGGTAATGCACCAGGTTTGTATCTCCAGTTTCTGTCTATTTGTCAAATCCAGAGCACATCATCGATCTGTGGTAGTTTCGCAAGAGGTGTTGATGGTTGTAGTTGCTGGTGATTTTTTTTGTTGCCAGCAATTCTCGTAGTTGTGTTTTGGTTTTGTCAGCTGTATCTGTATGTAGTTCTTTTTGTTGCAGTTCAGGCCGGTTTCACTTTTGGAACCGTGCAGTTGCTCAGTTTTTGGGTCCTCTTTTTTTTTCCCAAAGATGGACCCCAATTCCTTTTCTTGTAATAAACTTTGCAGCAATGATCTTGCTGCCCTTCAAAAAAAAATAGTTGTTAAAAGCAGAAGCAAATGTTTACACAGATGGGGAGAATGAGGTATTGTGCAATCTGAAATATGAGAAGTCTGCTGGAGGTGGTAGATTCTAATGATCCACCGTTTCTTGCTTGTAGTAGGTAAGGGGAAAAGAGTGGTCATGGTCTCATGGTAATGCCAGTGGTAGCCTTTTAAAATGTCTGGTTTGGGGCGCGCAGCACGGAGGCAGCTAGAAGTAATTCTTGATGAGTTCTGGGGGCATCTTATTTAGAGGTGTTTGGTTGCACCTTCTAAATTTTAGTCGTTGTTTCATCGAATATTTAACACATGCATGGAGTATTAAATATAGGCTAATTATGAAACTAATTACATAGTTTGTGACTAATTTGCGAGACGAATCTTTTGAGCCTAATTAGTCCATGATTTGATAATGTTTTGCTAAAGTAAACATGTGCTAATGACGGATTAATTAGGCTTAAAAAATCGTCTCGTGGAGTACTGACGGATTATGTAATTTATTTTTTATTAGTATCCGAACACCCCATGCAACATCCTTTCGACACACATCCTAAATTTTAGTAACTGGATCAAACACCCTATTATTATCACGGTGAGCTTACACAAGAAGTTATTACCATGCTATGCTGACACTCACACTGACATATATGCTCCTGACCAAAGTTTGGTTCACTGGGAGCTGGCTTTTCAACAAGCCCAACATTGAACCACTACTATAAAAGAATTTTAGGAGATAGGCCTCTAATTAATTAAGGTGGGGATCTTATTAATTGAGACGAATATTTTAGGAGACGACACACACCCACACCCTCATGTCTGTTTATTTGTGATTACATGCTTTTTTATAGGTGAACCACATACCCGCTCTTCAACGAGCTCAACATTGAATCAACATGTTTACCTCAGTTAATCATTTTCGGAGATGGACATCTTAAGAAAACCATTTTTATTAGTAGACTATTTTAAGATGTCTGCCTCTGAATTGGTTATTAATAAAGACGAACATTCTAAGATGTTGTCATTAAAAATCGATTAACAGAGATGGCACACTTAAGAGGCTCATTGTCTATAGAAATACATTTTCATATAAGGTCGAGTAAAGATAAACATTACATAAAAAATTAGAGATTGGCCTGATTTATAACTTTGTAGTTAACAAGTTTCTGATTTAAAGCTATTTAGAGTCCCAAATCTTGTTTTAATTTTCTATAATTTGAAATTTAATTTTTTAATTTTTTAATAATCTCGGATGTTGACATGGTCTACGTAACAGTTTTAGTTCTCAATGCAATGTACAACTTTGTAGTTGAAAGATTTTTATTTGATAGGTTTTTAATATAAGTCATCCACATTTTATTTAGAATTCCAAATATGTGTTAGAAATTCTTGAACTTTGACATTCAATTTTGGCCATGATCAATACCTAGTTGTCGTGGTCGACGCGATATACAACTTTATAGTTGATAAGTTTTTTATTTAAAGTTGTTGAATGCCCCAGTTTTGTTTTGGTAGTTGAGTGACAATTAGTGGACTAGGATCATCTTGCTACTAGAATTGAGTAGGAGGCTTACCCAAATTGTGTTAGGCAAAGTAATTTCGATTAGGATCTCATTTTATGCTAACTACTTTGATTTAGTGTTGTGCATTTGGTAGATAAATATTTGTAACACCCTCGGTGTTACACCCTAAACAAATCATTAAATCATGTTATGAGCATCATATTTATGTGATAAAGCATGTGATAAAGTGTGTAGATCAATTTCTTGTAACATAAAATGACTAATAAAAATGTTAAATGAAAGTTGATTCAATAGCTCATGTATGTCAAGTAGGGTTGAAAATCAATTTTTGTTAAGCAAAAGTATTATAGAATATGTGTGTGACACCTAAATAAGTTTGAAGTGCAAACTTTGTAGATGATAATATAATTCTTGCCGTAGAAAAAGAGCATTGCTAGCTAGTATTTCTAATGGCCTAAAAATGGAACCTAAAACTGAATCCAACTCAAGACTTAGAAGGTTTTCAAGTTTGAAAACAGGGTGACGACGCTGTATTGGCGAATTAATTCCGTGCAATTTAGCTAGGTAGTGGTGTCATGTTTTAGCTCATGCTGGTAGTCTGATATGCCCACTTTAGCATAGTGAAGGTGGTTTGGTCTGAACTTCCAAAGTTCGGTTGTTATTGACGCTTTAAAATTCGTGCACATCACCTGCTCAGTCTGTGTGCGCGGTCACCATGCGCCTGTGCTCGCCGTGGTCGTCCCGGCTGGGCCACGCGCGCGGGGCCGCATTTGTGTGCCAGGGTCACCCTTGGCCGGCCGTGGCTTGGCTGCGGCCTGGCCGCCATTGGCCGCTGCCGCGCAAATAAGCTGTTGTTGCTCGCCTAGCCGTGCGGTGCTACTGGCTACCCCGCCGCTCCTGCCGCACTGCTGCCCCTGCCCCGCGCCGTGGTGTAGCTACTGCTGGTGTCGTCGCCTCACCATCGCGTCCGCACCCCCTGCACCTTCATGCCACTGCTGGCCTGGTCCGATGCCTACCACTGCTACGCGCACATGGTTGGGCTCGTGTCGTCTTGCCATTTATGGCACTACGGCCGCACGGGCCATGCCCGATCGTGGACGCACGCGGTTGGTCCACAGTGTCTGCGCGCGTGTCTCCCCGATCGCATCGGTCGTGTCCTGCCAAGACGAGGTCGAGTTGAGCCCCACCTACCATTAAATCCGTCAGGGAAAGATCATCTTGAGCCGATTCATCGCGTCGCTGGCTTCGCCATCAAGTCGCCTAGCCACCTGACCCCACCCCGCCTTGGACCGAGCTCAGCCAAGCTTCAATTTTGGTGTTACCTCACCGCCGGGCCGATAAGGCCGTGTGCGTCAAAAGCCGATGGTAGTTCCCCATCGAACCCCCCATAGCCAATTCGTCTACACCACTAACCTCGCCTTGACTCTCTCTCCACCCTGCGCGCGCTAGCGGAACCGCTACAGCCTCCTCGGCGTAGCTGACGCGGCCGTATCTGTCGTGGCTTGTCGCCGAGCTCGCCGCGCGCACGTGGCCAGCCCATCCCCGGCCTCCTCCGCTACAACCACCACACCGGTCGAGCCCGCGGTAAGTCCCTAGTGCTCGCTTGCTAGCTGGTTAGGTCCTTAGGTGCCCTGGTTCGCTAGAACAGTCGCGCCAATGCCAATGATCTAGTGGTTGGCGTAGCTAGCCAATGCCAATGCTCGCCGCGCTGCCGTGCACGGGTTAGCTAGGGGTGTGTGGGGAAATTAGAGGAAGGCCAGCGGGTAAGTGAAGGGGTCAGAGAAAGAATTAGTAAACGGATGGCGACATAGTTTCGAAAAAAGATCAGGGTCTCTTTTGCAAAAGAGTCATGCCCGCGCGGGTTTCCCACTTGGGCCGCGTTGATGGACCGGCCAACGCGCGCGGTCCGCGTGTTTGTGGGCCACGAGGTCGGTTTCGTTTTTTCTTTTTCTTAGAAATAGGTAATAGCTTTCTATTTTAATTTCTGAGCTAGATTTGTATAATTAATATAAATTTGTATAGGTGTCCAAAAATTATGAAACTAATTTTGTTAGGTTTCTAAAATCATTGTCTACCTGATAGTGTAGTTAGTTCATATATATATCTGTGTTGATACTAAAGGCTATTAAATCATTTGAAAGTGCTTAATATTATTAAAGTAATTATTATAGGAATTTTTGTGATAATTTGGTGATAGCTTAATCCTGAAATTTTTACAGTAGCTTCATTGTATTATTATGTGCTCACTGTAATTTTTGTAGCCTTAGACTAGACTAAACATTAGGGTAGTTAAATGTTCTATGTTTAAATATATATTAAATCTTTAATAGAGATGAAGGCATACCATTGAATTGCGAAACTAGGTGCTTGTTAGTTGAACTCAATATTTTGTTTGATGAAGATGGTTCGCTTAGTATCTTAGTCATTAGAACTAGCTTAGTAGCTTAACATGTGTATTCTTATTTTAAAAGTTATTGTTACCTAAATACTGAATTGTTGCATCATCATCATCGTATGCATATAGAGAACGAGTTGGCGGAGATCATGACCACCGACGAGCCCGAGTTCAAGGAGATCATCGAGGATATGAGGAGATTCTCGTGCAGGAGGAGGTCCCGGAGCCGCCATTGACTGACTCAGCTGACACCACGTCTGCCCAAGGCAAGTCCTGGTGCATAACCCTTATTTTTTATAATCATCGTAAATATATGTGATATGCATTTACGTTACAGGAATTCTATGAAAACCACTTGCATATATATATATATGTGATATGCATTTACGTGCATTTACCGACAACCTAAGCATAGCAGCTACTCAAACCTGCACTAGTAGGACTCTTAGGATATATATATATATTGCAGGTTTGAGTAGCTGCTATGCTTAGGTTGTCGGTAGCATGAGTAACCTGCCGTTACCCATAATAGGTGATTATTATTACTTTCATAATAAAAATGATGAAGAGAAAATAGAGACCGGACAGGGATATAGCATGAGTTATTGGTGGGTGTAACAAGTTGTGTCCCGCGGCTATGGGGCTTAGCTTAGTTACACTGTTTTCCCTGTCCGTGTCGATTGAGGACCGTCCGTTGTTGTGGATGGTAGTTAGGTCACAGACTTATTATCCTAAGCACATACTTACTTATGGGAGCGGGAATGCTCGTTGCGCTCTTTGTCATGGGTTCCGACTCTTTTCAGACCGAGTGATTGGAGGCGGAGAAAGGTGGAGGTCTAAGCACCATGCTGAGACGGGGTCTCAAGTGTGGGGGCTTGAAGTTCAAGTTTGGACGAGGATTTGGATCACTCGACAGGAGTGGAGTGGGTTGGTCTCATTGTGCCTAGGATACAAGCGAGACGTGTGCTTCGGGGTACCTAGTATACATTGGTTCATGAATCATCGTTTCCGTGAAACGGTACGACTTGGCTATGGTCTAGCACCATAGTAAAAACTGAAAGATGAAAGATGGTGAAATAGTTCTGATTGCTCAACCCTTTCTGAAAAGTGGAACATGTGCTTACCTAGAATGGTTAGCTAATTAAGTAATCATGTCTGCTAATAAAACTTGACCCTAAGGATGTACTTTTAGTAATGCTTTTTTTGTAAACAAAAGAAAATGACAGACCATATTGCCTATCATGTTTCTTGCGAGTCGAGAAATTATTCCCACTAGTCGGGTAAGTCTTACGAGTATATTGTGTACTCAGGGTTTATTTTACCCTGTTGCAGGTGCAGCTTGAGGAGTTAGCTCTTATGTGGAGGATTCTTCTGGTGGACACGGATGGATCCGTGTATCGTTTCCGCTAGATGATTATTACATTTTCGTTTTTAATTATCGCACTATGAACTATAGTATTGTAATAAATAATTTTCAAAACTCTAGGTTGTATTAAATGGACTAAGTATTGTAAGCTCGTACTCATTATTAGATTCTGGATGTAAGCTCGTACTCATTATTAGATTCTGGATGTGCAACGTGGATTATTTCGAGTTCTCCCTTGGAGTGTGCTCGACGAAACTGTCCGGTATAATTCATTTTTTTGTGCTTAGTGTCTAGTGGAAGACGAGCTTCTCCGAAAATGTGTTATTCTAGGCGGTTCTGCCACAATATTTAGGTTGTTCAACCCTTCTAGACATTTAGATTCTTTCAATTGTTTAGAGTATTAGATATTTATTTTAAGTTCTTATATTTTGAATTGATTCATTTTTTTATTTTTTCAAAACAATCTCAGAGGAACACGCCCTATATTTAAAATTATAGCGCTTGACAAGTTCTAAAAATTTGTAGTTTTTTCATTTGATTTTTTTGCAGTCAAATAATTAATATAATATTATAAAATGTTAATATAAAAAAATAGCATCCTATATATAGCGATGAATTAGTGTGTGGTGTAGTGGTGGAAATGTGTCTAGTAATACAGATTATGGGTTCAAATCCTAGAAACCTCTGTAAAGGATCATTAACAATGACCACCTAACAAATGTGGATGACTTATCCGCTATATAAATGTAAACAAAAAATAAAATAAAATAGCAGCCTGTATAGTTAAAATATCTTATTACGATCCTAAATGCATCGGTGAGAGTGGAAGTGTTGGCTCGTCTGCTTACTCAGAGAAGTGCTACTGTTCATTTAACAGTAGCTGAAATATCTTATTATGATCCTAAATTCATTGGTGGGCAACAAATTAGAACAGATGGTCGTCCAACAGAGGCGTCTCCGACAATGCATGATCAGATGGCTCGACGACGCAGGTCGACGGTGGTGGCGCCTAAATGCATGGTTGGGACACAATCTGACTCGGTCGCCTCCACGATGGTACGGTGACCAGGCACGGTCTAGTAGCGGAGATCTAGACAATGGCCCCGTTCGCTTGGAGGAATCTGGATGAATCTGGAGGAATTTGTGAGAGGAATCATCCGTGAACAGTAAAATTCATTCGGAACAGTACTTCCTCCATACCAGCCGAACGCAGCCAATGAAGGCCGACCACAGAGAGGAGGTAATTAAGCGATTTGTTGCTACGACCCACGCTAGAGCGACGACGATGGTGTTGCTCCCGACAGAGATCAAGCTCCCTAAAGACATGCAGTGTGGAAAGCAAAACTTAAACTCATGATACCATATAGGAGGAAAGGATTTGGTGGGATAGTAGATTGTGTTGATAAGCCTCGTGATCAGATTATACTCATAAGAGTATTGTTTAGAGGCAAGAAACCTCCCTAGAGATAAGGAAGATGGGATTATCCGATCCTAAATCTACGGTGTCGGGAGATATTTCAATATCCTTGTGGTGCCCAGGTCCATTTTTGCAATTTTAATCTAAATACAAAATACTCCCTTTATCCCGTAAATATTGCAATTATAGAGTTTGAATTTATCCCCAAAAAATTGCATACATATGTACTATACCGTCGTAGTAAACTATCACATCAAGTAGGACCCACATAAGACGCCATTTGTTTTTCTCATGAATATCTCTCAAACGCTTTGTGCAGCTCGTCGTCACGAACTGGAATCAGTCTGTTCTATCACTCTATCCATGCATCTGAAACCTTTTATATAGGGACAACATGGTCATTTTACACGCATCTTAATTGCACCTCAAGTCCTACAATTACGAAAATTTTATATCGGAGGAAGTAAGTTTTAAAAAGTTACTATACTCGAAAGTAAAATTTTGACTCAGCTATGCCAACTTGGTATGGTAGCCCCCCTCAAGAAAAAAAAACTTGGGTATGGTAGCGGCTGGCCAGCGCCCAGATCACTGCCCCGTCAACCGCACGCGTGGGGGCTGCGGCTTGCTCTTGGATGAGGATGGCTCACGGCGCCGTCACGCGACGACGTCGGCAGCGGCGCGTCCCCGCTGTCCCTCCTGCATGCTTGCCACCCAGCTTCGCCTCGCCACGCGTCTCGTGGCGCCCTATTGCGTCCCACGGGCCACGGCGCACCCGCGGACATGAGTGGCAGCGCTCCCGTCTCCCGATCGAGCAAATCGCGCGCGCGGCACCTACTAGCTCGAAACCTAGGTGTGGGAACTCGGAAGACGAGGTCCTCTTCTCTGCCGCCCGCCTCCGCGCCGCTCGTCGTCGGCAAGCACCACCGCGGTAAGCCACCAACCGCCTTTCGATCGCCGGGCTCCATCGCCAAGCTATCTCGCCGCCTCGTGAGCCAACCGACCTACCATCATCAATTAGTGCCTTCCTGAACCTGCTTCGTGCTTTCTACCAGTCCAAAGCCGAAACAAGCCAGAGGTTTGAATAAATCTTCCCAGGGCTTACTGTCAATAAGATAATTCTCATTTATCACTATTGTGCTGCTCAACATTTCCATATAAGAAAGCACTTTACTGTGTCCTCGATCTACTCCTCCTTCACCCGTAACTCCCCGTAATTAACCATTTGCAGGAAATAGTGTAAAGTTTGTTTTCGTGAGACCAGTTGGCAAAGTACTGTGGCGTGATGGATGGAGCTTAAATCAGGAGCGTCTTCATTATTGTAATTGTCACGGTGCCAGACGTGGAGGTCACACTGGGCTTTGGAAATTCAAAGTAGACTGCTTGGATCATAACGAGAGAGTACAAAAGGCCTGAGTTTGTAAACAGTTGGGTTTCAGTAGAGTCGATCCATACTGAGCTTTTGCATATCATCATTGTTCCTGCACAATGGATGGTGTGCGATGCATAGAGTCCCCGGCTGCTGGGGATGCTCCGCATAATTCTTTCCGTACCCTTGGACCAACACTCCTGGTTTCAATGGGGTATCTTGACTACGGTAAATGGTTGGTGGCAGTGGAAGCAGGGTCTCGGTTTGGCTATGATCTTGTCCTGTTCGTGCTGCTTTTTAATCTATCAGCTATTCTGTGTCAGTACCTCTCGAGTTGTATCGGCATTGTCACCGGGAAGAATCTTGCGGAGGTAAGAATTTACTCAGTCCTCTCTTGCCACTGCAAACTGTAGAACTCTCACCAGAACCACAGTGTTGTATGTACCCGTGCTATTGGTGTGTCTTTTGTGTGTGTTTATGGGAGGTGTCTGGAAAAAATGCTCATGGAGTAATCATGGTATCCTAAGTGTTGTAGCTATGCTGACATACTTCTATTGAAAAAAATGCCATCATATTTCAAAAGAACACATCAGATATCCACATGTCACAACAAAAACTTAATGGCTTGAAGTTTAAATTCTATCTAGAAATATCCCTTTTATTTTACATTTTCTTCATCTATTTTCAGCAGAATCTTCTTCAGATCTTGACTTCTTTCTTGTTATATCTGTACATGAACAAATAGATTTGCCACCAGGAGTATGATCAGAAAATATGTGTTGTTCTTGGTCTTCAAGCAGGACTGTCCTTGTTAACTTCTGAATTGACCAGGGTATGTCTACAAATATTTCAGAAAATTCATTTTCTGATGATGGTTTATCTTGGATTTTTATGCTCATGATATACATTTGCTTGCACCATTACAATTAATAGAGCACTTAAGTAGCTCGTACATTTGAAACACTTAACATTTTCAAGGGAAAAACACTTAACATATGACACTTTTCAGATTGCAGGCATCGCAGTTGGGTTCAACCTTGTATTTGAAAGCAACGATCCCATCACAGTCGTATGTTTTACAAGTGTTGTAATTAATATGCTACCATATACACTCTCCCTTCTGGTAAATTTATGTCCCCAAAGAACTGTGTATAAAATTATGACCTGCTCTAAGACTTTTTTATAATGTATTCTGGTTCCTATATTTGTGCTGGTTGCAGGACAAGAGGAAGACTAGAATGTTTAATGCCTACTTATCTGGCTTTACACTTGTTTGTTTTGTGCTTGGTTTATTAGTCAGCCATCCCAAAACCCATGTTAATACGGACGTAATGTTCCCCAAGTTGAGTGGTGAAAGTGCTTACTCACTGATGGCACTACTTGGCACAAATATAATAGTACACAACTTCTATACTCATTCATCAGTTGTTCAGGTAAATTTCCAACATCCCGTTCACATGTTTAGTTGCAATTGTCAGATGACACATATGGAGCTACAGTTGGTGCACTTAGCTTTGTCAAGCATGCCTTCGATTAAAAGTTTGTCTTATCAGTCCTGAATATGTCTTTCGCGGTGCAAGTGATGTTTTATGTTAGGGTACTGAGTGCACTGGTTGTCTTGATTACCAATTCACCATATGGGTACTGAATGTACCGAGTTGTTCTTGATTCATTATTTGCTAGTTTGGTCTGCTTCAGCTTCTTGCATCAGTGTTAATTCAGATATCATATTATCATGTGTGCAGGTTCAGAGAAGATTTCAGGGTCATACCCTTGGTTCTCTGTTTCATGATCACCTTTCTTCTATACTATTTGCATTTTCTGGTATCTTTCTTGTGAATTATATTCTGCTGAGTTCAGCAGTTGATGAGTCCAAAACCACAATGGCCATTAACTTCCAAGATGCTAGACAGATAATGAATCAGGTTTGTGTCACTGTTCTCTGCTTATCCATCAAGTCTTCTGTTCAACTGGCTATTTGTTCTCTGTTCACCTTCCTATTAATGTAAGAGCAGCATTCGGATTCTCAAATTACAAGAAATGACCATGGGTTTGGTTTAGTGTTGTGGCATGCTACTATACCTTGCACGTTTGGATTTTCAACTTTGTGAAATTATTGTATTATAAGTACATTACCTAATTTTTTGGGTGGACTAATGGTGCATGAGTTTCAATATGTTACTATGATCAAGAGGACCTAATTGAAGTAGCACAGTTTTAGGAAAAATATAGTTCTAACATATTTTGGGTTCAAGTTACAGATCTTACAAAGCCTATAGGGTGTGTTTGGTTTGAGTAATTACCTCATGCTACATGAGGTCGTGCATCATGAGTTTATTCCATGAATTTCGGTGGAATCAACCCATTCTTCATGTATATACATTAGCTTGTGAGGAATGAGCTGATGATGAATCAACCCATTCTATTCTATAGACAAACAAAAAAGCAAGGTGAGAGATAATGATGGACTACCATATTACTCAAACCCAACACACACGTAGTTCTCGAAACAAGTGCTAAGGTTGAATTGGAGATAGGGAATGTGTTCTACGGAAGTCACTGGAGGTAAACTCTCCCTTAGGCTCATTCCCTGAATGGGGACATAGAGAATGAGTTATAGGGAAGCTGCTGGTGATGCTCTTATTCCTCACTAAAATTCAAATTCTTCCACATTGAATGTATAGCTGCAGCAATAAATTTTTATCAGCCTTTCTACCCTTTCTTGAAAAACTTAGCCTCCGCATGAACTGGCCAATGCATATTCAATATAGATAGTATCACTTTGAGCTTGGAGTGTGCATTGAAGGATGAAGCTCCTTCCTGAATTTCATTTGGGTTCTTGTATTTTGCAGGTATTTACAAATCATGTGGCGCCAATTGTATTATTGGTGATCCTTCTCTTTTCAGGCCACATCGTATCAATGACATGTATTATTGGTAGTGATGTAATTTCAGAGAATCTCTTCGGCGTAAAGCTGCCTCTTTTTACGCACCATCTGTTACCTAAGGTTTTTGCCATGATTGCTACTATATACCATGCGAAGGTTGCAGGTTTTGAAGGGTTATATCAGTTACTCATGGTCTGCCCAATTATCCAAGCGATGCTCCTTCCTTCGTCTGTGATACCTGTTTTCCGCATTTCCTCTTCGAGATTATTGATGGGCAGATACCGGATATCTCTATATGTTGAAATATTGTCCTTCCTAGCATTTCTTCTAACACTGTTTACAAATATCATTTTCGCGGCCGAAGTTCTGTTTGGTGATAGTACTTGGACAAATGACCTGAAAGGGAACACTGAAAACCCTATTCTACTTCCATATATCGTTGTAGTCCTGGTATCTTGTGCATCTATTGGTTTTGCACTGTTCCTTGCTGTTACTCCACTAAAATCAGCATGTAATGAAGCTGAGTGAATGTTGTCTGTGCACTCATCACACAGAGAAACGTTGGATGCCACTCATCACGGAAAAGCGACTTCTCTGAGAAATGGGGCACATGAAGAAGTTCAGAGGTCCTTAGCCATCCCTGTTCCACGGGATTCATTGAAAGGCCATCAGAAATAATTTTTGTAGCATACCGGTCATCTCAGATCAGCTTTTGATCACGTGGGCAGTTTCTGACGCTGCTCTACATGCAACTACTCATATGTAGTACGGAGTAATCCTGAAGCTCACCCTTAGCTCTGACTGGACAGAACCTACGTTGACTGAAAAGGTTGTGCAAGTAGACTCAGATGCTTGCACGGACAAGGATATTGTAGGGGCCCATGCTCTGGAATTCGAGAAGTCTGCTTCAGGTAAAACACCAATGATCAGTGCAACGAAGAACTATTCCTTTGTCAATCATTATTGTTCTTTCATTTACATTCACACTTAACAGAATGGTCCTTATCATGATTGCACCTCTGTTTGTGGGAGTGAAAGTGTTGGCTTATCTACTTAATACTCAAAGAAACACCACTGTTTCACCTGACAACTGTGGCGATTGCTGCAAACAGAATGCTTTGTTGATTGTTGAATGAAGCAAATTAATGTGGACAGCGGTGCTGTAAATCAGGTGGTTCCTCTGTAGGATAACATATGAAAAATCACCATGTGTGGAGTCCGCAACGAGGTTCTAGTCTCAACTTGCACATAAGGGGGCTCTTGCGAGTTGTGACATTCTGACATCAAGCGTGAACACTAGCGCTAATAAATCCCTTCAGGCCAAGCAGTCATTTGGTGTGGCAAGCTTGGAATTGAAAAAGAGTGAGGTGGACACTGGCAGATCTAGTAGAAGGGTCAAAGGATGATTTCTCTTACCAAGTATGTTTGCGTTCTTGAGGTGATCTTTCTCTCTTCTTACCTGTTTTTTTAGTAAAAATAAAAGTACAAACTGTAATCTTCCCACTAGAAAGGCGTGCTTCCTGAGGTCTAGATCCATTCAATGCGTTGTGGGTTTTTGGAAAGGTTTTTGTTTTAGTTGAGCATCTTGACTGCACATCTTTGCAACTGAATTTCACATTTCAGTAAACAAATTGTGACAGCTAATTGGATCATAGAAGGTTGGGCATATTTCATCTCACAGTGAGAGTTTCAACTTCTGTTTACATCATATGGTGTAGGATTTGCGTATGCCTTCAGTAGTACATTGGATATACCCTCTATAGTTTTGAACTTTTGATGGAAAAGAACTTGTAGGCAGCTTATATATAGTCTCTCAGTGGTGAACTGTGAACAATGAGTTGTCCTGTTCAAATCCCTGAGCTATTCGGCTCATTTTCGCTACCAGTTTGCTGATCTCTTTGGTTTCCTTGATGTAGGCAAACCCTTGATACCTCGTTTACCAGTTTGCTGATCTCCCTGGCACGTTCGACCTGCCGCCTGTGAATGATCTTGGATGTGGCAAGCACGTGGAGGTGGAGCCCACCAATGCACTTCAACAAAAGAGATGTAATTTTTCTGATGGGGCGCTGTAAATTTCGCTTCACCTTCAACTCTAGTGTCTTCGCAGTTTGGTTGGTGGGTTGCTGTTGTTGCTTGCTGTCCGAAAATTCTGAGTCAGGAGACCTCAAACCTCTTTGAGGCTTCCTGAACAAAACTCTCTAACGTAGCGACTGAAGCACTGAACCAAAAGTTGGGTGAGCACCATCACGTTGCGTTTCACGTGGTGCCTGCCTGCGATGGGCGGCAGCACGAATCTTGGGCCCTTCAGGCCTTCAGGAAGCAGCAGCCGGTGCAATGCAGATCCCATCCTTGGGCGGGCCTTATCTCATCTCGTGAAGCAGGTGCCATGCGGCCTGCGGGAGCAAATGAAGCGAGGACTCGCTGGCGGCTGGCCCCGACCAGACACCGTGCGCGCTGCACTGCCGCCTCGGTGCCAGGCGCGTCGATTGGCTGGTTCGTATTGTTGTTGGTTCGTGAAGAAGTACTGTTGGCTGGTTTGTGTGAGAGAAAAATACTGTTTCGGCTGAAAATTTACGATCGTTTACGACAAGCCACAGCCAAACGAACAGGCTGTGTGCCGGCCTGCCTGGACTCGGCTCGGTCGTGGGGACTGCCGGACTGGGGACGTCACTAGCTCCGCCCCCGCCGCCTCCTCGGCTGCTTGCCCCACGCCCCCACCCAGAGGGCCAGAGTTCCAGCTGCTTCGCCTTTTGCCCTCTCTGCATCGCAGCAGAAATCAGGGGAATCTCCCGCCGCTGCGGCGCTGCGCTGTCGCGTCCGCAAGACTGCAACCCAACCCCTGCGCGTGTGTGGGCACTAGCATGCGCGTATCGAACTCCGGCCGTGCGGCGGTCAGCCCCCAAGCTGGAAAACTGCCATGACGTGGGTGACCTGGAGAGTGGAGACACAGCCTGTTGATCGTCGCACGGGCCCGGGCGGGGACCCCTGCGCAGCGCCGGGATCCGGCGGACCGGCGCGCGATCGTTTTCGCGGCCGCTGCATGCCACCGCGGTACGGGGGCCTTGCTTACGGTCCTACCGAAGTCGAGCTCTGAAGTTGGTGCCTTGGTGGTGCTCGACTGATCGTGTGCATCTTGCGGAAGCCACCGAAGCATCGGAGCACTGCGCTGGGTCCTTTTTCGGATGGGGATGTACCGAGCACGTGAGCCAGGCGCCAGCCGGTTCTGCTGTTGTCTGACGTACGACCAATGGCTGGCTCCTGGCCTCCTGGGGTTCCCAAAAAAAAAGACAGCTGGCTCCTGGGCCTCTGGTTTCATTCATGCACTTTGCTGCCAGTTTGGGCTGTATCCGCGAAATTTTTCTTTGGTTTTCAGACAAGAGAGTATCCAATATTTGACTAGGCAAAACTGGGGCAGCTCAAATTTGGTTGGCCAACTTCACCAGGAACCAAATTTTGCTTTGCTCTGACTTGGCGTGGCATTGAATAGGGAGAACATATTTTTGTTTGGTTTCTTGTCACCAAACCGAAGAGACCTCTCGGGCCATGCAGCATGACCGGAATGATGCATTCAACGTCCATGATCCATTTCTTAATCATAACCATTTGCTGATGTTTCGGTATTTTTATCATGTTAGTTCTAAAAGTCTACAAGTAATTTTCATAAAAGTCTAAATATATTAAAGCATTCACTGTACAGAGGTTTGGAAACTTTCTTTCCAAACTACAAACTTGTAGCTCCCTAGCTACAAAGACAGTATTATAGTCATCCACTGCTGAACCGACAAACATAGGTGATGTCTTTATCGGCGCGGGGGGGGGGGGGGGGGGGGGGGGGGGGGGCGTCAAATCTTAAGAAACAGGTGACCACAACAAAGATACTGTGATCCTCGTTCTTGCATTGTGATAGTACTATCAGTGCACCCCTTGAATTGTCTAATGGATCTGTCTTTCGAGGATATGAGAACTTGAGCCATAGATGTGTATCAGGGTTCATTGTACTCAATAGATTAACTTTATCTCTATAGGCGTTAAATATGTGAAGCAGCTTTTGAAGGGGCCGAAGATGTCTAAGAGGGGGTGAATTTATATGCCACTTTAAAACTAAGGCCAAATGATCATTTATAGAAAACTTACACAAGTTCTATCTAGATGTGCACTAATTTTTCTAAAGTAAAGTCTGATTCACCCTCCTAAACTAGTCGCTGCTTTTGAAAGACCTACTTGAACTACAATAAAGGACAACATACCCCCCCCTAACTTTTGGAAACAAGCAAAGTACCCCCTCGACCACTTCAAAGTGGTTTCTTAGGTGGTTTTGCTGACATGGCAGTGGGGCCCACCTGTCATTTTTTCTCCGACGGGCGTGCGAGGCCGGCTGCGGCGGCTAGAGTGGGGGAGAGAGCAGGGCGGCGGCGGCGGCGGCGGTGGCCACGGCGATGGAGAGAAGCAGTGTCGCATGAGGTGCGTGCTTGGGGAGCTGAACGCTTCGGCGTGGGCAGAGGGAGCACGGCAGGGGCGTGGGGTGTGAGGGGGGAGGGCTGTGCGTAATGACCATACTGCCCTTGGACGATTAAAAACAACTAAAATGGCTATTTTGAGCGTTGGGATGTGTTAGGAAGCGATCCCAACCACTGTAAAAGCACTCAAAAAGAATAACTTTTTCATATGGAGTTGTATGAATACAAAATTTATATCAAACTTTTAGAGCACGACACGATCTACAATTTGTAGTTGATAATCTTTCTATTTATTATTAAATAGAAAAAATATCAACTACAAACTTATAGATCGTTTCAAACTCTACATATATATATATATGTGTGATGTTAGTATGTCACATATGCAATGTGGCGAAGTGTGGCTGGAAACCAAGCACGTTTTAATCTCCGTGATAGAAACAAAAAAAACGCATGTAAGACCTTCTCACCATGAATTAGCATGCCACCTTCTATGGCATGGTAACCGGTAGGCCACCATTTCGGCCTTCGGTTTGATGAAGAATATCCGTTTTTTCTATGATACGCATCAAATTATCTAGATTTTAGAAATTGTGATATGTTTTTTACATAAAACTATAAGAATACCATGTACGTTGCTATGAAAATCACATATAATTTATAATAAAATAAGATTTTTTATAGTTATTTACATGAAGAGATAAACTATCATAATGAATGTTAATGAACGGTGTGGCACGTTTATGTGGACAATTGCAAGTTAGTGGATAGCTTGAACGAAGACACATACAATGTGCTAGTGGACTGTCACAGTCGCGTGCTAATGGATATTGATGTCGACAACTTGTATGGTAAGATAAATGTTAGTGGAGAATGAAAGTATAAGATATAAAAAAGATATAGGTATACATATGGTTGTCTGATCAACCAAGGCAAGTGATCGTTGGCGATTTCACGACTTCTGATGGTGAACAAATCTTCATATTCCCAATGTATGTTTTTCAGAAACAACAAAAGCTCAGATTACGAGTTTACAAAATACAGACAATGATTCTGATTTCCGTGTGCTGGAATGCTAATTAGAGACTAAAGAAATGTTTTCGATAGAAAAAATGGTCCTTTTGCGAAGGAGCAACCCACATAATAAGTTTGTTGCCCGGAAAATCCTTCTCTCATCGCCAGCTCGGAGCAAACACGCTAAGGTAGCTTTGCGCAAGCACGATCCTGCCTCAACTGCTGCCTACCTTTTTTCTAGATAACGAACTGTCGCCTACCTAGTACTCCATCTATTTTAAAGTAGAAGACGCTTTAACTTCTTTTAATACATAGTTTTTGTTATGTATTTAGGTATACACTATGTATATATAATATAAAAGTTAAGTACTTAAAAAAGTCAAAATATCTTATAATTTGAAACGACTGTTTGTTTCAACTTTTGATCATTTATAGACTCTTTTGGACCTTTCAAAATCTAAACAGTTCCCATGAACCAAAAACTCAAAAGTTTATTATAATAAACTTCTGGTTTTTATCTTTTTCGGAAGTTTATTATGGGCTTTTGAAAGGTCCATAAGCTCTAAAAAACCAAAAAAAAAAAACATGTCCTAGGTTAGCAGTAGCAAGTCTATAGCCAGTGTATTGGTTTGAGCAAGGACCGGTGCTACCACATTTTTTGCACCTGCTATGATGATCAGCACTTCAGATTCGGCAGTCCGGACATAGAAATTCGCATGCAGCATTTCATCGAGCGGCTGCCGTGCACTAGTAAAACGAAGTAAGCACAGAAGTACGACGCGAGACCACAGATCCGGTGATACTAATTATTTATCATAAATATTAATATTTAATATTTTTAATATATATTTAATTAAACTTGTTTTTCGGGAGCGAAAACGACACGAGTAAAATGTTAAAAGAGGGTGTCGCGCCGGTTCTGGACATCGGATCTCTTGCTTTTCGGACGGGAACGGGGCTGGCTTCAGACGTCAGCCGGAGCGACAGTTGTCTGGCCTCGTGAGGTCATGCTTTAAAATTTGTTGAATATCATGTGTTTAAACCGTTCGCATGCTCCAGAAGACGTTTAAGGAGGTGTTTGGTTCCATGGACTAAATTTTAGTCCATGTCACATCGGATGTTCGGATGCTATTTAGGAGAACTAAATATAAGTTAATTATAAAACTAATTACATAGATGGAGACTAATTTATGAGACGAATTTATTAGGCTTAAAAATTTCGTCTCGCAAATTAGCCACAATCTGTGCAATTAGTTATTTTTTTCGTCTATATTTAATACTTCATGCATGTGTTCAAACATCCGATGGGACAGGAACTAAAATTTTTCTGTATACTTCTCAGAAAGTTTGGTGCCTGGTTATTTTTTAGAGTGTACTCCGTACTATCCCGTGTTCATCAGACCATCCGTGCATGAATATACGCCCGATTCGTTTGAGCTTATTTGACTTATAAATCGTATTTTTTTAGTCAACGAATAATATTTTTCTATCATACTAAATTAGACAACAGTACTTTCAACTATTACTTATCAGTCAAACAAACCTAAACGAACAGGGCGATAGGAGGAATAAATATGCAAGTGGATTTCACTATATAAACAATCGTAACTCCAACATCTAAATTGTATCAACATTAGCCCCACTGAAAAGAAAATCTTAGGTTAGAGTGGATTAGTTTTTTCGTGTACATGACGCTTATTGGAACACCTGAAAACTGTCACAACGAAGCTTATAACAAATCTACCAGTCCCATGTCTTTTTTTACTTTAGACTAGATTTTGTTTGAACCAAGCAGAGCCATAATATTTGTTAAATCTGAAAATCTTAGCTTCCAGAAAAGTGACCCGTCAAGAACTCTGTTGAATCCAAGTTTACAAAAAGTTCGTCGCAAAAATCGAAGTCTGAAAGTAACCAGAAAAAAAAAAGAAAGAAGTCACTAATCAGAATATGCTGGCATAATTAGCAGGTGAGCTGTGGCGTGCGCTGTTCTGATTTTGATGACCATCCGGGACCCACTCCTCATGGACCAGTACTAGTGTACTACTCCAACTCCCCACTTCCTAGCCCCTGGGCCCTGGGCCCTGGGCCCCGTCTCCCAGCACGGCACCACCCTCCAGTGTCCGCGGCCCGGCCGTCTCGACTCTCGACTCCATCGCCCCGCGCCTCCACTCTCCTTCCCTCCTCCGCCCGCCTTCGCCCCTCGGCCTCGCCTCACCGCGCCGCTCCCAAAAATCCCCCCCCCCCCCCGCCTTCCCCCGCAAAACCCACCCCACGAAACCAAAAAAATCCCGCGCGGCCACCCGAATCCCCCCGCCTCCTCGCTCCCCTCGCGCTGCGCCGCTCCGTGCCCCCATGGATCCGCAGGCGGAGGCGGGCGCGGCGGCGGTGCTGGGCGCCGACCCGGCGGCGCTGACGGCGCTGCTGGCTGACCTCACCTCCCCGGCCAACGAGGCGCGGTCGCGCGCGGAGCAGCAGTTCCACGCCCTCCGCGGTTCCCACCCGGACGCGCTCGCGCTGAGCCTCGCGCACCTGCTGCTCTCCCCGGCGCACCCCTCCGCGCCCATCGCCGCCGTGCTGCTGCGCCGCCTCATCGCCCCGTCATCCCAGTCCTTCGTCTACCCCGCGCTGTCTCCCGCCGCGCAGTCCTCGCTCCGCGCGCTGCTCCTCTCGGCCGCCTCCGCGCCTGCGCTCCCCAGGTCCGTGTCCAGGAAGCTCTCCGACACCGTCGCCGAGCTCGCCTCCTTCCTCCTGCCCGCCAACGCGTGGCCAGACCTACTCAGTTTCCTGTACAAGTCCATCGATTCCCCGTCCTCCCCGCCGGGACTGCAGGAGTCGGCGCTCAACATCCTGGCCCGGCTGGCCTCCCACCTCGCAGCCAGCTTCCCCAACCTCCACGGGCTCCTCCTCGCCGCGCTCTCCCACCCTTCTTCCACCGACGTGCGCGTCGCGGGGCTCAACGCGGCTATCAGCCTCATCCAGTCCCTTCCTTCTGCCGGTGCTCGCGATCAATTCCAGGACCTCCTCCCGGCCATGATGCGCGCTCTCGCTGAGTCGCTCAACTGCGGGAACGAGGGCTCCGCCCAGGAGGCTCTGGAGATGATGATCGAGCTCGCCGGCGCGGAGCCGCGGTTCCTGCGCCGCCAGCTGCCCGACGTGGTCGCCTCCATGCTGCAGATTGCCGAGGCCCCAGGACTAGAGGACGGCACCCGCCACCTTGCCGTCGAGTTTGTCGTCACGCTTGCCGAGGCACGGGAGCGTGCGCCCGGGATGATGCGGAAGCTGCCTCGGTACGTTGGTCGGCTGTTTGCGGTGCTCATGAGTATGCTATTCGATGTCCAGGATGAACCGGCATGGCATGCCGCGGTGTCAGAGGAGGAAGACGCTGGAGAGACGGGAAGCTATGTTTTCGCACAGGAGTGTCTGGACCGGTTGTCAATTGCTGTTGGTGGCAATACGGTTCTAGCCGTGGCAGCTGAGTTGCTCCCATCGTTTTTCTCCTCTGAAGATTGGAAGAGACGGAATGCTGCACTGGTGACCATAGCTCAGATTGCAGAGGGCTCTGCTAAGGTGATGATTAAGAATCTGGAGCAGGTGGTTGGGATGGTGCTGAATTCTTTCCAGGATCCTCACCCACGGGTGAGGTGGGCAGCAATTAATGCAATAGGGCAGCTTTCAACGGACCTGGGACCTGAGTTGCAAAATCAGTTGCACCATGTTGTGCTACCTGCACTAGCTTCAGCAATGGATGATGTCCAGAACCCACGCGTACAGGCAAGTGATTGCTGTATCTTTTTTTATTTCATTTTCTCATGCAATTGGCCCTTATAATATCTTTTTTGTTTCTATTTGATTTCTGAAAGCAGAGAAGATCTTGTAATCCATGGGTTTAATGCATATATGGTTAATGCTTTGTTACTTTGTTTAGTTTATATAAACAACACTGGTCTAGTGTGATTGATGACATCATCCACAGAAGTGTAGTTGCCCAAGTTATTTTAGGCACACTAAGTGGTATCTAGTGACTGTTTTGGATACAGTAATGTGCATTAGAGAGTGGCTAATGTATCACTGTTGTAGTTAGCGTATTAATGATACCATTGTACCTTTACTAGTTTATGTGTGCTATTTGGATGTGTTGAGGTTGGCTATACTTTGGATTTTTTTTTGGATTATTATTCAATAGGATAATGTTTTAGGTCTAATACATAGAAACAAGATTCAGCCTTTGTTTATTGAGGCAGCATCCAGCAGTTGGTATCTTTTGGCCATTTTATTCATCAATTAATTTTCGTTGCACTTTGTTGCTAAATACCTATGCATAGTCAGCATCCCAGCAGTTGGCATCTTTTGGCCATTTTGTTCATCAATTAATTTTCTCTGCCTAAAGTGTCGTGCTTTGTTGCTAATATCTATGCATATTGTTCGCTGAATGTTTTTTGTTGTGCATGGCATGCATAGTTTACTCAAATTTGGAGATGTTTGCATGATTACATCTACCAGATTGATCGCAAGGCATTCATAGGAGAGAGACATTTTCGGTGCTTCTTAGATTTCCTAAAGAACTCACATCTGAGGTATATCTGACCCAACAACTGAACAACTAGAAACATATGGAAGGCTAATGAATTTTAGAAGAGTCGTGTGCCTGACACTCTTAGCAATTACAGTTTACATGTAAACCATTCCACCAAAACCCAAAACTAGTGAGTGCATATGAACCACGGAAAACATGTAACCAGCGCATTTTAGATCTGAGTTGTGTGGATGCTCCTCACATATGATACCACCCTTGTGCTGTTTGAGGTACCTTTCGTCTGTCTATGCCTGCACACATCATTGCCTTTCAGAAGTTTGACTTGTATTTATATTTGTTATTACTTCTCCTTCTTTGAATACTAATGTATGAGGTACGAATTAAGATTTTTTTTCTCAGACACGCAGGAGAGCTGCGTATCATTATATTAAGAAGAAAAAGGGAAAGAGCCCTTACAACCCACACCACCACCCAAGCAACTAGACAACTAGCTAGATAGCTACGTATAAATCAGTTTACATACGCGCCAAAAATTGCAAATATCTGACCTCGACCAACATCGAAACTTCACCAGGGGCAATCGCCACCAGGTGGGAAAGCCCTCGGGCTCTTGCTAGGCACCAAAGGTGTAGTTCCTGTCTAGCAAGCAAGAGAGCTTCCTCTAGTGCAGGGGCAGAGCCATAAAAAACGCAATGATGCAATGGTTTTGGGCTTTCCAGATCGACCAAGCTCCAAGAATAATTCTTTCCCACCAGCCAAAAAAGGAAGTCTCTTCCAGACCAGGAGCTAGCATATGTAAGCCAACCCGTGAAACAGCCTGAACCAAAATTGTCTTGAGAACACACAAGAGATCAAAAGGTTCTGGATTGATTCTTCTCCTTGAACCAAATTAAGATATATTAAAGCTTTAAAATGGTTCTGTTCCAGTGATGATTGCACAGGAACACTGTAGGTTTTAATGGTACAAGTTTGTTAGGGCGCGTTTAGATGGCAATTTTTTTGGTTTTGGCTACTGTAGCACTTTCGTTTGTATTTGGTAATTAGTGTCTAATTATGGACTAATTAGGTTCGAAAGTTTCGTCTCGCGATTTCTCACCCAACTGTGCAATTAGTTTTTTTTCGTCTACATTTAGTACTCCATGCATGTGCCGTAAGATTCGATGTGACACTTTGGGGTGAAAATTTTTGGAACCTTAGTTGCAGTAGCCACATTTTGGAATTGGAGTCAAGTTGAATTAGTTTCCACTAGTTTTGGTACCATTTGAGTTCAGAGAATATTTTGATGGTTTTCTGGCTTTATGTTCATCATTCAACTATTCTTACAAGCTATTCAAGTTACTAATCTCTGATAAATCTAGTGGTATATTATATTGACTATTGGTTTACATAGAGTCGAGGGCCTGAAGTTGGGCCTGCTGCAGTGGATAAATACCTGTGTCAGACATTCTGCATGCATCTGATTCTCCTGCCACATGCTTTTATTTGTTGTAATTGACTTGCTATATCTGCTCCTCATCAACGCATAAGCCGACCAACAAGGCATGCTCTAATATTTATTTTATTTCCTACAAGTTCAGGCACATGCTGCATCAGCTATTCTGAACTTCAGTGAAAACTGCAGACCTGATATTTTGACACCGTACTTGGATGTAATAGTTGGGAAACTTCTATTGTTGCTTCAGGTGGTCTCACATCTAGTCTTTGCACCTTAACTTTATACAGTATAGACATCAGGCATGGGCATAATATATTAATATCTATTCTATTATTTTGAAACTTGTATGTTTATGATGTAGACTGGAAACCAAATGGTGCAAGAAGCTGCTTTAACTGCTTTAGCTTCAGCAGCAGATTCTTCTCAGGTATATCAGAAAATACGGTTCAAGTCTTCTTGTTGACATTCTAACAAAAAAATTCAATCTTATTGATTCAGGAACACTTCCAAAAATATTATGATGCAGTAATGCCATACCTCAAGGCTATCCTCATGAATGCAACTGATAAATCCAACAGAATGTTGCGTGCCAAATCCATGGAATGCATCAGTTTAGTTGGTATGGCAGTTGGGAAACAAAAGTTTAAGGACGATGCTAAGCAGGTAATGGTTTCCTAGTTCCCCTTATATTACAGTATACAGTCCATAACTCTTTCCTTCTATAAAAGTATTATAAAACATTATTTTTGTGGCTTTTGTACTCGATAAAAGAAATCAAATTGGACTGTAGGATGTTATATGCTATCTGTTCTGTATCTGTTAATGCTATTGATAATTCATTTTTGTGTTAGGTGATGGAGGTCCTTATGACACTGCAAGGATCTCAGATGGAGGCTGATGACCCTATAACAAGTTACATGCTGCAAGTATGTTAGAAATTGAAACCTTGTTCTCAATTTTTTTTGGCAATTCAAATCTTTTTTCTCATTTGAATTATCTGTTCGCCTCTGTAGGCATGGGCAAGACTGTGTAAATGCCTTGGTCAGGATTTCTTACCATACATGAGTGTTGTTATGCCCCCTCTGCTCCAGTCTGCTCAGCTCAAACCAGATGTGAGTGTCACTTCTTCTGGACCAGAAGATGAAAATGGTGAATCTGATGACGAGGGGTATGTTTAGTTTTTTCTTCCATATTTTTGATAGTATGTCATTTTCGTTATGTTTTGTTTCCTGGATACCTTTCATCTTTTGGTGATAGCCATATGATGGAAATGTTGAATCTAATGTGTGTGGTCATAGGCACATCTTAAGAATTTGCCCATGTCATGTTGATATCAATGGTTGTTTCATATCCTGTATTGGATTCACATTTTTGGGTCATCATATCCATCTCACTAGCAAGTTAAGCAAACATGAATTATCTGAATAGTCATGTATAGAAGGTTTTTTAGGTCTTAAAACATCTTTGAGAGTCCTCCTACACGTAATTCCCTTGTATCCTCATATAGGGTGCATCCCAACAACAAATCTCTCCAACAGTTCCTCAATCTCAAATAACATATAGTGTGGACATGTCACCACAAATTTGAGGGAGAGTGAGGGTGATTTAGGATACCACTAAACAATGTTTTCTGATCGGCTTATCGTTCCTAATCGGTCTGGTACCGATTAGGACGATCAGGACGATTAATCGACCTCTGATCGGTCTAATCGTCCATATAATCGTCCAGCATATAGCAGGACTATATAAGTATATATCATATATGTATGGTATATATATATAATATACCATATACTATATATTTATATAGTAGACATCGAACATATTTCTAGTTAGTTGGTTACTTACCTATGAGATCTGACTCCATATTCTTGTCCCAGCCTCCATATGTTTGCTGATTTTCTGCAGGAATAATAGATAACTTGAGTAAGTAGATGCAAAAGAATAGTGTTACAGACTGAAGCATTACAGCAGCACATACTCAATCCAGATCCAGAAAAGTAGGAATTAAGAAAACTAGCATAGTCCACAGCTTACTTAATATAGTACGAGTACTGAGTACATACTACAAACTAAATAATTAAACACTGCAAACAACATTCAGAGTTTTTAAGATAACACTAGCTGCCATTCAATCAAGCATTCAGCAGCCATCTAAATCTAAATAAGCAAATCATCATCCAAATTGAAGCCTCCTCCTCGAGAAACCCTAATGGGCCTGGCCCAAAATAAATATAGCCCAGTAAACTGAAGTAGCCCATCTGCCTATTTAGTGCTGATCGGCAAAGAGACCTAATCGGACGATTAATCGCGAGTAATCGACGATTAATCGGACGATCATGTTTCTGATCGCTCTGATCGAATCGGAGGGCCTAATCAAGTGCTAAGTACCGATAAGGACGACGCGATTAATCGGACGATCAGAAAACATTGCCACTAAATAAAAAATGTTGGATAAGGAGGGCTGTTGGAGGGTGATTTTTGCTCTATGAATCTTAATTTTGAGTTTTTGACACTAAGGTTGGATAGGGGAACTCGTGGAGATGCTCTCAGTCTCAGGCTCTTATTCTGTCTACTAGCAATGTTGTACTCACTGCCTGCACTACTGCAGTGTCGAGACTATCACACTAGGTGATAAGAGGATCGGCATCCGAACTAGTCTACTGGAGGAGAAAGCTACAGCATGTAATATGCTGTGTTGCTACGCTGATGAGCTCAAGGAAGGATTTTTCCCATGGATTGATCAGGTTATATCACTATTCAACCTCTTCTTTCTCCTCGGGTTCTAGTTTCATGAAAGAGCTACAGCTATATCTGGATCTGTACAGGTTACGACTACGCTTGTACCTCTCCTTAAGTTCTATTTTCATGAAGAAGTCAGGAAGGCAGCTATTTCAGGTATGCGACTGAAAATTTTGATGTCTTTACTTCTTTTAGCATGTTATCTTGTGCTATACATTATATGCTATTTGCAGCAATGCCTGAGCTTCTACGTTCAGCAAAATTGGCTATAGAAAAGGGTCAAGCTCAAGGTCGTGATAAATCCTATCTTAAGCAACTGTCTGATTACATAGTTCCAGCCCTTGTAGAGGCCTTGCATAAAGTAAGGGCGTTATGCTGATAAAAGCGTATTACTTCTTGAGTTTTTGTTATGTTCGTTAACATGATTTGATTTAAGCATGTAATTGGAATTCTAAGCAGGAACCTGAGCCACAAATTTGTGCAAGCATACTGGAATCATTGAATGAATCTATACAGGTTTGTAATACTGTACTTGTATGATATTTGATACTATTTGACTGAAGAAAAGACCTCTTATTTTCATGAGAACTTCTGCTTCATCTCAAGTACAGTTTTCATGTCCTCACATTCTTTTGTTCACATGGCTGTTAAATTTACATGCTTTATTATTTACAATCTCATTCCCTTTACCAGACTATGATTGTGTCTACTTTTGAATACATGCACGATACCATGCGGACCTGGACATATTGGTGTGGTTTAAACAGTGCGATAATGAGATTGTTCAAAAAACCGAGTTGTTTAAATTATAGTGGGTTTTCGGATTTTTTTTTTTAGTTTGTCCAGAGTTTACTTGGTTTGTCCTAAAGCTCATATTTACATGGTCCTACCATGCTACTTGGCTATTTTGGCAAAAGTCCTACCTGTACCCAGTTATCCTTTAATGTGCTGTGTTACCTTTTTCAGAAATAAAGTCTTAGTAGTTTCTTATATCTGTAACAGAAGACATTGTCATTGCTTTTAATCAACTTGTAGGCATCATTTTCCTTTTTAGCTTTGTACTACATTTGGTATTGTGTGCTGTCACTCGAATAATCTTTTACCCATTTTTCTCGATCAGCTATCAGGAACACTTCTTGAGGAAAATCAAGTAAGATCTGCAGTGGAAGGAATCAAAGAAGTAATAGTTGCAAGCACTAACAGGAGGATAGAACGAACAGAAAGGGCAAGGGCCGAGGACTTCGATTCTGAAGAAGAGGAGCTACTCAGAGAAGAAAACGAACAGGAAGATGAAATCTTTGACCAAGTAAGCTACTGAAATCTCGGAGTTTCTAACTCTCCTTAAAGGCGTACCAGATCTACTCATGCTTCTGATTGATACAAATGCTTGTGCACTAACATAGAAATTAGCTACCTCAGAAATTTACTGGAAAGGTGGATGCATTATTGTATTGTGCTTTGAACCTACTTTTTGTGTGGGGAACAATTGTTAGTGCTTATTACTTAACCTTATTGGTTTGAAAACCTGTACTTCTGTGACTGCAGGTTGGTGATTGTCTAGGCACTCTTGTTAAAACCTTCAAGGCTTATTTTCTTCCATTCTTTGATGAACTCTCCGTGTATTTGACACCTATGTTGGTAAGTGAGATGATGAACCATTGGATTTAGTGCATTTGCTTTGCTTGTTGGGGTTGTGAGCACTGAACACTACCTCACAATTTGATGTTACTCTAGATTAATTACCTCGGAACTTATATTCACATGAAACATAAATGCACTGTTGAATGATAGGTAAACTAAACATTGTTTGTACATTTTTAACATTCCACCAATTTAGGGCAAGGATAAAACATCAGAAGAAAGAAGGATTGCCATATGCATTTTTGATGATGTTGCCGAGCACTGCCGTGAAGCAGCAGTTAGGTAACAGTTGTACGATCCATGCATAGCGCTTTGTTTGGTGAAGGCGAAAGATCGGTGTGAGTTGTGATCATTTTACATGTTTTTTATGATATCTGGTTCTCAGGTATTATGATGCATACCTTCCTTCTCTATTAGAAGCCTGCATGAGTGAAAATCCAGATGTCAGGCAGGTTTGTATTTCTTATTTGTTCTACATCCCAGTGCAGCAGAATTATGTGCAACAGCAACCCTTTATCTCTTAAGAGTGTGCGATTTCATTTCCAACTCGCTGTTTTCAGGCCGCGGTGTATGGAATTGGCATTTGTGCCGAATGTGGTGGTTCTGCATTTAGGCCTCACACTGGGGGTATGTTTTGTATTTATGTTGTATTGGATTTGTGTATAGTTGCATGTCATTCCATGCTGTTAACAATCTTGTTTATTTCTACAGAGGCCCTATCCAGATTATACAATGTAATCAAACATCCTAATGCCCTGGATTTGGATAATGCGATGGCCTATGACAATGCTGTTTCCGCTCTTGGAAAAATATGTCAATTTCATCGTGATAGCATCGATGTATCTCAGGTATCTTATGCTTTCAAGATATCCAAACTCAACAATACTTAGGCATATGGTTCTTCTAGCATTTGTCTTGGCATCTAGCCTGCTCCATTGAGCCTTATTGTAGTATGTCATTCCATTTCTCAATGCAACAGTTGAAGTGATGGGCAATTCATATTAACTGCTAACAGTCTTGTTGCTACATCATTAATTTATGAACTGTACAAAGTTTTGTGACCATACATCACTTGGTTCATTGAACAGGTAATTCCTGCCTGGTTAAGTTGCCTTCCGATAAAAAATGACTTAATTGAGGCCAAGCTTGTCCATGAACAGCTGTGTGCGATGCTTGAGAAGTAAGTGATTCCCACAATTTATTTCTGCAGAGTTGCTTTTCCTGAGATTAACCAATATTCCCTATTGTCTAGACTTTTGTTTTATTTCATGTTTCTTTAACAGCTATTTTTTTTTGTGTAATCAACATTCAACAGGTCTGAGAGGGAGCTTTTGGGTCATAATAATCAGTATTTTCCAAAGATTGTGTCTGTTTTTGCAGAGGTACCTTTTCCTATTTTCCTGAATCTTGTTTTCTTTATATTATTCCCCTTTAGTCTCCCAAGGTCTATGGAATATGGATAAATTGCAACTCATGAACCGTTGCAGAGGCACCAGAGGACTGCTAAATGCATTCTTAAAGCATATGGTTTTACCTTTCCATGTGTGCTTGTTAATCAACAATTAACACCAGTTATTACAACACTACTGTTGGCATGATAATGCAATGATCTTAAGAAAAAACACTGGAAAAAGAACTAAGAATTTACAGATCTAGTGGATTCTGCCATCCTAGCATGATAACTCCACACCAGTTCAGATAGCTGTAGCTTATTGGCTTTGTAGAGAAGCTGAAGCCACTGGCCACTGGTTAACTGTTTAAAAGACCAACAATTGGAGGAAACTGAGCTATCCAAGTGACTTCTCAATGGCCTTAGAGCATTATTTACTTGACGTAATCTGCCTTTTGTACGGAATGCAGATATTGTGTGCCGGCAAAGATCTAGCAACAGAACAGACTGCCAGCAGGATGATTAATCTACTAAGGCAACTTCAGGCAACATTGCCTCCTTCAGTATTAGCCTCGACTTGGTCTTCTTTGCAACCACAGCAACAGCTTGCTCTACAGTCCGTGCTGTCGTCATAGCTAACCAAATAATCTCAACGGTGTAAAGCATATGATAGTTTTCACAGCTTGACCTTTTGTGTTCTATTTTTGTACTTCCGAGCCAGGGTTGGGGTTTGCTTCGCATTCATGTGCCCTTAGGTTTTGCACAAGGGGCACTGCTTGCATCCTGCGTGTATATCGGCTGCAGTTGCAGAACTGCACGGATGTGTACGAGACTGGGCTCTCTCCACATCGTCGATGAAGTTGTAAAGCTATATACCTTGTTCACTTGGTAGTTTTAGTTGGGTTGAAAGAATTGTAAATTAAAAACAATTTTGATAGTTGATTTAATGTCATATTTCTTTACCCATCAGCTTGGGCACTCTGCGCTAAAAAAACAGCTTGGGCACTTTGTGCTAAAAAAAAACAGCTTGGGCATCTTCTGGTGTAGTATGCCTGATATATACTCTCGCTTCGTATGTGTGGGATACAGTGTCACATTTGCCTAGTGATTTTTGTCTTATAGATTGACTCAGTCTGAAGAAGAGGAAAGGAAAGTGTAGAAATGTAAAACGGCAGGTTTCAGACAATTTGCTAGTCAGCCTTTCAAGTGGATGTAAGAATAAATGTATATTTTTTATTCTAAATTATGGTCTATTTCAAATAGACCTAAGCATTTTGTGGGCTGGCCGGGCTAAAAAAATCCCCGGTTATTTTGAGCTGAAAAAGTCCCGCCCATGACCGTTCTACTAGACAGGTTGGGCCTATTTTTTTGGGCCGGGCTTAGGCCGGGTCCAGGCCTGGGTGGGCCACCCGTGCATTTTATAGCGTAAAATAGAAAAAAAAATAGTATTTTGGACTGGGTTTAGGCCAAGAAAAAATTTTCTGGGTAGCAGGATCTTTGCCTAGGTCCTGTCTAGTAAGGTTTGTGGATGGGCCAAAACCCATCGGGCTCGGGCCGGGCTTATTTTGCTCAGGTATAATTTCAAATCAAAGTTTATAGGAAATGCACCAATATCTATAAAATCAGATTGGTTTCATTAGATTCTTCGGGATATTACACGAAGAATCTAGTTTTGTTTGATAGAACATTTATCTTAATGTGTAAAAAGTTGAAAAAAAATTGTGGAAGTGAACTGCGATTACAAGGTCTTTTGAAGTATATTTTGGCCTTTACTTGTTGGCAACATATCAGATGCAAACCAATCAACCTGTACAACTACCAATCAGGACCACTAGATGCTGATCCAATGGATGGGGTGAGAAGGCTTAAGCGCAAAAAAAAAAAGCCAACATGTGGGGGGCTTAAGCGCAAAAAAATTCCACCTCTCACCCCATCCATTGGATCAGCATCTAACGGTTCTGATTGGTAGTTTCCAAATTTGTACAGATTGGTTGGTTATATAACATATTATCAATTGTTTCGTAAGTAAATATTATGAAAATACATAAAAAATGGATCCAATATAATATAATTCTATTGCATACTAAACAAGCCTTCTGTCAAAAATTACAAAAATCTATTTTTCAAAACATGGTATTGCTAGAGAGTGAATATTACCTTTTTTGGAAAAAAAGATCTCACTGGAGCCATGTTTTCAAAAAATATGGTATGGATTTGAGTGCATCTAAACATGGCCTAAATTACAACTTTGCCGTTTCCTGGAAGGGGCTGATGCAAAAGTTCGAACTAGCAAGCTACAGTGTTGTCTACTGAAGACGAGAAAATTTTATATATGGTCAAAGTCTAGCAACGTCCAACAACAGTATCAGAACGCTCCAGTTTGATTAGGTTCCACATTCCAGTAAGGGCTCGTTCGGTTACTCCGGAATCAACCTCTCGAATGATTCCCGGCTGAAATGGTTCACAAATTTGTATGAAGTTGATGAGCAGGAATAGTTCCGGGCTCCATTCCTGACTAACCGAAGGGGCCCTAAGGCAGAACGACCGGATATGCAATTCAGGTTCTTACAAATAAGTACTAATTCGAATCACAAATCCCACAAGAATCGAACTTGCCCAGGAGTTTGTTCGGCTGGTAAGAACCGGCTGGGGCTGGAAACCAGCTGGCACAGGGAATACCATCCAGCACAGTTCCATCCAGCCAGCACACATGCAGCCAACAGAAAACCCAGCTCATTTCAAACAGATGGTGCGAACAGCACAGGATGTGTCCAGCCCAGGAAAAAATGGCGCCAACAGATCTTCCATTCAGTGGCGCCAAACCCATCATCCATTCAAATAAAAATACATCATCTCAAATAACAGTCAACTTAAGGGCTGCTAACAGTCCATTAGAAGTTAATCGATTACAAGGCACTACACATAACTGAAGCCTGCCAGAAGTTGTACAATAGTTCAAATTACATACACCAATTCAAATTACAATTCTTGCTGACAAATCATGTAGCCTGCAGGTTACACAAAACTGAAGATTCGAATTCGGTCTTCTTGCCACTTCTGTCCTCCAAGGCAGGCAATCAACATTCAAACGAGTTAGAGAACTTGCAGGAACTCTTTGGTTTCCATGGTCAGAAAGTTCCTACGGTCAACTGTGTTCTTGAACACAACTAACGCATGAGCAAACGCAGGATCAGACTCGGCGACCCCATCTTGTTTCATAAGTTGCTTCACTTTGGCCATCTCCTCCTCTTGTTTGCTTGACCCCCCTTCTGCTGCTGCTGGTTCTTAATGAACTGGGTCAGGTCTTCAAGGCACTCTTCAATGGAAGCAGTTTTCTTACTGGGGGGGGGGGGGCTGTTGATGGAATGGTCTCTATGGGTTCGTTTGGAGGACTGGCCGACACTGTGTGTACCTACAGGTTCCTGGGACATGTCGTGTGGACTTGCATTGGTAGGAGTGCTCGGTGTCCTCTCGCGTTGATGGCCACCAGCAGCGAGCAGGGTGCCCCTTTCACGGGGGGTGCATCCCCAAAGAGTGACCAGTAAGTCAAGGCATTTGGGAACTTTGGTCCGCTGCACAGCCGAGTGGCTAGTTTCCTGCACATGTGCCATGGTTCCACAAGTTAGGCCGAATAGAAAGAAAAAGGTCGAAGGAAGTACCCCGTTGCCATCCTCAAAAAATGAGGGGTCAACTGCGACGCCTCCTGTGATCGGGTCACGGCCCAGACCAGTGTGGGTTTGAAGGTCACGCCAAGCGAAATATGACCGCTTCAGGTCACTCAACTTGTTCTGAAGCTGCTTCTTGTCATAACCCAACTTTGTTCTGTTTTCGAATTGTGGGTAAAGATTGTTCCACCCGACGGTGGTGAGGCCTCGTTGGCTCCAGTGCAAGAGGTTTTTCTGTTCTATGACTAATTCGAGAAAGATCCTCAAGGTGGCTTCATCCCAGTTAGCACGGTCAGTGGACATCTGTTGGCATTTCGAAATTGTATGGTATGATGATAGCAGCATACAAGCAAATTTGCAGCAATTGTAAGAGTGACAAACAGGGGAGTTAGGTCATAATACAAGGGGACTTGCCTTGCCAGAAGTTCTCGCGCGTTTTGAACGGCGGATGCAGTGCCTGCCTTCAGGAGAGGAGCAGGACGAAGCGGACGATGCTGCCAGTGTGTCGGATCCGGCGAGAAGGATGCCGAATCCGGCGAACTGACAGGCGGATCTGTTGGCGCCGGGCGGCCTCAGCTGCAATAGGAGTATGTGGGTGTCAGATCCAGTGGGGGTGGGGGGGCGGGGGGACGACGGCGGCGTCGGATCTGCAAGGCGGGTCGCAGCGAAACCACCTGCGGGGTAAAGGCTAAAGGCCTAACCGCTTCAACCGCGCCGTGCTATGTCGGCCGAGCAAGCGCCAATCCCGCAGCTACCCGGAAAACAGGGATGGACCAAGGAACCGCGGGCGCAGCCACCGGCCACAGCATTTCCCCCCATGGCCTCGAAGAAAACGGTAAAACAAAAACATGGACGGGGGACAAGAAGAATCGGGAAAAAAGCAGGGATCTTTGGGCTGCTTACCGAACACGGCGAGCCGATCTAACGCGTAGCGGCGGCGAGGAGGACCCAGAAGCTTCGGTGGTGGAGAGGACGGCGGATTTGCGTATGGTTTTTCGCCTTTTTCTTGCGGTGGAGAAAGGCAGTGCTGTGGAGAGGTGTGAGGAGAGAGAGGGAGGGCTCGGCGGGGACGAAGTGGAGTCCAGACTGTGGGAGGTTTCGACGGCGTCGGGGAAGGAACGGAGAACCGGAGCTCACACCGGCGGCGACCCGCGCGACAGAAACCCTAGGCGTGGGGGCGTGGGGGACGGAGTGAGGGAGGGAGGACTACGGAGTGAGTGAGTGAGCGACTCAGACACACGGAGGGATGCTGGCTTTACAGCCGTTCGGCTGGACTTGGGCCAGCCAAACGGCTGGGCTGATCAGCCCAGCGAACAGCGGCCCAGCCGCTTTTGCCCAGCCGAACGGGCTCCAGAATTCCGAGCACAAATCTAATCCAACCTTGTCATGACGCAGCCACTAACCGAAGCGTTTCTTCTGAATTCTTCGCGTTTTGCTGCGCCAGGAGAGACTGCAGATCACTGCCATTTGCCAGGCTGTTGAACTCTACCGACCTTGATGGATCAGTGGGGTATTTTCTCTGGCAGAATGTTATGAGCCTCTTCACAGACTGCAGGTACTTTCTGGTCGTCTCATCATTCATGATGTGAGCCACGCTGTTCGTGTAGATCTTTTCGCGAGCCGATCGCTCGTGAATACCAACCATGGTCACACCAATTGGCCATGGCGAGTTGCCTATCGCTAGCTTGATATAGTTGTCCACTGCAGCCAAGTAGTCTCGTCTCATACAGCACTTGACAACCTCCAGCAATGCTTGCCGGACATCAGGAGGGAGAGCCTGCAATTTGATGCAAAATAATGAACCCGAGTTCTGTGATACAAGATTGTCTGCACATAGGAACATAAGATCTACTAGAGTTGCTAAGAATCCGTATTTACCATACTCTAATTTTATAAAATAAGAAGGAAAGCAAAAACAGTGCTGTAGTTGGAAATTAGAATAGCTTCAGGGCTTAACCTAGTTCACCTATCTGGCTAACTTAAAAATCTAATAGGAAGCAAACATTATTCCATGGCTCCTTAGACAGGCGAATCTAGCCGGGAACATCACCTGGGTGATCTGGGTCAACTTCATTACATGACAATGGATTTTCTTAAGTCCTAAGTCTTAACGGTGTTTTACTAAAGGATTAGTAGATTTTATCTGGTCAGTGGACCCTGATAAATGGACCTAAATTTGCCCCTGTTCTTAGATATGCAATAAACAAACATACATAAGACATGAAGAAGGCAGTCCTCCAGTTAAAACATTATTCTAAGCGTACAGTGATGCAAAGTGGCTGTAATAATGACTCTTAACAAAAATGACAGATATTCAGAAATAACTAAAATAATCTCACAGTGAAAGTTTGATTGCACAGCGATCTCCAGAGAAAATAGTCGCCAATACTGGCAGGTAGGGGAGATCATAAACAAATCAGCGGGCTTACTTAAAGCACAAGGTGCAACCGGATCGTCGATGGTTGTGTTTGTGCATTCAGGATGATGCCCTCCTATTCAAGGGCAAAAGTGAATTGTCAAGACAAATCCCTTCCAATGTTACAGAGATTTCCTCTCTGAACACCTCAGAAGATAAATCAATAATATCAGAACCCATACAGTTCAAAAACAGCATACATCATATCTCTGTTGTCTTTGTTGTATGGTTGTATTCCTTAAATGGATTGCTCGTTGCTGTGAGAATCTTCAATCAATAGAAGAAATAGTTCAGATACAGATTTAAACAAATATTTATCAGAAACTGCATCACTAATTCATCGGGTAAGGCGTCATCCATCCTTTTACAAAGATAAGATCATCTTAAATGTGAAATGAACATGGAGTATTAACAACAGCATGAACCATCATTCGTTCACTACATCATACGCAATCCACTAATCACCAAGATAATATTCACGCTTCCTACACTTCCTTATCACTAAGCGTTAGATGATAATAATATTCAATGTTGTAAAAACAAAGTAAAGCAAAATCGTACTAAGAGTTCTTATTAAAGCATGCTATCAGATGGGGAAACAAACCTATGAATTCATCCAACCAACGTTCGCAATAAGCATTCGGTCATTCAAACTGTTAGTACTACGAGACACTTGGATGCTCCGTACCTTCTTCTTGCACTGCTTGAAGAGCGGGTCGAGGTATCGCGCGCACTGCTTGCAGGTGGCTGCCGCGGCCTTCCCTTTGGCCGTCCGCCGTTCCGCCTCAGGCATACCGTCCACCTCCTGAGTCCACTCGCCCATCAGCCTCCTGAAGAACGCGGTGATCTTATCCTCGTCGCAGAGCTCCTCGAACGGCACATCTCTCGGTACGCCGTCACCCTCCCCACGCTGGGCCTCCGCGCCGGCCGCCTTGGGCTTCGTCGCGGCCGCAGCCTTGGCACGCAGCGCCTGGATGTCGCGGAGGAAGTCGTTGGTCTGCCCCTCCCCGATCTCCGCCGCGTCGACGTCGGCGAGCGCGGCGGGGTCCTCGATCAGGTCCCGGAGGCGGCGGAGGCGCGCGACGTCGTCCTCGCCGAAGAGCGTGGCCGGCTGCCGCAGCACGCGCAGGCGCCGGATGACCTCCTCCCTCGGGAGCGACTCCTCGGAGCCGCTCTCTGCCCGCGACGCGTCGGCGTCAGCGTCAGCGGCTGCGGAGGTGGGCGAGGAGGAACCGGAGGGGGACGACACCGGGCGGGAATGCCTGAGCTGCTTTTGGAGGAGGAGCTGGCGCTCGGCCTCGCGGATGCGCTGGAGCTCGCGGGCCTCGATCTCGGCTCGGCGGAGGATCTTGCGGCCGCCGAAATCGGCGTTGAGGAGCTGGCGCTTGCGCTGCAGCTCGCGCTTCAGCACGTCCATTGGCTAGCTCTCGCTGCAGCTGTGGCGGAGGTCGCGATCGCGCCGCGCGTCGGGTCGTTTGCTCGGGCAAGGAACCTCCGGATCGTGAAAATGGCGCTGGATCGTAGGGCGGGGGAGGCGCGGGGTCTCGAAGGTTCGGGTTGGATTTGTGCCGGAACCTTCTGGATGGGCGAGTGGAGCACAAGGTTGTTTTGGGCTGATCAGTGAGCTAACCGTATTTTGGGCTGACAGAATTAGGCCCAGCATAAGTTTGTGGGCTGTGGCAGGGCAAATTAGGATCTCACGACAGAAGGCACTGTTGTCATGTGGCAGCATAGCTCCGTATCCTGGATCCGTCCTGGGTTGAAAATTGAAGTGACATTTAGGCCTACTATAGTTTTGTTAACGCGTACTGTATTTGGCTAAAAGCTGGTAAATCTCGAATTCTTGCATCTGAAATCAATGCCTTGAAAAAGTTTAGTTTTTATCAATCCATCAAAAAAATGGTAAATTTAGAGATATGTGTTTGAGGTTTTTAGCGAGAAGTTATTGGAAAAGTACCACCGGCGTACTGATGATATAAGGCAAAATCTACTCATCTAGGTTCAACCGTTCGATAACCAGGTGTATACATCACAACATATGCCAATTTAGCATCTCGATGAAATTTAAATAGTCTTAACTTTTACCGCCACGTATCTCGAATATAATCCTAGAGTTTTCACTTTCTCCCGTGGACCAAACTAAAAATGGACTCTCGGGTCGTCGCGGCTCCACTCGTCAAAAAGGCGGGCCTCGCCCAAGCGTAGACGCGTACGTTGAGCAGAGCTCGCCGCAACCGCAAGGAACACGAGCCGCGCTAAAAACTACTACTCCTACTCCGGCTCCGGAAGCCCTGCCCCACGAAACCGAATTGTAGCGTGTCTCACGCACGTTGGCAGATAGGATTACCGCGCCACTTCCCCGTGGTCCACGCGGCCGGCCCCCCGCCTCGCCCGAAACTCTATTTAAACGCCACGCCTCGCTCCCCCATCTCTCTCGCTCTGCTCGTCGCCCCGGCTCTCTGCCTCTCTCCACATCACCGCGCAGGCGCAGCTCTTCCCGGTTCGGACAATTAATCTCCCCTGTTCCTCGAGCTCTCCCGCCCGTCATGGCCGCGAACTCCCCCTTCGACTGCGTCCTCCTAGGTGAGCGTCGATCGCTAGCTAGCTCGCAGTCCAGGACGGATCGGACTCACTCCAGGGCGATCGCTGCTGTCGGTCGATGATGTAATAACTCGTGCGATTTTTTTTGTGGCCCGCGCGCGCGCTCCGTGCAGACCTGGACGACACCCTGTACCCGGGCAACACCGGCATCGGGGCGGCACTGAAGCGCAACATCGACGAGTTCCTCCAGGCCAAGCTCGGCGTCTCGGCCGACAAGGCCGCCGCCATGCGCGTCGAGCTCTTCCGCACGCACGGCAGCTCCCTCGCCGGGCTCATCGTACGTGACGTTCCTTTTCCTTTACCCGACTTGAATTCTGCCCCCCTAGCTCTTGTCGCTTCTCGATTATCATCTCTCTGGTTCTGACTGCTTTGTTCGTGGATTCCGTGTCTGGTTTCGTCGATTTCCGCAGGCGCTCGGCTATGACGTGCACCCGGACGAGTACCACAGGTCAGCACGCAACACACCAACCCAATTTTGGTTCCTCATCCAAGCCTGCCGCAAGTTACAGGTGGCCGCAATCGCATTTCGTCCAAAACTGACCGGGTTCCGCTTTCACCTGCAGTTACGTGCACGGCAGGCTACCGTACGACATGATCCCCGGCGACCCGCAGCTGGAGCGGCTGCTGCAGAGCATCCCGCAGCGCAAAGTGGTGAGCTGCGCGATACCCCTCCGTCCCATCCACCAAGAAACAAGGCACTTGGCATACGTACATTACGCGACCGATCGATCAGCTGACCATGTGAGTCATGTATGATGGGCGCACGCAGCTCTTCACCAACTCGGACCGCGCGCACATGAAGCGGGCGCTGGAGCGGCTGGGCGTGGACGAGGCCATCTTCGACGCCGTCGTGTGCTTCGAGACCATGAACCCGCACCTCTTCGGCGAGGCCAGGGAGGAGCGCGGCGACAACCTGGGCGTGGTCCTCAAACCGGCGGTGGACGCCATCGTGGCGGGGCTGCGCGTCGCCGGCTCCAACCCACGCCGGACGGTAATTACCAGCAATCCGCTTGTCACTTATCCGCACTTGCTTTGGATGAAAGCAATTTAAGCTTATTATATATATATCCGTCGTATGTACCACTATTTATTATACCAACGAAATCTTTTTGGTGGTTGCTCTGTGTGTCAGCTCTTCCTGGACGACAGCGAGAGGAACATCGCCGCGGGGAAAGCGCTCGGCCTCCGCACCGCCCTGGTACGTAACGTAACCAACCTAGCCATTCTCACAGGCTGTTTGAGTCCTGACCACGTCGGTCCAAATAAACACGTACCTACGATTGTGCTCACTACACTGCCGTGGCAATTGGCAACGAGTAGGTAGGTGCAAGGTGATGCCTCTGTCTCTGATATTATAAGATCATGCATCCAACGCAGACAAACATACCCTATCTTCTCTTATTCTTTTTTCTTCTCTTGAGCGGGCGAAAACGAAAGAAAAGCTCGCTTTCCTCTCCTCATGTCATTTGTCCATGTTGAATTTTATATCGGTAGAATTCTTGAATTTGGACGGTGCCTGTCGATTCAAGGGTCTCTCTTCGCCACAAATCAGGGGAGAGCAAGGAGAAATATCATCTCCGCTGGTTTTGGCGTTTTGGGAACGGGACAAGGAAACAAAAATGAGCGCGATAGTGCGTGGTTGCGCCGTCACGTCAGCACGCACATTGCCTGTCTGCCTTTGGGGCGATCATGCATGTCGATGCATCGACACAGCAGTACTACACAATTAACTCTTGTGTCTAACACAAGTTTCTTCTCTGAACACCAGCATGCTGCACAGTCTTATCCATTGATGCGATGCCTCTCTGAAAACCAGCATTAACCCATTCGTTAATCTTTTTTTTCATTCAGGTTGGCAAGAGGGTGAGGAGCAAGGAAGCAGACTACGCTCTGGAGAACATCGGCGCGCTCCGGTGGGCCATCCCGGAGATCTGGGGCGTCGTCGCCGGCGGCGAGAGTGAACGCTCGGACCACAGCATCGACAAGATGCCGATGAGGTCCGGCGTGCGTGTGTGAATATCTATCTATCTGTACCTAGCTGACAGGCATGTACATACACATTTCTGATCAGCACCGGTTGTCAGTGCATGTAAAGCAGCAATTCCAAGTGCATGACGAGTCATCCATATGTATTATGATAAGAATAACAAATCGTACTTATGTGACTATCGCGTGTTCTCTTCTCCACATGTCCCAATCCGATCGACCCGCAGTTTAGCAATCAATCGTCACTGATTCCGTGTGAAACACGATCGGTGCGTGCTTATTAGCCTATGGATCGTCGTCGCTGTTGGGTGTTGGCGACTCAATTGCACGGTGGCACAGTGGAGCGTGACACGCGCGGGCGTTGGGCCATGACGCGGACGGATGGAAATGGAATCATCATCATGGGAATGGGACGTTGGCCTTTGCGTGCGTTCTAGAAACAACACGATCTCCTGGCTCGTAACGAGCTGCTCGGCTGGTATTAATTTTACACTGCAGCAGCTGAAAACACTGTAGCAACTGTTTTTTAGAAAAAAAAATACTATTTTGGCTGAAAAAAAATGCTGGCCAGCCAGCCGACTGTGGCCAGCCGAACAATTATTCTGCGTGGCCGCACGCCGCGTCATCGGCGATCATCGATCGATCGCCGGTCCTCGTCACGTCGCGCTGTCGTCGCTATCCACACGGTCGGTCTCATCTTGCTCGCTCGGCTTGACGATCGATCACGTCGCCGTCGCCACCAAGCTATCATCGTCGGGGACGACGGCGAGGGCGCATGCGCATCGTCGTCGTCAGGCTCAGACGAGGGATACGACGAGCTGGCCTTATCGAGTCTGACGGCGTGCCTAGCCGGAGAGGGCAGTGGCCCGTGGGGATGAGTCACGGTTCTTGTCCGCCCGATTGCATCCGGATAGCGTTCTGCTCGGAGCCTCTGCCGTGTACCAGTACAATCAGTCTGGCTACCAGTGGGGTGAGCGTCGCGTCCTGGATGTCTGGAGCGTAGTGTGCGTTCTGAAGACGGTTTGCAGTTTGGTGGGCACATGCATGTGAGCATGTCCAGGTCCAGCGTGTGTCTGCCATGCTGCGACGGTCCTTTTCGACACAAGAATGCCACGCGTGCGAGGATAAGTCGATAAGGATTGCCAGGTGAGCTGAGTGCAGAATTCAGTTCGTTTTTACTTTAGACAGTTATAGTTTCTTGGTTTAATATGAACGGTTTCTTGAGATGGTGGTATAGGTGCGTGCTCTTATTTTTGAGTAATTTTTTTTCAACGGTGTGTAACGTGCTTGTTACCAGGGTCCTAGGGCACTAACTTATTTGCCCTAGCTTCAAAGTCTTTTATTTTATTTCGTGCTTCGTCTTTCCGTTTTTTGGCTTACGACTTTAGCATTTTTCTTTATTGATGTAAACACGAGTATGTCTCATTCTAACTTTGTCATTTTAAAAAAGTTTCCTGCAAAAAGTTTTCAGCTTGATGGGCAGTCTCGATCTTACTTTGCTCACTCTTGAGGCATGAGCCTTTTTTTTATCTCCTTGATGACTCATGGACTCATGAGTCTTGAGCTTTGATAAGATAAAATCGCTAGGAAAATTCCATTTTACCTTCGTGAACTATAGCTATGGTCGATTTTCCTCATTGAACTCTAAAAAATTTTGAACCTCAATTCTTAAAATCATTTAAATCACCTCTTGGCCAGGATTAGAAGTGATTTTCAAGATGGTTTTATCTTTTTTTCAGTAAAAAAGAACAAATGTATGTAAGGTTTTTAAACCACATAAAATATCTCTAGGTTTGTAAAAAAATATGAGAAAACAATTTAGACATAGATTAGGACCAAAAACCCATATAAAATATTAAATATTAAGCTTCCAAAGTAGATATAGGTCTTGACGATGAAAAAAATCCAAAAAATAGAAAAAAAATCCAAAGCATTTTTAATTTATGCCTAAATGCATGTTAAAGACTTTTCATAATAAAAAAATAGATGCAACTAGCAAGAATGCAACATACATTTAATGTTGAATGCATTCGAATCTTATGTGTTTGCTATGAAAAAATTTCAAAATGTGTTTACAGATTGATTACAATATTTGTATTTTGTCCCATTTTTTCTATACTTTCACAAGGTTTTAGAACCTTTTATTGAGCTAAATCTAATTTTTAGAACCTTTTACATATCCTTTCTTGAGTTTTAAACATTTTTTCTGGTTTTTCGTATCTCAATCTAGACCTGATCAAACATCGCATTAGACTAAAAAAATGATTACGCACTGGTGGGTTGGGCCAGGTTATATCTTATTTTTTTGCACTTTCGAGCGGGTTAGGTCCGGTGGTGCGTGAACAAGTTTGTCTCATCTATCTCTAGATTCTTTCTTAGAATTTTAAGAGCTCTATATACATTTCCGTGGTTTAAATTTTTTTATCATGTATTTATGATATTTTTAAACTAAAAAAGATGAAACCACCTTGAATACTACTTGCAATCTTGGTAGAGAGGTAATTTAATTTAGAAATCTTAATTTACCAAGATTACGTAAGTTTTCTGAATTTAAGATTACCAAGATTACAAGTAGTATTTCAGAAAACTTACCAAGATTACCAAGCGTAAGTTTTCTGAATTTAAGATCCGAGAAAGAAAACCATATCACTATGATAGTTCAAATACTCTCTCTGTCTATAAATAAATTAATTTTTATAGCTCTCTTAAGTCAATTTGATCAACTTTAAAGGAAAGAATATTAACATATGACACCAAATGTAGACTATGAAAACATTTCATGATACGTGTCTAATAATACTACTTTCGTGTTATATAAATATTGATATTATTTTCTATAAATTTAGTTAAACTTATAAAAGTTCTATTTAAGATAACTCTAAAAATTGATTTAATTAGGAACAAATAGATAAAAAGGACTTATTACAAACCGCGCTAGTGCTCATTTTGCTTTTTTGTTTTTTTAGGAAACTATTGCTCATTTTGCTGATACTGCGTCCCGTTGGCAATAACACCATCGCGAGGATCTGGGCTGCAAGAACAGGACGTCTCCAATATCAAGGCTTTATTACTTTCTATTGGGCCGGAACCTCTGAGAATTGCCAAAATCTTTTTATTGCAAGATGATATACGGCACAAAAAAAATTGCCAGGAAATCAGAGCAAACACTGGCCATAACCGCAGCATCGGCAGCCGCCGGACGGAAGGAAGAGGAGGCCGAAGCCGTACTGCGAACACAAGCCAAGAAATGGGCGCGCTCTGCCTGCTCTACCCATCCACGCCGCCGCCCTGCCCATGCGGCGCCCGCGCGACCGCGGCCGCGGCCGCGCCTTCCCCTTTCTTCTCCTGTGCTGCCACCGCTGCCGCCACAAGGCTGCAGCTCTGCGGCAGGAGCCAGAGGCGCGCCGGAGTGGCGCGGGTAGGTGGCGGCGGCGGGGGCAAGGGGGAGAGTGGCAAGAGCGGCGCGGCGGCGTTCTTTGATGAGGATGGGGTGGTGGACGACATGGATGGGTACCTCAACTACCTGTCCCTCGAGTACGACTCTGTCTGGGACACCAAGCCTGCCTGGTCCGTTCCTTTGCTCCTCCGTAGTTGTTTCTTGCTGGACATTGCATTGATCAAAATTGGCGAAGATTATGATGTAGTATGTAGACATTTAAGCATGGTTTATTTGCCAACACATCGTAGAGATGCCGCAAATTTGTTATCGTAGCTTTGTTTATTGTCAGATGTAGATTCGAAATTATTTCTCTTGCTTGTTCGTTTTTTAAAAGAAAATTCGAAATTACTTTAATATTATTGTCAATATTGGCACTGACGACAATTTTTGAATGGCGTGCGTACTAAATACGATAGACATGAACTCTATTTTTTTTAATGAACAGCCCATCAAATTTTGTTGCAGAATCTGCTCCATGCTTAGCCCTTCCAATTTTGTTCTTTGTTTGCCTGTAAAGTGTAAACAAGCCATGATGTAATTGATGGTATTTTTTATTGCCTGTGGTTCTTGTACACAATAACAACATTCAGCTTCCAAAATTCATCATGAGGTAATGGAGCTATGCGAATAGTGCCATATCTATAGTCTAGAAAGGAGTTATTAGATTTTTCCAAACCTCTTCTCACGTTGCCTTTTTCAACATCAAGAGTTTTACCTTATGTGAAGATATCCTTTCTTCCATAGTGCTCAAGTCTTATATTTTCCCTCTTTTCAGGTGTCAGCCTTGGACAATATTGCTTACGGGAACTGTTGCGGTCGCCTGTAGTTGGGTGCTTATCCAATCAGCTGTAATTACTGCTGGAGTTTCTTTTGTAATATGTGCATGGTGGTACATATTTCTCTACTCCTACCCTAAGGTTTGCACATCATTTTTTTTCTAACAATTTAATTTCTGTTTTATGATTTCATTTCTTAGATGATTGATTAGAAGTTGTTCTTGTAATGTGTGATCCAGGCTTCAGTTTAGTTCTTTCAATAATCATGATTTTTTTTTCTGAGTGTTAATCAAGGAAGATAGCACATGTGCTTTGACATAGTTTTGTATCATCTTTAGCATACGGTGCTTTCAAACTGCAAATGGTACACTTATATCAATGCAGATTTATCTTTGCAACTGGTTTTACATATGCAAACTATAGGGTAGCAACTACTCATCATCCATGCCAAAGCTCAATGCTGAGTTGCTTACTGGCTCCAAAACTTCATCTAGTTCCAGATATCCAGATGGCTATTAGTCAGGAGGCAGGAGCATTGTCTGTGCTACCAGTTCCAATCTCTAGCTCGAGCATATCAGTCAATTAAGCATTTCTTCTGTGTCAAATACCTTTGGCCTAACCCTATTCTAAACATTGCTTCTATTGTGTTGGGTTACAAACGTAGTTCAAAGAATGATACAGTAAAATAGAACTGACCCTGTGGTGGCTTTTCTCAGGCATACACCGAGATGATAGCAGAGAGGAGAAGAAAGGTAGCCAGTGGAGCTGAAGATACCTACGGGATGGAGAAACTCCAGTGAGGATCTCCGGCAGCGCTGCTGTAGAGCGCAGAACTCTGTTGTGTCTAGCATTTCCTTGCTAAGAGTGATAGTTAGAAATGACCGCAGGCCGTGGCACATAGCACGATTTGTCTGTAAATGTATTCGCCAGAAATTGCAACAACATCATGGAATCATGCTGCTTGCTTTGTTCATATCGTCGGCTTTGCGTTCTTTTTTTTTTTCCAGAGGAACCGGGTTTTATCTTATACTCTTATAAGGCTAAACTCCACTAGAGATTTCTCTCAACATGACAAGCTATCCACGTCAACGATTCACTAGAACTTGCAATTATAGCCAACTAGCACACATAATTATAATAGTTATCTCTTCATCTACTAATATGTATTTAGTTGTCCACATCGGTGTGTCAAACCATTCACCAAAATTAATTTAAGATAGTTTTATTCATATAATTATAACTATAAATAGTATTTTTTTTAAAAATTATCTGGAATCTCCGCAGCAACGCGTGGTGTATTCTCCTAGTTTCACATATGATAGAGTACATTGGCTTCCTTACAAAGACACCCTTGAGAAAAGCAAAAAATACATTCAAGTCCTTGTAAGGATCTTCCGGCTCTCATCGGCAATCGGATGAGCCACATGACGGACCACCGCTGCACGAAGAGGCAGAGGAACTCGCCGAGCTTGCAGCTTGAAACCGACACCCTTATCGACGAAGAAACATTGTAGTTCTTGAACGGCACAACAAACAGCATATTATGCACTTGAAACGTTGAACGAACCTGTCTTACATCGCCGATGATGATGGGATCTGACACCTCAAGAATCGCAGGCATCTCCGACCCATCTCGTCGGCTTTGTGTTCGTGTTGATGTGTTACTGATCCGGGGCAATTCGCGCATGATTAAAGAGAGCGAAAGCTAAGTTCCCTGAAAGTCTTTCGAAGTTCGAATCATGGGAGCATGAGAGCGGCGGTCCGAACGAGGCGGACACGGCCGCCACGGCCATCGCCGGAGCGGGCCAAGGCGCCGATTTCGCCGACGACGAGGAGTAAGCCGGAGAAAGACCTCTCTCCCTTGACCCTCCCGATAAGGGCGTTCAAGCTCCGCCTGGCTAACGGCCCACCGCTGGCGCCGACGGCGAAGGCCTTCAAGTCCTACTCGGAGACCTGCGCCTCCCTCCTCCGCCTCTGCCGCGCTACGAGCGCCGCCTCCACCACCAAGCCCGCTTACGCGCCCTCCTTCGGTTCCCTGCCGCTTGTCCTCTCGCTGCACGCGCACACCCTCCGCTCTGGCCTAGCCGCCGACCGCTCCGTCGCGTCGAACCTCCTCACAGCCTACGCCTCCTTGGCGCGCGCCGCGGATCGTGACCAGGTCTTCCGAGACTGTGTTGTTGCCAATGCGGCATCCTCTTTCACCCACGACTTCATGGTGTCAGAGCGCGTGAAGGCCGGGGACATTGCCTCTGCCCGCAGGCTGTTCGACGGAATGCCCGAGAAGAGTGTCGTGTCGTACACAACCATGGTCGACGCGCTCATGAAGCGTGGGTCTGTGAGGGATGCGGCTGAGCTGTATGAACGATGCCCGCTCCACTCGGTTGCGTTCTTCACAGCCATGATTGCTGGGTTTGTCCGCAATGAACTCCATAAGGATGCATTCCCTGTGTTTCGCAAGATGCTAAACTGCAGTGTGAGACCTAATGTGGTTACACTGATTTGTGTGATCAAGGCCTGTGTTGGTGCAGGTGAATTTGATCTTGCCATGGGTGTGGTGGGATTGGCAATCAAATGGAACTTGTTTGAAAAGAGTATTGAGGTACACAATTCTCTGATCACTCTGTATCTAAGAATGGGAGATGCAGCTGCAGCACACAAGGTGTTTGATGACATGGAGGTGAGGGATGTCGTCTCATGGACCGCATTACTTGATGTCTATGCTGAATTGGGTGACCTCGAGGGAGCACGACGGGTTCTTGATGCAATGCCTGAGAGGAACGAGGTCTCCTGGGGTACTTTGATTGCAAGGCATGAACAGAAAGGTGATACTGCAGAAGCATTGAAGCTTTACAGTCAGATGCTTGCTGACGGTTGCAGGCCAAACATTTCATGCTTCTCTAGTGTGCTCAGTGCTTGTGCTACCCTTCATGACTTAAGGGGAGGAACAAAGATACATGCCAATGCACTGAAGATGGGCTCTAGTACCAATTTATTTGTATCCAGCTCTTTGATTGACATGTACTGCAAATGCAAGCAATGCATGGATGCTCAAAGGATTTTTAATTCCCTCCCAGAAAAGAACACAGTATGCTGGAACTCTCTTATTTCAGGTTATAGCTGGAATGGAAAAATGGTGGAAGCAGAGGAGCTCTTCAAGAAGATGCCTGCAAGGAATGCAGCTTCATGGAATACAATGATTTCTGGTTATGCAGAAAATCGGCGATTTGGTGATGCACTAAATTATTTCTGTGCAATGCTGGCTTCAGGACAGATTCCAGGGGAAATCACCTTGTCAAGTGTTCTTCTTGCATGTGCAAACTTGTGCTCTTTAGAGATGGGCAAGATGGTTCATGCTGAGATTGTCAAGCTTGGAATCGAAGATAACATCTTTATGGGGACTGCACTCAGTGACATGTATGCCAAGTCAGGGGATTTGGACAGCTCCAGGAGGATGTTCTATCAAATGCCTGAAAAAAACAATATCACTTGGACTGCCATGGTTCAAGGACTTGCAGAAAATGGATTTGCTGAAGAGTCTATTTTGTTGTTTGAGGATATGATAGCAAATGGAATAGCACCAAACGAGCATACATTTCTAGCTATTCTATTTGCTTGTTCCCACTGTGGTTTGGTGGAGAAAGCCATACATTATTATGAAACAATACAGGCACATGGCATCCCACCTAAAGATAAACACTACACTTGCATGGTTGATGTCCTAGCTAGAGCTGGCCGTTTGCAAGAAGCAGAAGAGCTTCTCATGAAGGTTCCAAGTAAATTAGACACAAGTTCATTGTCATCTCTTCTGAGTGCTTGCAACACTTACAGGAACAAGGAGATTGGTGAGAGGGCAGCAAAGAAACTTCATGAGTTAGAGAAGGATAATACAGCAGGCTATGTGCTACTCTCAAACATGTATGCATCGTGCGGTAAATGGAAAGATGCTGCTGAAACGAGGATACTGATGCAAGCAGCTAGCCTTAAGAAAGATGGTGGGTGCAGCTGGTTGCAATTAAGGGGACAATATCATGCCTTCTTTTCTTGGAAAGGGAAGCATCCTTTGTCATTGGAAATTTATGAGATCTTGGATTTGCTGATGTGGGAACTTACTACTTGAATTTGTTGTGATGGTGGGTCAGCAGTGGGGACAGTTCTGACTTCTGAGCAAATGAGGATTCCTGTGCCTTCTCTCAATTTTCAGGAAGGGTAAAGTAGCAGAATAGAGTTGATGGATAATTAACTTCCTGAATGTGTGTTCTCTTGAGTCTTAATGCAGTGACTTGCACAGGTATTCAAGGATATCTGGTTCTAAACAGTAACAATCAGCAAATTCTTTTGGCAGGTCATGAATGCTTTCATGGTGGAGAATTATGCTCTAAAGCTATTGCAATTGAGTACACTTATTTTGAACATTATTGTCATGACGCTCTACTTCACCCAGTTCCTCAAACTTTTGGCAACGTAAGATAGCTCACATGATTTGAACCAGCTTCAGAAGAACAGTAGGGAAATTACAACTCCCCTCTCCAAAAATTTGAATCTGTCTACTGGATCTTTTCTGGGCACCTCTACGACACAGAGAGTGAAGATTACAGTGGTGGTGCTCCAGAGGATGTAAATATACTACAAATAGTGTTTCAAGCTCAAGTCTAAGCATAGGTACGATGGGCTGGTTTCACCGACGTATGATGATATGACCCTGATTTGGTGCTATGGGTTCTCTTTTGAATTGAGTGCCTATGAAGGGCTCCACCATTCCAGTTGGACAAGAAGAATATTTGTAATGAAGTTTTGGAAGATCTCCCCAATTACCATGAAAAACAGGTGCATATCATTATGCTGATTGCATATTCTGTTGTCTGATCATAAATCAGTGAGTGATGGGATGAATGTTCTTATGCAAGCACTATTTTTTCTTCAACCGGAGTAGAGCTGCCTGTAATTATTATATTAAGAAAAACAATGAGTAAAGGTAGAAAAAGTCTGAAGGAAAACAAAAGGCAAACTAAGAAACTAAAGGAAAAAGGAGGAACAAAAAGTGACAACTAAACAAAGAGAAGCAAAGGAAAAGAAACGAAACAGCAAAACATAAAAAAAACAAAGCTTCTTGAAGATAATTCATTCATTCTTGTTTAATTTAATTTAATTTAATGCTTCCACTTTGAAAGCACTTGTCTCTTTTCAGTTGAAGGCTTGGAAAAATATAAAAAACACCTCTCTGTAGCCTAAATGTATGCTTATTAATTCACAATACATGCAAGGGGAATGGAATTTGTTACGTACTCTGGAGTCTGCAGTAAGTTTTTCCAGTGAAATTTTATGGTTAGTCAATGAGTCTGTATTGCTTATTGCGTCACCTACTGTAGGTGTAACAGCTATGTCGATGGTTAAATTGAATCATAACTCTGAAAGGAATTTTGTTTTGGACCTTCATGCTTGTATTCTTGTTTTTTCCTCGAGCACGCAGGAGAACTGTGTGTCATTGTATTAATAGAAAGAAATGGTCCTATCACACGCGGAATCCACTGCTTGGGTTAGTATTTCGTTACATTCACGCCCTATAATTTGTTGGTGCACTGCCCAGCTACTACTGCTCCACCATGTTCCACTTGTAAAATTGTATTCTTGCTTTGTGCTTGTTATTTTAGTCTTCCAGTCCTGAAAATTGTCTTGGAGCAGTGGAACGCCAACCAAGCACTGAAATACTGAACACAATTGTGTCCTAACCACCATACAGCCCTCCAACAAACTAATTTCTTGAAACGTGAATTGTTAAGTGCAAACTACTCCTTACATATGTAGTTGCTACTGTTAAAGGAGACCTACTGTTGTTAATTTGTTATCTAACTTGTGTGACTCTGTTAAAGGAGACCTACTGTTATATACTTTTCGCTCATCTTCTTCTTGCAGGTGAATTAGTCTTGATGCTTCTGATACACACAGTTCTTCTTCCAGACTTGAAAAGTGTCTTGGAGCAGTGGAACCCAACCAGCGCTGAATTCAGTTGTGTCCTACTAATCTACTATAGCTTTGTAACCATATAGCCCTCCAAAGAGAAAAATTAGTTTCTCAAAACACTAATTGGTAAGTACAAAATCTTTGCATTGTAATTGCTACCGTTGAAGGGCGGGCCTGGTGCAAGCGGTAGAGTCTTACCGCCTATGACCGGAAGGTCCCGGGTTCGAGTCGCGGTCTCCTCGCATTGCACATGCGAGGGTAAGGCTTGCCATTGACACTCTTTTCCAAACCCCGCACATAACGGGAGCTCTCTGCACTGGGTACGGCATTTTTGTAATTGCTACCGTTAAAGGAGACCTACTGTTGTTATCTAACATGTGTGCAATTGTGACTTCGTGATGCACCTTAGCCACACTGAGGTGGACGGCAAACCTAATTCTATATGCTAGTGTTCACTTGTCTTTTTCTTCTTGCAGATTAATCGGTCTCCAATCTCGATGCTTCTGATACACTCAGTTCTGGCTCTTTGCCCACATGGCCACATGGGAGGGATGATCTCTGGGACTGCGCCGACTCTTCGATTCCTGAATCGCAGTCGTTATCAACTTTATAGAAACCCAGATGCACATGTGGCTCAGCAGTCTAGCAATCGGTGTCCTGTTGCGCTCTACTGAAGCACTGACCGGACCGAAACCGCAGGTTAACATAGTCGGCGCCAGTGGCAGTGGCTGGTGATCCATCATCCGCCGTGGTGTGGACGCGCGGGTGCGGCTTGACACCCCGCGCGGCGCGCGCGTCCGACCCGTCATCAGCTTGGTGGTTCACGTCGGCGGGCCCGCTCTCCTTTGTTCCGAACCTTCGTCACCCTGCCCGCCTGGCCACACCCACACACGCGCAATCAGCGACGACCCCAGGCCAAAGGCCCAGCAAGGCAAGCAGTGTCACTGAATCGGAAAACGCGTCGCCTTCAGGGAGTCAGGTGCGTCTTCTAGTCCGCTGGTTTCTCCCCTCGCCTTCTCTTCCCCAACTCACCGCACCGATCCACCTTTACCAATTTTTTCTCTCTTGTGCTTGTTTTCTTGGTTCGTCCCAGAGAGCGTTGATCTCGCCTTTGCCGGTGGTCTGGTCGGTGGCAGCGGTGACCTGTGATGGAGCCCCTGGAGGTGGCCATAACGATCATATTCGACGCGCTGCTGCTTGTGTTCATGGTCAAGCTCTTCTTCGCCATGTTCCAGATGAAGCTCATCGTCATCCTCTTCTACCTCGTCATCCTCCTCTTCGCCATGGCCTTCTCCGGCCAGGCACCCAGTAGCTTCTAGCTCGTAGCAGGTGGCAAAATTCTTTCTTCCCCTGTCCCCCCTTCTTTCGTTTCTTCTCCTTTTGAGGGTATAGATCGGTGGAGTCGTGCAGCACTACGTCCTGTGAAAAGACTAAGACTATCATCTCGGTTTTTGGTTCAAGACTAATTTTTCTCTAGAAAAAAGATGTATGCATGATCCGAGGCGCAAATTGCGTACGCGTGAAGAGAAACCGTGTGCTCAAAACAGGTGAATTAGTCAATCTAGAGCTTCTCCTACGTTTCATACTTCTGTTGATAAATTTCTAAGTAATTCATGCTGTACCTTCTGCCTTTTACCCTTTTGTTATGGTTTCGTGGATCACTGATAGAGAGCCGTGGTGCAGATGAAAAGAGATGAACAGTGAACATTGTTGCTTGCGTAAGTTTCACCCTTTTTTTCCTTGGAAAAACTTCCCATATTTATGGTTTTTTTGGGGGTAAGATGTAAAATAGTGTTTCTCTTGCTTTTGTTAAAATAAACAACTTCTCCTAGAACCCTAACTCTCGCCATGTGGCCTCCATGATTGGAGAAGGCCCCGGAAGTTCCGAAATGGTAGACTTTCTCGACTGCACGCTCACTGATTTGTGCAATATATATATATATAGAACTACTATCCTGTAGCTGGCTACAGAATAACTTATTCTGTAGCCACTTTGAGTTATGATAATTACTATGTTAATTTACGAGATTATAGTAACTCCTTACTAAGTGGTTTAATATAACGTTATGGTAAATATCCCCATGTGTTATAGTAACCCAACTATCGTAAATATGTATTGACATTATAGTAAATTAGTATATAAAATTATAGTAAATGGAAGTGGCTACAGAATAACTTATTTTGTAGCCGGCTACTGAATAGCCTCTCCATATATATATATATATATATATATATATATATATATATATATAAAGGAGCATCGACTTTGGTGGGTATCAGTCTATGGCCCTTTTCTCGTCCGCGTCGTATTTTGTGGACTGCCTTTTCCTATTAGTCTCTCTCTCTCTATATATATATATATATATATATATATAGAACTACTATCCTGTAGCTGGCTACAAAATAACTTATTCTGTAGCCACTTTGAGTTACGATAATTACTATGTTAATTTACGAAATTATAGTAACTCATTACTAAGTGGTTTAATATAACGTTATGGTAAATATCCCCCGTATGTTATAGTAACCCAACTATCGTAAATATGTATTGATATATACACACACACACAATTGTTGTGTTGTGCTTTGTATATTCACGGTACATTCTCGTCGTGATGATACATGATAGCAAACGCTGATGCAAAATTGACGCCATACTCACAGAAAGCAAAGCAGTCCTAACTACCCATGCGGACAGGGGACGCCTGTTTATTAGTAGCAGCTTAAAATTTCCAAAAAGAAATAGATAGGGAAGAAATTAGTGTGCTAACTTGTTTAAAAAAAATAGTGTGCTAACAATATTCCTCCAGGGCGTATTAGTTATGGTTTTTGTTCATATATATGGAGTCAGACCATTATTGGCAACGGCGCCAAATGGTAAGATGATGGTATTGGATCCAAACCGGAGCAGATTTTGTTGAATCTGTGGTTGTTTGGTTTTATGGAATCACTTCGTTCTAAATGAGATAGTGCATAGTAGATTCCTCAAATTTGCTAGAATGACTTCATTCCTCGTACCGGTGCTAATTATTAGCTTGTGAGAAATGAGATGATGATAGATGAACTTATTCCACTTCATAAACCAAACAAAAAAAAAGGTAAAAAAATGAGAGGAGATGAACTAACTCATTCAAACCAAACACCTCTTCTCAGGCCACAGATTGGTGATGTTTTGGAACTATCTTAAGCGAACCATTACCCATTTTGTATTGAGTTTGGACATTTAAATATAATGCTGGTAGAATTGTCTTAAAGTGTACTTTATAAAAGTATATTTTGCTGTTTTATAAATATTTTATAACAAGACTAGTGGTTAAAGTCTTTTTTTTTTACCTGAAAACATTCTCAATAGACAAACTGTCACATATTTGTGACCAGAGGAAGTAGTCATTTTTTAGACGAATCTAGATTTAGCAAACTAGGTAAAATATTCATTGATATCAAACTAATTCTAAGCGACGGAGTTTCATTGTGACATGAAAATTATTATATTATTCGTACACCTGAGTTTTGGTGCCAAGGTGGAAGTATGTTTTTCAAGAAAAAAATACAATTCTTGTATAGTATTAAGGTAAACCATTTTCACCAAATTTTTAAATACCAGCATTTGTGGTATCAAATAAGTATCATTAGCTTCATCAATATTTTTTAGAGTATATCTATTTTATCATAATTGTTGATACTATTTTTTTTCTGAAGACTTGGTTAAACTTAAAATAGTTTGTTTGAGACCAAACCAACATTCATTTAGGGGACGGAGATATTAGAAACAATAGATAGATTATATTATCAAGTAAGCAGAGAGTTTTTTTTTGACAAATCAAATAATGAGAGTTAACAATAGCAATACTGCTTTGGTCGCCGAATATAAGAAGCTTCTTTGATCCACTTCATAGGACATGATTCGTAATTATTTTGGACAGTTGTGAAAATGAAAATCCCCCCTTAATTCAAGGGCGATCAACGTAATTATTTTCAAACAAGTATTTCAGACTTCATAGAGTTGGGATCAGTTTTATTATTATTATTATTTGGCTGCACCAATTGTCATATCGAAGAAGCAACATCAAATAACTGGTTTCAGGAGTGGTTAAAATAAGATTCAAATGATAAGTTTGCTCGAATCACAACAGCGTACTTAAGTCCAATTAAATCTCACGAGGAATTAGTTGCCGGCAAATTAAGCTGTTGGCCTCGTCATTCTGCTTTACCCTTGTTGGCCATGGCGGCTTTGTAGGCGGCGCCGTGGAAGTTGAGGAAGAGCGCGAGCAGCGACGCGTTGAAGACGGCGTTGAACACCCAGCCGGCCACCCCCTCGCAGCCGCCAGCGGTGAAGTGGAGCCACAGCATCACCACGGAGGCCGCGAAGCTGAAGAGGAACTGCACGATCTGCAGCTCCGTGACGGCGCGCTTCCACCGGTTGGGCCAGCGCAGCCCGACGCTGCAGGAGAGGTAGTAGGAGTACATGACGACGTGCACGCCGGCGTTGGTGACGAGCGCGATGGGCATCAGGGACTGGCGCGTGGCGAGCCAGAGGTAGCACATGGCGACGACGACGGCGTGGTGGTAGACGTGGAGCAGCGTGAGCGGGCGGCGGGCCAGCAGGATGAGCAGCGTGTCGCCCAGCTCGTACACCTTGGAGAGGTAGAACACGTGCGCCCAGAAGAAGACGGGGCCCGACGCCTCCGTGGCGCCCCGCGGCGGGAAGCAGAAGGGCCACGCCAACCGCGGCGCCGGCGCCGTGGCGGCCGTCGAGAGAGCGCACCCGGCGGCCATGGCGGCGGAGAGCGCCAGCAGGACCGCGTTGTGGGCGGCGGAGGCCGCGCGGAGCGCCGGTTGAGGGAGCGGAGGGAGGCGGGGCAGGACAAGGCGGCGGAGGACGAGCACCGCGGCGAGGTAGCCGCAGATGACGGCGGCCGCGAAGGACGCGGTCGCGCCGACCGTGCGGCCTGGCTGCCAGCGGAACGAGGCCACGGCTGGGTGCTCCACCAGGAGCCACCGCACCTGGCTCAGCAGCGACGCGGCCATCGGTCACGGTCACGCCTCGCTCGCACCGGCCGCTGGAACTGATCTGCTCGGCGACCTCGACTCTGCTCCCTCAGTCCCTCCCTGTGTGGCGTTCCACGTGCCACGTCGTGCTGGGCAAGGCCGAGGCCGCGAGGCGGTTGATCGGGAGGGAGGAGCAAGAGCCGCGTTTGGGCCGTTGCCACTCACAGTGACGGTGGACAGCGGCCGCATCCAATCCGCACGGCTAATAAATCGTGACCGTCACGTGATAAGCGTGGACATGGGACAAGGCACATGTTAGAATGATCTCTAATCCTAATCAGACCAACGGTTTAGTTGGACCTTTGATTCACGTTCTAATCGGGGGTGTCCAGCCTACCATGGTTGAAGGGCTCCTGTCACCCTGCGTTATAAAAAGAGGTTGGAGCCGACGGCTCTAATCACGAGGTTGACCTGAGCCGAGCTCCCCACCGACATCTAAACCCTAATCCGATCTAGAGGGTGCCCAGTCAGTGATGGGAAGCCACCAGCAACGCCGCCACCGGACTCTAATGCCTTCACTGTCGGTTGCCACCATGCATCACCGACCTCTTCACCGACCGTTGCTGCCCTAGCGCAGACATCGACTCCATGGCGGACGCGACCGGATCTTCCTCCACAGCGGTGTCAGGTTTGACGCGTCTATCTTCTACCTCTCCCTTTCTCTCCTTCTACCTACCGTTTCTATTATAGTAGACGTTTCTAGGATTCGTGATACTTTTCAACAGCAAGTAGCCCATCGGATCTATCCCTAGTACGATCTACAGTTCCTAACAATGGTATCAGAGTCATCGATTTCTAGGGTTTTTAGATCTAGAACGGGTAAACTGATTAGAAAAAGGAAGTAGAAGGTTAGATCCAGTGCGGGTCTAACAAGAACAGAGGGTTCGGTTGAACCCTAACCCTAACTGGGTTAAGGAAAGGAGGTTCGGTTGAACCCTAACCCTAACTGGGTTAAGGAAAGGTGGAAAAGAAGAGGGTTTCGGTCTTAAGAACGTAAGAGCCGAACCCTAAACTCGTGAAGATTTCATGGGGAAGATAAACAGTGAAACCCTAACCCTAACCCTAATCCCTAAATCAGATGAAATCCGAGAAGAAAATCCAAAAGCAGATGAAGGAAAGGATATGGGGAAGAAGGGGAAGGGCTACTGCCTCGCCGACGCGCGGGGAAAAAGAAGGCCGAGCCGGGGGCACTGCTCGCCGGGCTCCGGCCAAAGGGGCGCTGCGGCCAGGCCGCTCGACGGCGGCGCGCTCACCCGCTAGGGAGCGCATACACCGGTGAGGGGGCCGGCGACGGCGCCATGGCTGCCCGCTCCACCGTCGTCGCTCTCGGTGGCTCGCTCGGTGCTGTTGTGCTGAGGAGAGAAGAGAGAGCGGCGAAGAGAGAGAGAGAGAGCAAAGTGCATAATGAAGCTAGGGTTTTGGGTCGCACGGCCGCGACGGCGTTTTATTCGCGCGATATCGCCGCTCGGTCGTCGAATCGGCGCAGACGGCTCAGATCGAGCGGGCCAGCGATGTGGCCTAGGCAAGCGCGCGCAGTCGAGCAGCTTTGCTGGCCCAGGCCCAGGTTGCGGCCTAGGTGCGGCCGGGCGACACGCAAGGGAGGCAGGCCGGGCCGAATTCCCGGCTGGGGCGAATGAATAGTGATGAATTGAATCAGTTTTTCCTTTTTTCTTTTTTCAATAAATATTTATTTCCTAGAAAATGAATAAATGGCTTAAAGAAAATAGAAAAGAGAATTTTTCTGTGGGTAAAATTCACTAAATTGAATTATTTTCCGCTGCGTATTTAAAAATATTATTTTCATTATTAAATTCGAACCAACAGGAGAATTTAATTTTGAAAAATGAATATGTTTTAATTGATTATAATATTGTTATTATTCTGACCAACGTTGATTAATGGCAATATTATGATGTTTTGTCTTGCATTAATTCTATTTCTGCCCAACGGTGATATAGAATTAATGTAGAGAACAATTGTATGTTTTAATTTTGACCAATATTAGAACTAAGGCATGCAATTGTTATTGTTATTATTTGTGTTCTCACTCAATTTGAATTGTGTTTTCAGACGGATAGAATTTAATGGGTTGTATCAAAGAGATCCCCACTCTTAAATATGATAACTACACGGAGTGGAAGAAAAAGATAGACCTCGCTTTCATCTTGGCTAAGGTGGACTGAGTAATCACCACACCGTGTCCCACAGAGCCTGTGGCACCGGTGAGGAAGACAAATGAGGCTGATGTTGCTTGGACAACAAAAGGAGAGAATTCCTTATTTGACACTGGGAAAATGAGTCGTTCCTTTCTTAGCCCTAAAATTTTCTTCGTTCCCTATTTGACACTCACTTCAACTTTCGTTCCTAATTTGACACTGCCGTCAAATCCGTTAGCTAACGGTGTTAACTGGCCGTTAAAAAGACGTTTTTGCCCCTAGAAAAAAAAACGGCGAAGCAAATTTGAGAGGAAAAAAAACATGCGCCCGCCTCTGATGCATGCGCCCAGCTACAAAAAAAAGGCGCAGGTTTTTTTTCCTCTCAAATTTGCTTCGTCGCTTTTTTTCTAGGGGCAAAAACGTTTTTTTAACGGCCAGTTAACACCGTTAGCTAACGGATTTGACGACAGTGTCAAATTAGGAACGAAAGTTGAAGTGAGTGTCAAATAGGGAACAAAGAAAATTTCAGGGCCAAAAAAGGAACGACTCATTTTCCTAGTGTCAAATAAGGAATTCTCTCCAACAAAAGAGCGAGATTTTGCATCCCAAAGAATGTCCTATGACCTTAAGCATAGGAAGTGGGTCACTACCAACAAGAAATATTTGGCTGTAATAAAGAACATGATTGAGCCTGTAATTGTGGGCTCAATCCCAGAGTATGACACCGTGACTGAGTACCTTGAAATAATAAAGAGTCAGTTCACTGACTCTTCAAAGATATATGCTATCCGGCTGATAAAGCAGCTGGTGACAGAGAGGTACTCAGGTAATGGTGGCATAAGAGTGTAAGGAAAATAGACCCTTGGCCCATTTACTTTGGATTTTGGTGTTTGATGACCAACACAACTAAATTAGACTAATGAATTTACAAGTGTTTGTTTTGTAGTTTAATAGGGTGCAAGACGTGACTTGGACGAAGGCGACGTGATGATCCAATGATCAACACCTCAAGCAAGACCTTAGGAGCACAAGAGAAGACCCAAGAGATCAAGCAAAGTCTAAGCATGAAGATTGGAACCAAGCCAAACGCAAGATCGCGAAGAAACGAGCTCATAAAGTGCACAGGACGCTGCACCGGACGCTGCACAGGACGCTCCGATGCACAGAACGCTACACCGGGCGCTGCACAGGACGCTCCGATCAAGCAACAGCAGAGTCAACAGCAGCGACCGGACGCTGCACAGGACGCTGCACCGGACGCTCCGATGCACAGGACGCTGTACAGGACGCTGAGTGCCAGAGTCCGGTCAACATCAGTAAGGTTCTAGAGAGCCGTTTTTGTGACCGGACGCGTCCGGTCAGTACTGACAGGACGCTGGTCAGAGTTCGGTCAATAGCAGAAAAGAAGGATTTCGTTCCCAACGGCTACTTTCTCAGTGGGGCTTATAAATAAACCCCCCCAACCGGCCATTTAGAGAGTGCAGAGCTGAGGAAACATACCAAGGGTGTTGATACACCATTTTAGTGATCTCCACATGCATAGTGCTTAGTGTTTTATAAGGTGATTAGTATAAGTGCTTTGCGAAGTGCTTAGGTTGATTAGACCACCGCTTATGCGCTTGCTCTAGGTGTATGCCTAGTGTTTAATGAGGTTTGCATACCTCTTGCCACCCCGTGCTTGCGAGCATAAGTGTTGTACATCGAAGGGGCTTGAAGTCTTACGAGATCACACCAACCGCGTTTGTGGTGTGGCCGCCACCGTGTACCGAAGGGAACAAGGCCCACGGCGTTTCGGACAGAAGCTTGATAGTGAAGACGGCAGGGAGCATCCAAGAGAGGCTTGCCGAGAGGCACATCGGAGACCCACTTGCGTGTGGGGAAGGCCCGAGGCTATCCACGGAGTCATCCGACTGGGAGCTTAGCCCTTGCGAGGGATTCCTTGCGAGGGGCTCCAACGAGGACTAGGGGGAAGCTTGCGCGCTTCTCGATACCTTGGTAAAAATACTGGAGTCGTCGACAGGAGTTTGCATATCTCTACCTTGCTCTTTAGCTTCCGCATTTACATTGATTACTTTACTACGTTTGCGGTAGAGATAGCAACACACTAGCAAAACCATAGTTGCACATCTAGATAGTTTATCTATTGTATATGTTTTGCTTGGGTTAGAAAAAGAGGCCATAATTTAGAGTTAGAATTTTAAGTTGCCTAATTCACCCCCCCTCTTAGGCGTTACGATCCCTTCAATTGGTATCAGAGCCGGTTGGCTCATATTTGGACCCTTGGCTTAACCACCGTTGAGCCAACGCGATTGTAGAGTGGTTGGAATGGATACCGCTAGGCCTCCACAATTTGATGGCACTAACTTCCCATACTATAAAGCTAGAATGGCTTGCCACCTTGAAGTGGTTGATTTGTGTGTATGAAGAGTCACTCGTGATGGGACGAAACCCATCAAGAATTCCGAAAAACCCACAAAGAGTGATGAAAAAGAAATGCACTTCAATGCTAGAGCTAAAAATTGCTTGTTTGAATCACTTAGCATGAATGTTTTTAACCAAGTATTCACTTTAAATACGGCACATGAAATTTGGTTAAAACTCCAAGAGCTCTATGACGGCACAAGCAATGTCCGTGAGCAAAAACATTATCTAGCAAAGCAAAACTATGATTCATTTACTATGAATGATGATGAGCTTATTCATGATATGTATTCTCGTTTGAATCTAATTATCAATGAGCTCCATTCTATAGGATTATTAACGCTAGATGATGCGGACATCGTGAGGAAGATCATCTCCATGCTACCACAAAAGAAATATACAAGCATCATCACCATCCTTCACAACATAGAGGACTTGAGCAATATGACCCCAGGCATAGCCATTGGCAAGTTAGTGGTATTTGAAATGTCACGTAAGATGGGGCAAGAAGAAGCTTCTTCATCAAGCAAAGGCAAAGCTCTCGCTTGTAGCGAGAAGAAAAAGATGAAGGGCAAGAAAGTTGAGTCAAGCTCAAGCTCCTCAAGTGAAGAAGAAGAAGATGAGGATGATGATGAACAAGAATCAAGTGATGATGATCAATCTTCCTCCTCCACCTCCGACCTTGATGAAGAATCAATCAAACTTATCAAAAAGGTGGAGAAGATGATCGTAAGGCTCAATGTTAAGGGTGTGCCCATCCAAATTTAAGACCTCATTTTCACTAATCAAAGAGACGAGCAAAGAAAGAAAGTATGCTATGGATGCGGTGAGTTGGGGCACTTTATGGAAGTTTGTCCAAACAAGCCCACACCCAAGGCAAAGAAGAAGACGTGCAAGAACAAAGCCCTCATATCAATAAGGTCATGGGATGATTCCTCAAGTGAAGAAGATCATCACAAGAGGCGAGGGCGCAAGCACTCATCATCAAGCACTTCTCGTGTGTGCCTTATGGCACGAGGTAATGAAAGCTCATCCTCTAGTGAGAGCAATAGTGATGATGATTTGCCTTCTTATAATACAATTGTACAACAAAATCTTAAATATGCTAAAGTTTGCACTAGTCAACAAAAGAAGCTCAAAATTTTAAAAGAAGAGCTAGGTAGTTCACAAGAAGCATACAAAAATTTGCTTGAACAATATGAAAACTTTGCAAATCTCAATGTTGAACTATCTACTAAAATTGAGCAACTTGAGGCTAATGCAACAACAAATGCATGCACAATCAATGATGAGAACCTTTTAAAGAAAAATGAAAAATTAAAAGAAAAGTTAGCTAGCTCAGAAGAAGCATATAATAGTTTGCTTGCTAAAATGGAAATCATGTGCAAACATTGTGATGAGCTAACTAATAAAGTTGCTAATCTTTAAGCCGTTAGCACAAACCCCACCAAGGCATCTAAAAAGAAAAGTTCTATCTTTAACATGTCTAAAAAGAATGCCTCTACTTCTTGTAATGATTTATGTTTAGACTCACCTTTGTGCAACCAAGTTTATGTTGAGAAAGTTATTGTAGATACATGCACACAAGAGGTTGCAAAGGAGAATGAGCAACTCAAGCAAGAAGTAGCTCGCCTCACCAAGGACTTGACTCAAGTGAAAGGCAAGGCAAAGCAAACTCAACTTCATCAAGATAACACCGTCAAGAGATTGAAGAAGCTTGATGAAGGATAAATCGTGGTTTGTTATGTATGCCATAAGGAAGGTCACAAGTCCTATAAGTGCAAGGTGAAGAATGGGGGAGGAGCAAAGAAGAAGGAGAAAAAGCAAACAAGCAAGCTCTCCAACATCTACACCAACAAGGTGGACAAGAAGGCCTCCACACCTTATCTCTTGAAGAAGAAGAAAAATGATAAGGTGGTGACCATCAAGATGAACAAGCAAGCCAACAATAGGGTCAAACGCTTTTGGGTGCCAAAGGAAATCATTTCCAACATGAAGAGCACCAAGAAGGTTTGGATCCCGAAAGGGAAGTAAGAAGTCCGTCAGACTTTGGGGAATTTGGAGACTTGGCAAAGTTTGGGTGCATTTTATAGGGTGCATCAAGTTGGATAAAGTCATTGCCAAGTAGATTAGTGAATACTATGGACCCAAATTTTCCTTCCCATGTTAGGTAACTAGATGTCATTACTTCAAATTAGTATTCATTTCAATTGGTTTTGTTTTTCAATTGATATTCTATTAAAGCATGTAGTCATCTTTTATGCCTATGTTTGCATTTACATGCTTACATCTTTTGTTATGCATTCAATAGGTATATCATATGGTAGGCTTGCTCGGTTTCATTATCAACCCTTGGAGCAAACCTATATGGTTTAAAATTATTTAAGAGCACGGCACAGAGCTTGTTTTACAATTAATTATCTAATATGTGCCAAAGTCCAAATTGTAGATAATCTCTCCCAAATATCATCTTTCAAGTGATATTTTGATACTTAAATCAATGTGCACAAATTTTATAAGTATTCAACACTTGTGTGTACAAATTTAGGGGGAGCTTAATCTACAACTTGGATGCTTTGAGACTAACACTTGTTCAAATGGTATCAATTTTTTCAAACCTATCACATGTGTAGTAGTCTCATTGTAAGGAAATTGGAGTCCCCGGAGTTAAGCATCATTCTTCAATTGGCATCATCATGTTGATTTCATTTCATATCTATATGCTTTCTCCATGCATTATATAGATTAAACTCTCTTGTACAATAAATTGCTAATTATGCATATGCTTTGCTTTCTATCGTATGTATGCATATATTTAGGGGGAGCTTAGTCTATATAATGTAAGAGTTAAATTTTGTGATCCATTTCACTCTATACACAAAGGATCACGAAATTTGACCCTCCCTTGTGCTACTAATGTCTTCCTTTTCGTTGTTTGATGCCAAAGGGGGAGAATTTAAAGGACCAAAGGCAAGCATCAAGTTGATGTCTACAAGTGGAAATGGTCCTAGAAAGGGAGAAAAGTGAATTATGGATTAGTCTAAGTAATGGGAGAATCTTTTTTAGAAAGCTAGGCTTTAATCCATAATATTATATGGGGACATTTGCAAGGGCAAGATAAGTTTTTAAGTAAAGTTTCAATTAGTATCATATAACCTTGCCCTTTGCATTGCATCCTAGCAAGTAGGTAGTTTTTTAACTTCTGAATTCTTATTATTTGCTTGCTTTGGTCGTGTTGGCATCAATCACAAAAAAGGGAGAGATTATAAGAAAAATGGACCCTTGGCCCATTTACTTTGAATTTTGGTGTTTGATGACCAACACAATCAAATTGGACTAATGAATTTGCAAATATTTGTTTTGTAGTTCAATAGGGTGCAAGACGTGACTTAGACGAAGGCGACGTGATGATCTGATGATCAACACCTCAAGCAAGACCTTAGGAGCACAAGAGAAGACCCAATAGATCAAGCAAAATCCAAGCATAAAGATTGAAACCAAGCCGGACGTAAGATCGCGAAGAAACGAGCTCATAGAGTGCACAGGACGCTGCACCGGACGCTGCACAGGACGCTACACAGGACGCTCCGATCAAGCAACAACAGAGTCAACAGCAGCGACCGAACGCTGCACAGGACGCTGCATCGGACGCTCCGATGCACAGGACGCTGCACAGGACACTGAGTGCCAGAGTCCGGTCAACATCAGTAATGTTCCAGAGAGCCGTTTTCGTGACCGGACGCGTCCGGTCAGTACTGACATGACGCTGGTCAGAGTCCGATCAATAGTAGAAAAGCGGGATTTCATCCCCAACGGCTACTTTCTCAGTGGGGCTTATAAATAGACCCCCCCAACCGGCCATTTGGAGAGTACGGAGCTGAGGAAACATATCAAAGGTGTTGATACATCATTTTAGTGATCTCCATATGCATAGTGCTTAGTGTTTTATAAGGTGATTAGCATAAGTGCTTTGCGAAGTGCTTAGGTTGATTAGACCACCGCTTATGCGCTTGCTCTAGGTGTATGCCTAGTGTTTAGTGAGGTTTGCATACCTCTTGCCACCCCGTGCTTGCGAGCACAAGTGTTGTACATCAGAGGGGCTTGAAGTCTTGCGAGATCACACCAACCGTGTTTGTGGTGTGGCCGCCACCGTATACCGAAGGGAACAAGGCCCGTGGCGTTTTGGTCGGAAGCTTGATAGTGAAGACAGCGGGGAGCATCCAGGAGAGGCTTGCCGAGAGGCACATCAGAGACCCACTTGCGCATGGGGAAGGCCCGAGGCTATCCACGGAGTCACCCGACCGGGAGCTTGGCCCTTGCGAGGGGCTCCAATGAGGACTAGGGAAAAGCTTGCGCGCTTCTCGATACCTCGGTAAAAATACCGAAGTCGTCGATGGGAGTTTGCATATCTCTACCTTGCTCTTTAGCTTCCGCATTTACATTGATTACTTTACTACATTTGCGGTAGAGATAGCAACACACTAGCAAAATTATAGTTGCACATCTAGATAGTTTATCTATTGCATAGGTTTTGCTTGGGTTAGAAAAAGAGGCCATAGTTTAGAGTTAGAATTTTAAGTTGCCTAATTCACCCCCCCTCTTAGGCGTCACGGTCCCTTCAGAGAGCACATACTAAGGATGAGCAATTTGGTATCCAAGCTAAAACTAATGAATCTGGCTCTCAAGGAAGAGTTTTATTATCCATCTGATTTTTGCTTCTTTGCCAAAAGAGTTTGACACTTTTGTTGTCAACTACAACATGCAGCCCAAGAAATGAGACATGGAGAGGCTCATGGCTATGTGTATGTAAGAGGAGGAAAGAATGAAAGCTGTCAATGGTGGCTCTATTAATTATTTGAAAGACAATAAGAAAAAGAATAATAATACTAACTCCTTCTCAAAGTCAAAGGGAAAGGGTCCCATGCTGCATCAGTCTCAGCAGAACAAGTTCACAGTAGAGAAAGACCAGTGTCTCTATTGTAAGAAGACGGGATATTATAAGAAAGATTATCCCGATTACTTAAAGATGATCATGGCAAAGAAAGGTAAGAACATTATTACGTTCATAAATGAATCCTTATATGTACAGTATTCGAAATCTACTTGGTGGATTGACTCAGGTGCAACTGTTCATGTTGCTAATTTTTTATAGGGATTCCGTTCGACGAGGACTACGCAAAGAAGCGAAAGACATGTTAAAGTTGCAAATGGAGTCCGAGCAGAAGTTAAAGCCGTTGGTGATCTTTCTCTAGAGCTTGCTGATGGTTTCGAACTTATATTTAGAGATGTTCTTTATGTTCCCTCATTACAGAGGAACTTGATTAGTGTTTTATGTTTGGACAATGATGGATATGATTGTCATTTTGAAAATGGCAAATGTAAGACAACATTTAATAATACATGTGTTGGTCTTGCTATCTTACAAAATGAGCTTTATTTGTTATCACTACGTGATGATGTGAATGTTGTATGCGATGATGAGAACGTTACGTACGACAATGTGAATGTATCCTCGTCTGCGGGTGTAAACAGAAAATGAAAGAGAGCTCACGATGCATTGTCGAAATTATGGCACTATCGTTTAGGCCATATTTTGAGGGGGAGAATAGAAATACTAGTTAAGAATGATATTCTTCCTCCATTAGAGTTCTCATATTTAGAACAATGCAGAGAATGCATTAAAGGAAAGTATGTAAAGAAAATTAAGAAAGATGCCGAACGAAGCACATGAATTCTACAGATTATTCACACAGACATATGTGGTCCGTTTCCTATAAAGAGTGTGGATGGTTATGATTCATTCATAACATTTACAGATGATTACTCCCGTTATGACTACATTTATCCAATCAAAGAAAAAACAGAAGCATTGGATAAATTTAAGATATTTAAGGCAGAAGTTGAAAACCAACACAATTTAAAGATTAAGATAGTCAAGTCCGACCGTGGGGGGAGTACTACAGTCGGCATACCCCATATGGTCAAGTTCCTAGACCTTTTACAAGGTTCTTACAGGACAATAGCATAGTAGCCTAGTATTCTACACCGAGCGAACCTCAGCAGAATGGAGTAGCTGAAAGACACAATCGTACCCTCATGGTGCGTAGTATGATAAGTTACTCCACCTTACCATTGAGCCTGTGGATGGAGGCGTTAAAAACCGTCATTCATATTCTCAAAAGAGTACCAAGTAAGTCGATGCCCAAAATACCGTATGAGTTGTGGACGGGAAGAGTACCCTCACTAAACCACTTACGTGAGGGGGGAGTCCTGCTGAGGCTAAAGTATTTAACCCAAACATTAGGAAGCTAGATCCCAAAACAATATGTTGCCATTTCATTGGCTACCCAGAAAAGTCAAAAGGTTTTCGTTTCTACTGTCCAGATAGACATACAAAGTTTGTGGAAACGAGACACGCTATCTTCCTAGAGGATGAAATGATGAGGGGGGGGCATGGTAGCTCAAGAAATTGACCTTGAAGAGAAGCGGGTGTATGCGCCCACTCTGATGATTCATGAGTTATTTTTCTCACTACCTGCTGTCGCTGCACTGACAGTACAAGATATTGTGGTGCCAACACATGTTGTTATTTCACCTGTGGCAATAATGAATGATGATGAGGAACCTGTTCTTTAGGATCCCATAGAACCAATTGCCACACATGAGGGGGAGCAACAACAGCCTCAAACAGAAGATGTGCCAAATGTGGAGGCCCCTAAAAGGTCTCAAAGAGTTAGAAAATTAGCTATTCCTGCTGATTATGAAGTGTACAACACTGAGGAATTTCAAATGGAGAATGATCCCACCTCATTTGAAGAAGCCATGAGAAATGATCATTCATCAAAGTGGCTTGAGGCCATAGAAGATGAAATGAAATCTATGAATGTCAATAAAGTTTGAGATTTAGAGATAATTCCTAAAGAAGCCAAAACAATAGGCTTTAAATCGGTCTACAAAACAAAGCTTGACTCTCAAGGGAATATAGAGAGATATAAAGCACGACTTGTGGCAAAAAGCTTTACGCAAAGAGAAGAGATTGATTACAATGAGACATTTTCTCCAGTCTCATGTAAGGATTTCTTCAGAATCATAATGGCATTAGTGGCACATTACGATTTAGAATTACATCATATGGATATAAAGACGACATTTCTCAACTGGGACTTAGAGGAAAGTGTTTACATGGAACAACCAAAAGATTTTGTCATGGAAGGAAAAGAACGAATGAGATGCCACCTAAAGAAATCCATTTATGGTTTAAAACAAGCTTCAAGACAGTGGTACTTGAAGTTTGATCAGACAATAAGGAATTTTGGGTTTAAAGAGAATGTAGAGGACAATTGTGTCTATACAAAGTTTAAGAATGGAAAGTTTATCTTCCTTGTCATGTATGTGGATGATATCTTACTTGCTAGTAGTGATGTCAGTCTACTACTAGAGACAAAGAAGTTTTTGTTCTCAAAATTTGATATGAAAGATCTTGGTGAAGCTTTGTTCGTTTTAAGGATCAAGATTCACCGAGATAGAAGTAAAGGGGTATTAGGTCTGTCACAAAAGACATACGTAGAAAAGATCTTAAAGAAATTCAGTATGCACAAATATAGTCCCTCACCTGCTCCTATAGTCAAGGGCGACAGATATGGGGATTTTCAATGCCCCAGGAACCAATATGAGATCGATCAAATAAAAGTGGTTCCATATGCTTCAGCTGTCGGAAGCTTACAATATGCTCAAGTATGCACGCGTCCTGACTTGGCATTTGTTACTGGGTTACTTGGCAGATTCCAGAGCAATCCTAGAATAGAACACTAGAAATTGGTAAAGAAAGTCTTACGTTATTTGCAAGAAACGAAATGCCTCATGATGACGTATAGAAGATCTGATTCACTCCATATAGTGGGATATTTAGATTCTGATTATGCGGGAGATGATAGAAAATCCACGTCTGGATATGTATTCACTCTCGCAGGAGCTATTTCATAGAAAAGCTCAAAGCAAACCGTCACTACATCGTCCACAATGTATGCCAAGTTTGTAGCGTGTTATGAGGCAACGAGGCAGGTGAACTGGCTAAAGAAGTTCATACCCGGTTTGAAGGTGGTTGACGACATCTATAGACCACTTAAGTTATACTGCGATAATAATCCGGCAGTACAGTATGCTCACAACAATAAGTCAAGTGGTGCTGCCAAACATATTGACATAAAGTATTATGTTGTGAAAGATAAAGTCCGAGATGAAGTCATAAGTCTTGAGCATATAAGTACCGAAAAGAGCTCATGGATCCGCTTACAAAAGGCTTACCACCCAACATTTTCAGAGAACATGTAGCCGACATGGGTTTAAGGGAAAACTTATAATTTCTGGACAAAAGAAGGCCCAAAGATAAGTATCTATTTCAGAACAGAGTAGTGTGTTGTAGCTGTTAAATCTATCGGCAATGGACCGTGACGATGAGACATGCTCTATGCGCTAATCTGTAATGGAATGAACAAAAGTAAATGATATGAAAGTAAAAGATGGAAAGAGATCAAGAGGGAGATTGTTAGATAGATCTCTAATCCTAACTGGACCCAACGACCCAGTTGGGCCTTTGATTCGCGCCCTGATCGGGGGCGTCCAGCCCACCATGGCTGGAGGGCCCCTGTCACCCTGCGCTATAAAAAGAGATGGGGGCCGGCGGCTCTAATCACGAGGTTGACCTGAGCCGAGCTCCCCACCAACATCTAAACTCTAATCCGATCTAGAGGGCGCGCAGCCAGTGACGGGAAGCCACCAGCAGCGCCACCACCGGACTCCACTGCCTTCACCGCCAGTTGCCACCGCGCATCACCGACCCCTTCATCGACCGTCGCTGCCCTAGCGCAGACATCGACTCCATGGCGGACGTGACCGAATCTTCCTCCATAGCGGTGTCAGGTTTGACGCGTCTATCTTCTACCTCTCCATTTCTCTCATTCTACCTACTGTTTCTGCTATAGTAGACGTTTCTAGGATTCGTGATACTTTTCAACAGCAAGTAGCCCCTCGAATCTATCCCTAGTACGATTTACAATTCCTAACACCAGACTGAACAACAATCACATTATACTGCAAAAAATTATGGCCAAGCGCCTCCATGAACACCATGGGCAAGTTTGGGGAGTATACGGCTGCTATCTTCTCCATGCTGAATGAGTGGATCTGTATAGGTATTGCTGATACTACCACACAATAAGCAAAGTTTATTGGTGTTGCTTACTTCTGCCTAATTTCAATTTTCACAGCGTGAGAAAACGCATACCAAATTTTCATCAGTTGAGGCATGCCCAAAAAGAATGTAAGCATTAAGCAACATCCTGTATCGACAGAGCCAACAAGAAAGACCCACCGAGAAGCAGAAGGGCATGGGCATGATTCCATTCCCCTGGGCCCTGATATATATATATATTTTTCCCTGCAGTCGCAGGCTTTGAAACAACATCGCACGAGATCTTTTGAAGTTGAGGTAGCCTTATGAGTTGCTCCTCGCATTAGAACATGTTCTTCAGCCACACAAAATAAGGAAAATAACCTCATTTACCACACTGGGGAAAAGATCGAGCTTGTCAGATACAATGCCCACAAAAACACGCGCAAGACACCTTTCTATTTCTATTCTAGTTCTTGGATCACCATTATAACATACTTGGCAAATTTTGATGCATCGAAACTAGGAATTTAGCTACTGCTGATCAACATACTCTAGATGTGTTAATATAAAATCTTAATATAAATTTTACAACGTTCCTTTAACATCGAGCCTTTAAATTCGTTTGAACTTATCAGCTGGCTTATCAACTTAGTGTTTTTCTCTCCCAACAAAAACAGCTTCAGTCTACTTATCAGTCGACTTTAATACCAGCCGAACAGGCCTTCCATTTCATCAGAGCACAAAGGTAAGCACACTCAACCACCGAATTCATCAAGCAATACAACTACACTGAATTAGCCTCGGCAAATCACCTCCGGCAGGGAAGAGGCAGCCGACAAACTCAGAGCTCAGAAGCAGCAGTCGCAGTCGAAGGGGCACAGCGGGGTGCCACCGGCGTCGGCCTTGCCGAACCCGAGCTCATCGGCCGAGTATATGGCGAGCCCGTCCGCAGTGCGCCGACGCGGCCGCTTCTCCTCGAACTCCTCCTCGTCGTCGGCGTCAGCCACCCGACCCTTGCCCTTACTCCCCGGCGCCTTGTTGCTCTTCTTCTTGCTGCTGCTGCCCCCCTCGGCCCTCTCCTTGGGCTTCTTCCTCCTGTCCCCATGGGCATAAGCCTCCTCCAGCTGCGGCGGCTTCCGCTTCTTTCCCGCCGCCGCCTGCTCCGGCTGCTCCTCGGTGGGCTTCGGGGGCTTGGGTTTCTTGCCGGAGGATGGGGACTTGGGGTTGATAGACGGCTTCGACGCAGTAGTAGGCTTCTTGTTCTTCTGGGATTTCGTTGGCCATCGCTGTGGGAATTTTTTCCGCCGCCGCCGCCGCAGGCGTCGTCGTGGTTGGAGAAGGCGGCGAAAAGGGTTTGCGAACGGAAGGCGCACGATTAGCGGAAACCGGACTGGAGAGGCAAAATAAGTTCGTGGGCCTAGCTAGGAGTGGGAAGACCCGCTTATTGTGTTGAGCTAGCCTACTGCAGCCTCCGCGTATGCCCAATCGGTTTGGCCCAATTATACATTCTAGGGCCTAGCACCATCGCTGGCATTGGCCTGCTTAGCTTGAAACTAAGAAATTGTCACCCAGGCTAGTCTCAGTGCTACCTAAAAGAAATTCTCAGTGAACATGTTAAAATTGTTAGTGTTTTATATTTACAAGAAAACACATATTTTTCTATAAATAATGGAAACAACCCGGCTTCATCTGTTCAGACCAAGCAAATACATATAATTGTGATAAAATAAGGATGCTCCATATGATCATGTTTTTATCTCTTGAGACCAAGCAAATACACATAATAGTGATAAATAAGGGTGCTCCATATGATCACGTTTTTTAACACGACAGTAACTATCACACGGAGCCCGATTAGAGAAATCAAAGGCACAGCGTCAGCAACTCTCCATGTTACACAATATGCCAGCAGCACACGCGGACATGCCCAAGCCCTCCCTCCAAATGTACATCACAATTTTCAAACAGGCTAGGATGAGAAAACCAAACAGGCCGTATAAGAAATCTGTCAAGCACGAGGGAACACGCTTCCCTAATACTAGTATATCAACTCAGACAAAAAAAAAAACAGATATGTTGAATTTTCCATTTTATAAATTAAAGCAGTCCAAATTACTCCCCCAACTCTGGCATATGTCGAGATAAACCCATAAACTTGTTTGGTCGCAACTCACAACTATTGAGTATCGCTTCTACACATAATCACATATGTACAACTGGTGCATGGGATCATCTTACCCATTGCTTTTCTGCAATTACAATACCGTCCATATAAAACGAAAATAAATGAAACAGTTTTTTTATGAATGGCAATCATTACTTAACCATGATAAAACATTAAAACATGTTATTACAACCACATATGTACAACAGATGGGACGAGTTTTGTATTTACATTTTGCAACTTGCTGATCCCGCATGAGGGCCTTTTGCACTCACAGGGCCTTCATAACAAATCTGGCAGACGCAGCAGCACCCTTTGCTGCCACCTTCAGGACATGACGGCTCTTGTACAACCTGCATCCAATTCAAAAGGTAACAGTGAAAAGAACCATCAAACATGCTTTACGCACATTATTTACATTTATAGATAATAAAGAAAGTATTTTTTTTCACACAGTCACTTAAGCATAATCTTGACATAATTGTAGTACATTAAAGGACAGTTAAGGCAAAGTATGATGATATAACCAATAAAAAGGTCAATATGTTGACCTAAATTCCATCACAAATGTTAACGAGTACCAAACTACCAGTAGAAGGTTAGCACTGCAAAAATACTCTAGCATATACCTAAAGAACAACGAGAAATATAGGTTTTGAGCAAGGATACAACAAAATCCAAAAGAGGTAGAGTGGAGTAAACTTTTGAAGCTCAACTGCAAACAGGATGAGAGATTTACCCTGCTAATGTGATTCCCCAAGTGGCCAAGATATAAATAATCTGTCCAGCCTCCCAAAAGGTTGACCATCTCCATCGAGCTTTCATGCTATCTAATGCCTTTGCAACAGCTGCTTACAAGTTAAATCCAACAACATATCAGATTGCACAAGAAGATAGCTCAAACCCATCCACAAATAATAAACTGACGGAGGCAAGTAAAAAAGCAAGTTCAATCTCATAGATACTGTCTAACATTCATGTTAAACCACCCAGAGCATCTATAAGGTTAATTTAATGAGAATTTAAAAAGAAAAAAAAAACTGTACCCAACATATCTTTCACCAGTACAAGTTCATCTAACAGCAATCTGAAAACCAATTTAATCAATCATCACAATTCACATACACAACCTCATCAAAGCAGCAATGGATCCTTAAACTGTGATATCTACTTTAGCAAAGGCATTGTCTCTATAAGCCAGTAGCTTTTGCTAGCAATGGTGTGCATCATACACTATAGGTGTACACTCTCAAGTACCATAAGGATCGACATCTTTTACAATGCCCTATATATGGCTATATCTCATATGTCCTCAAGTAATCAAGAAACTAGATAAATCCCTAAACCAAAAGGGTCTGATCATCATCCATGCATAGTAATAGTAAGATATATAGTAGCAGAGTTGAGAATTGTGGGTAACTATTCAGAAATGATGAACCCCAGAAACCCGGACAGCTATTTAGTGGTGCAATGTTTGAGTGCGGCATGGTCACATGGAGGATAGACGTACCCTTCTGGAGCTGCACTGGCGATAACGACTGAAGGAAATGTAATGAGAAACAGTTAGACATCATAGAAGTGCTGAAGAGAATGCTCATCAACCATTGGTAGCATCTAAACAAACTCTTAAAGAAGGAAGTACCTTGGATTTTGGATCTTCAAGAATGCACCTAGCAACAAAGGTGGCAATACCATCGACTATGTCGTCTTCATTGATTATGACATAATTTTCATCATCAATCCCACTAATTTCCTCCAAATTAGCCCCAGCAGTATCACAAGCAACCAAGACCCACGATCCTTTCTTCCCGTTACACATTTTGTCTGGAATGTCTGCAACTTCCACCTCTAGTTCCATTCAAGCAGAAATTGGAAATGAGTTAGTTTCCTCGCACTTTGCAGAATGTATTAGAAGAACCAACAGTGACCATAAAACATAGCCTAGAAACAAACTTCACAATGCTTAGCGAGGAATGAACCTGTCATGTTGCCAGAAGATAGTTCATTATGTTCACGTGCTGACTCATCCTGTAATTTCTCGAGATGAGAAAGGAAGCTAGCATTGTTGACCGCCACCATCAGTCGGCTGTACAGCTAAATTGTAAAATCACATCCATGAGCAACAAAATCAACCCAATATATAAGAAACATGTAGCTATAAAGTGGACAGGGCATGAGAATCTATTTTGTTTGCTCTTATCTGCAATAGTTGATATATTAGAAAGTGCCACACAATAAGGTTAATCTATCATGATGAATTGATGATTGTAACCCTCCGAGGCTCAGATATCACATCTACGTTTCGAGATACACTAGGAATTAATTTGGGAGAAGAATAAGGCCCACACCCTTTGGGATATGATTTAGTTCTAGCGGGTCCAATTATCGACATACATTCCTTTTTAACTACAAATAACTGTATAAGCTAGTGCCAGCTTCCATAGGGAAAAAAACTAACAGTCACACCAACATAAAAGTATGCTTACATCAGGAGGGCACTCCTTGGAGACGCAGGGCGCGCCGTGGAGCTCGCGCAGGAGCGCCAGGTCATCTGCGAGTCGGGCGCGGAGCATGGCGTTCTCCTCCCGCAGCCGCGCGGCCTCCTCGCTGGCGCCCCCGCCGCCATCAGCCCCCGCGGGCAGCGTAGTCGGGTCCCCGTCGTGGTCTGCAGGGTGGCCGGGGCGGTGGTGGTAGGCGTAGCGCGCGACCTCGGCAATCTCGACGACGGTGTGCGCAACCTCCAGCGGGATCTTGTGCGCCGCCGATGCCAACGTCATCGTCGGCTTGACCGATCGGTTGGCCAGCAAAATCGCTTGATCTCGCCGGTATGCCTTCCAGGGACACGGAATCGAGAGGTGGAGGGAGGCGACGAGATGAACCCTAGGGCCACGCCGTACGCAACCTTGCCGGGGAGGCGTGGACGAGGAGTTTGATGGGAAGCAGAGGATTATGTTGGCCGAAAGAACAGAAATTGTGCATTCAGTCACGTCTAGGTGGGCCCCACGTATCGTCTCTACTCAGACACCGGATTTTGACCTCGTCTTTCATCCGTAACCAAGGTGTTACGTCCAGAGTATATTTTAAAGTCTTTATGTTAACAAGCAAATGTTATAATCTGGGAACTATATACTTTACTTGCAGATTGTAACAACACGCAAGCTTATAATCCACGATCCACATGCTAAAACAAAAATGCAAGGCATATCCATGATCTTCATGCATACAAAATATAGGTCCCTTCAATTCAATTTTAAGAACAAGAAAATTATGTCGATTTTCATTGAATAATGTCAATTAGCTTGTCCCATATAACTGGCATTCTGCAATATTTTTCCCTTCACATATGTGAGATCTTGTTTATTGCACAGACAAAGGTAAGGCTTGCCACTGGCACCGGAAGCTCTCTGCACTGCACTGGGTACGTCCTTTATACGTAAGATCTTGTTTGCATTTTTTTTTCCTTTTTTGCCTCAGGACTTCTTTAGATGCATATCTATTCAATTATTCATCTCAATCCACGATGAGAATTAGCCGCTCGAACACACAGATAAATACTCATATGTACTTGCATACATGACAATTAGCCTTTAAGACCAATCAAACTGGCATCCACGATCTGAACCAACTGACGGAGCGAGGGCGCCGAAAACAGCTTGTTACCGTGAATTTGCATTGAATTTCATATTACACGATGAATATGGGATTACAAGTTACAACAGAACAAGCAACGAGCTACGGGGGTCGCACACGGGCGCGCGCGGCTCACCCCAGAACAAGCAGTTCAATCCGCTGGAAGGATATACTACTCAATGCAGCAAGTCAGCGTTGCCACCCAGATACACAGCCGCAGTCTCCATTTGCTTTACATTATTTGTACATTATATGCCTGGTATGACAGGGTTACAAACAAAATTAGAAGATGGCACTAATCGGGCCCCTACTTGGCGATATGCCGTCAATCATTTACACTAAGCTCATACGCTTCTTTGGTACCGAGACTTCAGGGAAGTAGATCCTCTCCCGTCAGGAAGCACTTTCGGAGCAGACAGAGCAGACAAATCCGAGTCTGCGCTGCTTGGCCAGACTAGAGGGATCAGCTGCTGCTGGTAGGTGTTTGTGTTGTCACACACACCGAGCTTGACGACGAATGTTGCCGTGCAACCTCTTCCGGTTCCTTCGCTGTCGATCCAGATGTGCCCTCCCATGAGACTAACAAACCTGCACAGAATTTTGCAGAGATGCTGATCAGTTCTAATGAGATTATGAGAATTGATGAGTGAGTTATCTAATTAGTCCTGTGACAATGCATAAAATAAACAAATAATTGTGCTGCGTAGGAGGAAGTTGAGTCGCCAAAAACAACACCTGAACACCATTTTCAGAAGGAACTACAAGAAAGGAGCTGTAGGATCGAACTACCTCTTGCAGATGGCAAGGCCAAGACCACTACCATTCAACCCTCGGTTTCCTCCACTTTGAGGATGAGCAAACTTTGTAAATACATGAGGTAGATCCTGAGGACCAATTCCACAGCCTGTATCTTTTACCTGCAAAAGAGTGAAGTAACAGAGAATGTAAAGCAGCGCAACAGATAATAATTGCTAAGCATAGAAGTAAAACTCTGCTTCATGTGTCCATGCCATGTTCATAATCCGCAAATATAAAACCCTTTTCCAGCTGTAAGCATGAAACCCAGGACCAATAGTATCAACTAAAATGGAATTTATACAAGCATCTGTGCCTTGTGATATACAACAACAACAACAACAACAACAACAACAACAAAACATTTAAGTCTCAAACAAGTTGGGGTAGGCTAGAGTTGAAACCCAGCAGAAGCAATCAAGGTTCAGGCACGTGAATAGCTGTTTTCCAAGCACTCCTATCGAAGGCTAAGTCTTTGGGTATATTCCATCCTCAAGTCTCCTTTTATTGTCTCTACCAAAGTCAACTTCGGTCTTCCTCTGCCTCTCTTCAAGTTACTATCCTGGCTTAGGATTCCACTACACGCACCGGTGCCTCTGTAGGTCTCCGTTGGACATGTCCAAACCATCTCAACCAGTGTTGGACAAGCTTTTCTTCAATTGGTGCTACCCCTAATCTATCACGTATATCATCGTTCCGAACTCGATCCCTTCTTGTATGACCGCAAATCCAACGCAACATACGCATTTCCACGACACTTATCTGTTGAACATGTCGTCTTTTCGTAGGCCAACATTCTGCACCATACAACATAGCAGGTCTAATCGCCGTCCTATAAAACTTGCATTTTAGCTTCTGTGGTACCCTTTTGTCACATAGGACACCAGATGCTTGGCGCCACTTCATCCACCCTACTTTGATTCTATGGCTAACATCTTCATCAATATCCCCGTCTCTCTGTAGTATTGATCATAAATATCGAAAGGTATCCTTCCTAGACACTACTTGACCTTCCAAACTAATATCTTCCTCCTCCGGAGTAGTAGTGCCGAAGTCACATCTCATATACTCAGTTTTAGTTCTACTGAGTCTAAAACCTTTGGACTCCAAAGTCTCCCACCATAACTTCAGTTTCTGATTCACTCCTGTCCGACTTTCATCAACTAGCACTACATCGTCCGCGAAAAGCATACACCAAGAGATGTCCCTCTGTATGTCCCTTATGATCTCATCCATCACTAAGGCAAATAGATAAGAGCTCAAAGCAGACCCTTGATGTAGTCCTATCCCATGTTTTAAAGGCGGCTAGGCGTCCAAGCGAGTGCTTGGTACGCCTGGACGCCTAGGCGGCGCCTAGGCGACAAGGCGCCACTGTTTCCCAAGGCGAGCTGGGTACGCCTGGACGTCTGGACGCCTAGGCGACGCCTTTAAAACACTGTCCTATCCTAATCGGGAAGTCATCCGTGTCTCCATCACTTGTTCGAACACTAGTCACAACATTGTTGTACATGTCCTTAATGAGCCCAACGTACTTCGTTGGGACTTTATGTTTATCCAAAGCCCACCACATAACATTCATTGATATTTTATCATAGGCCTTCTCCAAGTCAATAAAAACCATGTGTATGTCCTTCTTCTTCTCTCTATACCGCTCCATAACTTGTCTTATTAAGAAAATGGCTTCCATGGTTGACCTTCCGGGCATGAAACCAAATTGGTTCATAAAGACCCGCGTTATTGCTCTCAAGCGATACTTGATAACTCTCTCCCATAGCTTCATAGTATGGCTCATCAACTTAATTCCCCGGTAATTAGTACAACTTTGAATATCCCCTTTATTCTTGTAGATCGGTACCAATATACTTCTCCTCCACTCGTCAGGCATCTTGTTCGATCGAAAAATATAGTTAAACAGCTTGATTAGCCATACTATAGCTATGTCCCCAAGGCATCTCCACACCTCGATTGGGATACCATCCAGTCCCATCACCTTACCTACTTTCATCCTTTTCAACGCCTCTCTGACCTCAGATTCTTGGATTCTCCACACAAAGCGCCTATTGGTGTCATCAAAAGAGTCATCCAACTGAAAGGTTGTGTCCGTATTCTCACCCGCCTATTGCCTTGTGATATAGTTTGAGTAAATGTTGTGATACCTTTATTTGGCTGACCTAGGTTTTTTTTTTTACGAAAGCTTTGTGTGTTAGCATTATAGAAGGCTCAGGGCTGGTCTAGAGTTCATGGAAGATTTGGTATAACACTTCTAATCCTAGACTTCTTTGGCTAAGGCGCTTAGGTCCCATGTCAGTACTGAGACTAATTCAATCCAAGCAACTCAAATAAAGCAACAAATGACTACAGTAAACTAATGTCGCAATGGTGTAAAGAAGTAATCAGATTCCAAAATCATCAGGCCCAACCAGTAGAAATTCTACACCATGAGATTATAGGAACAAAGAAAAAGATTTTAAAGAAACACCCCCCACCAATAGCTACAGTGTTATCTGTTAGAACCAAATCACAGGTTTGGGGCTGGAATTTATATTTCATTAGCCTTACCACAACTATGGCAGGTTGGGGATACATATAGGGTAACTTGCTTGCAACTTAAGAAAGCTACAACATATTCTAGAGATGCTAAAGTAAATGCTAAGGATAAAGATAACGGCTGACACAGCCACCAACTACTCTAGATAAGTATCCTAGGTAGATAAGGACAAGACTTATAGCCCGTACACCCCGCAGCAAAACGGCGTCGTTGAGCGCCGCAACCAAACCGTGGTGGCCACCGCCCGTGCCCTCCTCAAGCAGAGAGGGATGCCAGCAATCTACTGGGGGGGAGGCGGTGATGACTGCCATCCATCTCCTCAACCGCTCGCCCACCAAGGCCCTTGACGGCAAGACGCCATACGAGGCCTGGCACGGGCGCAAACCGATGGTCAGCCACCTCCGCGTTTTCGGCTGCCTCACGTTCGCCAAGGAGATCAACCACGTCGGCAAGCTCGACGACCGGAGCACGCCGGGGATCTTCATCGGCTACGCGGAGGGCGTCAAGGCCTAACGCATCCTCGACCCTGCGACACAGCGCTTCCGCATCTCCCGGGACGTCGTGTTCGACGAAGGGCGAGGCTGGGCTTGGGACAAGGCGGTGGACGACGGCTCGACTTCGACTCTCAGAGACTTCGTCGTCGACTACGTCCACTTCGAGGGAGCCGGAGGAGCTAGCAGCTCATCTTCACCGAGCTCGTCTACCTCAGCTCCGGCGAGTCCTCCACAGCCTACACCACCAGCGGGTCCTCCACCACCTGTACCACCGGCTACGCCTCGCTCTCCTACACCGGCTCCTCACTCTCCCGCACCGGCGCCCACGTCTCCGAGATCAGCACCAGCAGCTTCGGTTCGTGACGGGCAGCACACGGTGGAGTTCGCCACTCCGTTGTCCGACGACGAGGATCACGTCGATGCCTACCACCACGACGAGCCTCTACGCTACCGCACCTTGGACAACATCTTCGGTGATCAGCCCGTCCCTGGACTGGCGATGCATGACTTCGAGGCAGAGCTGCACCTAGCGCACGAGGACGGCGAGCCCCGCTCCTTCGCTGAGGCGGAGGGAGACGCGGCATGGCGCGCCGCGATGCAGCAGGAGATGGACGCAGTCGAGCGGAACCGAACGTGGGAGCTGGCGGATCTTCCTGCCGACCACCGCGCCATCACCCTTAAGTGGGTCTACAAGCTCAAAAAGGATGAGGCCGAGGCGGTGATCAAGCACAAGGCGCACCTGGTGGCGCGCGGGTTCGTCCAGCAGGAGGGAGTCGACTTCGATGATGCCTTCGCGCCCGTCGCGCGGATGGAGTCCGTTCGTCCCCTTGCGCTGGTGGCCCAGGAAGGATGGCGTGTGCACCACATGAACGTCAAGTCCGCCTTCCCCAACGGTGACCTGAAGGAGGAGGTCTACGTCCACCAGCTGCCGGGATTCGTCATCCCTGGCAAGGAGAACAAGGTTCTTCGCCTGCGCAAGGCCCTCTACGACTTGCGATAGGCGCCCCAAGCTTGGAACGCCAAGCTGGACTCCACCCTCAAGCAAATGGGGTTCCAGCAGAGTCCTCACGAGGCTGCTGTCTACCGGCAGGGCAAGGGTGGCAATGCCCTGTTGGTAGGCGTCTACGTCGACGACTTGGTGATCACCGACACCAAGGAGGCCGAGGTGGAGGCTTTCAAGGAGGAGATGAAGGCCACCTTCCAGATGAGCGACTTGGGCCTTCTCTCCTACCTGGGGATCGAGGTCCACCAGGACAGCTCCGGCATCTCCCTTCGCCAGACCGCCTACGCCAAGCGCATCGTCGAGTTGGGCAAGCTCACCGGCTGCAACCCAGCCTACACTCCCATGGAGGAGAGGCTGAAGCTGAGCCACGATAGCACGACCAAAGAGGTCGACGCCACGCAGTACCGGCGCATTGTGGGCAGCCTTCGCTACCTCGTCCACACGCGGCCGGACCTGGCGTTCGCTGTTGGCTACGTCAGTCGGTTCATGCAGCGACCGACGACGAAGCATCAGCAGGCTGTCAAGAGGATCCTCCGCTACGTCGAGGGCATCGCCGACTACGGCTTGCACTACCCGAGGTGTCCCAGAGCGAAGCACTTCATCGGGTACAGCGACAGCAACCTCGCCGGCGACATCGACACGAGCAACAGCACCAGCGGGACGCTATTCTTCCTCGGCAAGTGTCTGATCAGCTGGCAGTCGGTCAAGCAGCAAGTGGTGGCTCTGTCCAGTTGCGAGGCAGAGTACATTGCTGCCACAACCGCTTTGACTCAAGCTCTCTGGTTGGCTCGGCTGCTGGGCGATCTCCTGGGCAGAGACGCAGAAGCAGTGGAGCTCAGGGTGGACAGCAAGTCCGCCTTGGCCTTGGCAAAGAACCCCGTCTTCCATGAGCGCAGCAAGCATATCCAAATCAAGTACCACTTCATTAGGAGCTGCTTGGATGAGGGGAGCATCAAGGCCGGCCACATCAACACCCAGGATCAGCTCGCCGACCTTCTCACCAAGTCCCTTGGGCGGGTCAAGTTCCAGGAGCTTCGCGCCAGGATTGGGATGGTTCAAATTCCCCACAAGGCGCCACACAAGACTTAGGGGGAGAATGACAGCTATAAGTCTTGTCTTTATCTACCTAGGATGCTTATCTAGAGTAGTTGGTGGCTGTGTCAGCCCTTATCTTTATCCTTAGCATTTACTTTAGCATCTCTAGAATATGTTGTAGCTTTCTTAAGTTGCAAGCAAGTTACCCTATATGTATCCCCAACCCGCCATAGTTGTGGTAAGGCTAATGAAATAGAAATTCCAGCCCCAAACCTGTGATTTGGTTCTAACATTATCGGTACCCATCAGGGTACTAATAGTCAGCTACAGCTGAACAGGTACCGCCTATTTTTGTAAACTTGGTAGGAAGAATTGGACGATTGTACATGGACCTACATAGAGCTGACGTCCACATAGTTTATGGACAAATGGACTATCAAGCAACTTAAGAGTCTAGCCAAGTTTAACGATGCATGTGCAATTAATGACCAAGACACATGGTTAAAAGGAACAGGTAACAATTCATACAAGAAAATGCACATATTAATCAGGATTTTCAAAAAAGAAAAAGAAAAACTGTCTTTTACTACTGAATAGCATTAAAGACTTCATTGTGAGGCTAATATAGTGGATCCAAAACCAGAGTACATGAGAAATTCTGTTGCACATAAGGAGACAAGACAACAGAATATAAATGTTGTACAATGAAATAGTTGAGATTTTTGATAGGCTGCAATTAGGGTCCATGAAACTGTTACTTGGGACAACCAAATGAATGGCTCCAGTTTCATTTTTGAATTTTGGAGCTCTGCACAGCGCATACAAGTCAATTTTGAATTTATTATTATTATTATTAAAGAGAGAACAATGCATACAAATAGATTATTCAAACAAGCCTTTCTAGAATATTACCTGAACTTTCAAATAGAAATGGTCATCACTTGCAGTTGGATGAAATTCTGGGGTTCTGAACTCTCTCAAAGAGTCAGCCTTCACAATGGAAGCTACAAGCGTGATGTGTCCCTCCTTGGTAAACTTTACAGCGTTGCCAGAGATGTTCAGAATAGTTTGCATGAGTCTCTTTTCATCACCAATAGCACATAACGGCAAATCTGGTGCCAACATAACCGATACAGATAGCCTCTTGATAGATGCAATTGGTTTAATGAAACTCATCACCTGTAATATCAAATAGAAATTTTAGTTAATGGCACCGTGTATCTTGATGTTTGATACTCCATCTGTTACCAATTATAGGGCACTTTCTTTACCTAAATCAAACTTCTCTAACTTTGACCAAACTTATAGAAAAATACACCAACAATAACATCAATTAGTTTCATTAATTCTTCATAAAATATGTCTTATTAGTGCATTTATTTGAATTTGTAGAAGTTGACATATTTTTCTAAAAACTTGGTCAAAGTTAGAGAAGTTTGACTTAGAGCAAAGCTAAAGTAACCTATAACCTGGAACGGAAAGAGTATTAGAAAACTGATGGTGCATACTTCTTTGAAAACAGCATGAAGATTGAATGCTCTAATCTCCAATTCAAGGCTTCCATCCTCGAGCTTGGAAAGATCCAGCACATCATTGATGAGTGTAGCTAACAGATTGCTGCTTTTCAGTACTGTTTCCACCATTAGACGCTGCTCAGGAGTAAGCTCAGTTTCCAAAAGCAAGGAGGAAAGGGCTATTATTGCATTCATGGGTGTTCTCATTTCGTGATTCATAACAGCTAGGAAATCATTGCGAGCACGGATAGCCATCTCAGCCTCTCTTCGAGCTAAATCCAAGGCAACATTCTGCTCCATTAGTAAATCACGTGCTCTCATGGACTCTTCAAGAATAGCCGCATGAGATAGTGCAACTGCTACCTGATGAAGAAACAAAAAAGGAGCATAAACAATAGATCTGCTAGCAATACCAATTTAAACTTTTAACTTCCAGAAAGGTATAGACATTGATAAACAAGCAACAGCATGTCTCTTTTGTAGCTGGGTAGTTGGGTTCAGAATCCTATGCTTTCTAAGAACTTATGTATTGATTTGAAGGTATTCTTGTCATCATTATATTGCACCTGTGAATATAATTTCCTGTTCAATTAACGGATGCCTTAGATGACTGATCATGATCACTGAGCAGTATCATATGAATCTGAAAGATGTAAACACGTTTTTCCTCTCCTACAAGCATATACTCCCATCATCCGGAAAAGAATGTAATTCTAGCATAGTACCGAGTCAAACCGTCTTGAGTTTGACCAAATTTATTTAAGAACAATAACAATATTTACACTATCAAATAAGTATTGTAAGATTCGTCATGGAATATATTTTCAAAATACACCTATCTAATGCCATACATATTGATAATCTTTTTTATAAACTTAATCGAAGTATAGATAGTTGGAATAGAGACACAAGTAAATTTATATCCTATTCAGGATGGAAGTAGTATGTTATAGTAACCATAGCAAGAGATAGAGCACGGACCTGATCAGCAACGACCTCAACAAGCTCCAATTCATGCACATGCCATTTCCTTGCACTATCAGATGGAAGCATCAAAACCATGATTGCAAAGCTTTTCGCTGAAAGCTCAGGCCAATCATTTATTTGGAAGTTTGAAAGGTGTAGAAGAGGTACGCGGACTGCAGCCACTTCTGGCGGAACACATTGCCCTGCAAGAGGTCGAATCCGCGCCAAAGGAGATGTGTGGGGTATTATAATTGCCCGGTTGCTACTGAACACTTGATTGACGACAGGAAGATTAATGGGCACCAATGATCCGACAGTAATCTGGTGGCGCAAAGTATGAGAAAGCTGAAGGCTTGAACCACTTCGAGATGGCATCCACAATGCACATTCTTCCAGACCCAAGGTCCTTCCTAGCTCAACAAGAGTAGTCTTCAAAATTGTATGTCTATCAAGTGTACTTCTGATTTCATGTGTGAGCATCCTAACATGTCTACCAGTCTCCTCCTGCGTCCTTATCAGTCCCATCTCTCTATCAAGTTCTTCGGCTTTATTCTTCAGGAACAACTCCCTAGTTTTCACGCTCAACAAGTCGGGGATGATATGAACAAGCATCAAAGCAGTTGCACAGGACACAACTGCTGTAGAAACCTTTGCTATGGTCATGACCATCGCAACGGTCTTTGTATGTGTGGTGAAAGTCCACAGGTTTATCAGATGGGTTGCCCCACAAAGAACTATAAACGCACCAAACTGGATCAAGACCCATCTGTACGGGAAGAAGCATGACTTCTTCACAAAATATATGAGCTCCAATGGAATCGAGAAGTACGCGAGGGCTATGAAGAAGTCTGAGATGTACTGATACTTGACGAGAAGATCATCTGTAGGCCATAGTGGCTCGATGCAATCACATCCGTCCATCCAGCAAGCTTAGTTATTGCATCAGTCCTCACAACATTTCCTGCAGAAGAAACATATTGACAAATTGTTTTTGCCACACCATCTCCGGGATCTCAAGTAGCAGAAAATGCATAGCAATCTGCATTTGAATAGTAAGCCCATAAACGCGGCACGCATACTAGCAGAGCATGCAAATCGCACAAGATGTGCCATTCACCACTTCGATTCCCATTTCCAATTCCAAACGGCCCTCCGCCAAGGGCGGACCCAGTAAAGGACATGGGTGTACATGTGTACACCCGATAACTTTTTCCACGAAAATCGGAGTTAGTAGGCATAATACATGTATATACCTGTAATTAGATCAGATCCGAATACAAATAGCCCAATAGCTTAAGTTAGGGTTTGGGTGCTCGGTTTCGAACATCAGGAAGGGAGGAGAAGGGGGCGGCATACCTGGTGGCTGCTCGTCGCCGGCGAGTAGTCCGACGAAGACCTGGGGGCGGCGGCGGCGGTCGCCCGGTCGTCGCCACGAGGAAGAGAAAAAGGCACGCGGGGTGAACGGGGGAAGAAAAAGGCAGGGTGAAGGCAGTTCGGGTTGGTTTTAGGTCGTCTTGCTTTGGTTCTGATCCACCCAGCGTTAGACCCTCGCGTTCAGAACACTTGCTTCTGTCTTGATCTGAAATTCTGAACGCTATCTTCTGCAGTGGAGTAGTTAAGCACTGTCCACTGTGTCTACATTGGATCATGCGGCTACAACCACAGCATGAAAAATCACATCCGATCAGGCTGTAAACAGGGGCGAAGGTAGGCCAAAAAGATGACCAGGGTTGTCTCCACGTGCGTTGAGATGGATTTGACGTGAAAACTAAACTAATTTCCACGCTAACCCACCTGAATACATGTAAATTGACGTGAATACGTGGGCATTCAAAGAAGATCTTATATGGGTCATTAGCTGCTATAAACAGTTATTTTTTCACGGAAAATAAGAAATTTCATTGAGGTCGGTTGACCCCAGCAACCAAGACTAGATCCGTCCTCGGCTTTAAGGTCGGTCTCAATGGATAATTTCATGGCGTTGTTTTCAAAACAATGAAACTTAGATGAAACGTTCACTCTCAATGCAAAGTTTTATTCTATAGTTCCATATGCATTTAATTTCATGACTCGTAGATAGTTGTCAATCGTGCCATGGGAGTTTCATCTCAACTCTCTCTTCTTAAATATACTGTCATATCATAAAAAAAAATATCTATGTGGTAACTTTTTTAATGCAAATAAAACTTACATGAAACTCTTATTGAGACTTGCCTAAGTTATGACCTTGTTTTTTTTGTCTATGATTATATGCATACCTTTTTATAAAACTCTAATGAAATTTATGTATTTTTAAAACTATCTTTGTTTTTTTAATTTGAATACACTCCCTCTTTCCAATTCGGGAGTCCTTTTAACCTTTTACTATTTTTAAATAAAGTTCCTTAGTTTCTATAGTTTTACAGAAAAAACGCATAATTATCTACAATATCAAACTAGACTCACTCGTTAGACACCGTTTCCTATGAAATATTTTTTTTGATATTGCATTTGTTTGGTATTGTATATATTGGTATATTGTCTCTATGAATCTGATCAAAATTATATAAGTTTGACTTAGTAAAATACGAGCGACTTATAATTTAAAGTGGATGGATAAAAGGCTAAGTGAAATGTACTTTTTTTAGGGAAAGGCTAGGCGAAAAATTTATTGCTCAACAAATTATTGTCTTAATGTATTAGTAAAAAAATAGAACAAATAATGATGTTTTTTCTGCCATTAACATTTTAGAGCCCAGACATCAACTAAACATATATATATATATATATATATATATATATATATATATATATATATATATATATATATATATATATATATATATATATATGTTCGTTTGAACTTATTAGTTGGCTTATTAGCTAGAATTATAGTATTTTTCTCTCACAACAAAACAGCTTCAGTCGACTTTAATACCAGCCGAACAGGCCCATAATACTCTCTCCGTCTATGAAAGAATACAATTCTAGCACAGTGACATGGTTTAGTATCTTAACTTCGTTCAATTATAGATAAAAAGGTATCAATATGTATTGTATGAAATAAATATCATTAGATTAATTACGAAATGTATTTTTATAATAAATTATTTTGGAGCTGTAAATACGAATAGTATTCACTAAAACTTTGGTCAAACATAAACTTTTTTTTGGCGGCACGCAACACATAGTTGCATTTTTTTCTGGACGGAGGGGGCATATGCCAGTTATATAAGCTATTGCTCAGATAAGCATGCGTAACAATGGACCTCTGGTGCTTGTACAGTAGTACCTTTTTTCACTGTCGAAGTCAACCATTTTTCATGCTTCCGTAAGACTGTCTCCAACGACGTGACCTAAACGCAAAAATGCGTTCTGCACAGTGTTTTTGGGTACCAAAACACTTGTAACACCCTAGTGTTACATTGTGATGTTTTGCTGAAACATTTCGTAAGCATCTGATTTATGTGCATTTATGTATGATAGGCTCTTTAATCAATGTTTGGCATTGAAACATTTTTACGAAACGGGAAAGAAAAATGTTATGTTTCATGTCACATAACGCGTTTATTATCTTAATCAAATTATTGTTAAAACAAAATGTTATAAACGTTTTGCGAACGGCGATAAAAAGGTGCGGTCAAAGACATGGAGGGCTAGCGAGTACGTCCCAGGGATCGGATTTGGGGTTCGTCGCGAAACCATTCAGATCGACGTTCTCCGCGTAAGTCTTTGAAGTGGTCGACGAGGCCATCTTCGGCATTAGTTGTAGAACAATTGGCCTAAGAAGTAGAGCAATGTCGCGACTGATGGTGATGGTTAGGTGTACTCATATTCGCATCGAGAAATTAGATTAGCGTTTGGAACATGGCGTATGCAATTTCTAGCTGCTTTAAAAATCGTGCACGCCACCTGGCTGAGCGTTGGGCGTGGTCACCACCCCGGTCGGCTTGCCAGCGCGCTGTGCCGCGCGGGCCTGAGCCACTGCCGCGCTCGGCTGCGCTCACGACGCCGTTCACGTGCACGCCCCGCGTGTCCTGACCATCTGCCTCGCTGCTGCCCGCCTGCGCGCTCTGCTTCGCTGCTACTCGCCTCGCCAACCGACGCGTGGCGCCCTGACCGTCGGCCGTGCTCTACCTACACCTTGCCCTGCCCCGCTGTGGCCGTGGTCGGGCGGGGTCCCGTGTCCGCGTCGCAAGCGGCTGCGCTCGGCACCGCTCAGTTGACTCCTTGGCCGCTTGCGCGTTAGAAGGTTACCGCTGCACTGTCGCCTCGGCGTCGCGTCCGCCGTGTCCTTGCCTGGTGCTGTCCATAGACGTGCCATGCCAAGGCTCATCGTTTGCTGCAGCGGCCATGCAGACGGCTGTCAGGAGCACGCCCGGGGGTTCCCCATGGCCAAGCACGGCGGTACCTTGCGTTGACGACCGTAGACGAGCCATGCCGCGCCGTGAGCTCCTCTGGCTCCGTTGTCCCCTTGCCGCCGTAGCGTTTCCTTCTAATTCGCCGCAGTGGTTGCACCCCGTTCCAGTTGGTCTTGCCCGCAGCTCCGTTGGGCAGCCGGTAACCCTTCCCGTCCCTCATAGCAGCCTGTAGCTCAGTCCTGTGCGCCAATTTTGAAGGGCCGAGCTCTCGGGCCATTAATACCCGGAGTGCTGCGCCGTCGGCTTTCTTCGCCACCAAAGCAGCTCGGTCAAATTCCTCGCACCACTAGCCTCCCCTTCCATCGGTTGTCACCATGCTCGCCATATCCTAGACCCTACCGTCGTAGTGCATCTCATGGTGCGGCCGTGCCATTGCCGTGCTCTACTGCGCTCATCGCGCGCACGTGGCCGGCTTGACCTGAGCCACCTCCGATCGCTTCCTCACGTCTTCCAGTTTTGTGGTGAGTCGCTGGTACTCGTCCACTCCTGGTTTTGTCCCGACAGCGCTGATGTTCACTGGAATGGCATTGCCGTTCTTGTAGGTTGCCCACCGACGTGGTCCGAGCTTGCTGCGACGTCGCGGCGCATGTGTCTCCGCCCTGTGGTTTGCGTTCGCACGTAGGTGAGTATCAGCTCTTTATTTTAGCATGGAGAGGGCCGGGGTGGCCGACGTAGGCGTCCAATGCCGCGTCGTCGCGTCGGTGCGTGCTCTGGATGGTCAGGGACTTCACCGCGGTGAAGACGCAGTATTCGGAGGGTGCTGTTGTAAAAGCGCTGACTGTTTCAATAGTGGCTTAGGATTTGCTGCGATTTCGTTGTAGTTCGAGGGTGCCCGTGCATAATCGACTCCGCGTGTAGGCCGTCACCATCGCGGGCCGCTGGCCGGCTGGGCCGCACCTCCGCGTGGGCCGCGCGCTGGCTTTCTGTCACGCGCGGGCAGGATGACGAGTTGGATTGGGCCACGCGTCATGGGCCGGCCAAGGAGGTTTCGGTTTTCATTAATTCCTAGAATTTGAAATGCTTATTTATTTCCTATTATGAATACAACTTCGATAAATCATAGTAAATTGCATGGTTGTCCAAAAATAGCGAAACTAAGTTTGTTAGGTTCACAAAAATGTCGGCTACCTGTTAGTACAGTTAGTTCACCATTAGCTGTTAGGATGGTAGGCTCTTAAGCTTGAAGTAGAAAGCTTAGCGGTATATCGATCTTTAATTGCAAGAGTTGTTGTGGTAAACCGATGATGACTTTAGCTTTGAAAATCGTTACCGTAGGTTCCTTAGGCATTTATATACTTGCTGTAAAAATGGTAACCATAGAACGAGTCGTTTAATGACGTAGTTATTATCCTTGCTTTATCGTAAACTGGCATTAGGAGTATGAATATCCATAGTCATCGTAAGAATATAGGGCGCGGTCATACATGTTAGTAGTACTGATATGTAGCTTAGACTTTAGTAGGAAGACCTCGCTTAGTAATGTAATAGAGGTACTTTTGCATTGAGAATTGCTGTTGCCATAGTGTAATCATTGCATCGTCATTTCATATAGATCACAAACAGGTAGACTTCATACCCGTCGGTGATCCGAAGTACGACGAGGTGATCGAGGAGTATGAGGAGGAGCTTTTCACACAGGAGGGAGCCTAGGAGCCTGTTGGTACTGACTTTGCTGACTCGGCACCAGCCCAAGGCAAGCCCCGGTGCATAACCCCTATTTTTAAATGATCACTGAATATATTTATATAATATGCATTTACATTACAGGCATTTTATGGAAACTACATGCATAGATATATCCACCCTGAGTCCTACTAGTGTAGGTCGAGTAGCTGCTATGCTCAGGATGTCGGTAGCGTGAGTAACCTGACGTTACTCGCAAATAGGTGATTACACTATAATATCATGATGAAATAATGGGAAGGAAAAATGGTGACCGGACAGGAATGTGGATTTGATACTGGTGGGTGTGAGGGGTTGTGTCCTGCGGCCAACAGGGCATAGCCCGGTTACACTTTTTCCCTGTCTGTGTCGATTAAGGACCGGTCGTTGCATATGACTCTAGGCAAGTCACAGACTTTTGTCCCGAGCACACACTTGGGTATGGGCACAGGGAAGACTTGCTGCTCTCTTATCGCGGATCCGGCTCTTTCCGGACCGACTGATGGGAAGAGGAGGTGGTGAAGGTCCTTGCGCCGCACTGAGTCCGGGATTCAGAGGCGGGGGCTTGGAGTCCAAGTTTGGATGGGGACCTGGACACCCGGGACAGGAGAGTGGTAGGTTAGTCCTACTTGTGCCTGGGGTACAAGGTGGGCGTGTGTCTTCGGGGCACCCAGCTAGGCACATTGATTCGCGAATCACCGGGTTACCCGGTACGGCTTGTCTGCGGTTTAGCACCGTAGTAAGAATTGGAAGTGGAAAAGGAGAAGGAACGATATCGATTGCTCAACTCTTGCTTGAAAGTAGCATATGTGCTTATATAGATTGACTAGATAAAAACTTAATACGGCTGATGATAATAATATATAAATAAGGACTCACTATTAGTACTGCTTTTGGCTAAAAGAGAACCAGCAACCATAAAGCCTAGCATATTCCTTGGAGTCGGGAAAGTATTCCCACTATCGGATAAGTCTTGCGAGTACATTGTGTACTCAGGGTTTATTTACCCCTGTTGCAGGTGATGCTTGAGGAGTGTCTTGGGTGGAGGATCCATCTGGTGGGCTTAGACGGAATCCTCGTTATCTTATCGCTAGATGTTATCTTTTATTATTCCGCTGTTTATCATTCCGAACTCTGTATTTGGTATTGTAATAATGTACTTTTCAGAAACTCTAATGTATGAGATGGACTTGTGTTGTAACTTATTTTTATTATTGGATCCTTAGGGAAAAATGTGGATCTTTCGGGCTCTCCCTCGGGGTGTGTCCGACGGATACTGCTCGTGGTAGTGGCTTTTAGGGTGCTTAGTGTCTGGTGGAAGACGAGCACCTCTGTAAGTACGCTATTCCGGGTGGTTCTACCATAGTTGGTACCAGAGCCAATAATGGTCACGAGTTCCTCACTCTTTTACAAAACTAAAAGTTGACCAATAAAAGTTTACGAAAAGTAGGATGCGATTAAGTAAGTTATGTAAGTATAAGCCCTAGCTATATGGTATATCTAGGATAGCGGCACTAGTTTTACCTAATCAGTTTTCTATAGGTACACTGACTTACGTTGCGTAAGAAATCGCTTAGTAGACGGAAAGTGAGTGTGCGATGTGCCAAAAATGTTACGAACGCCGCTATATTCTGGCTTGAGTGAACATATAGGTCAAAGCATGCATCATATAATAGCATCTTCTTGAACTAGGACTCCCCCTTCACGTATAATGAAAGTAGTAAATGGGTAGGACTAACTTAATGAATACTTTAATAAATGTGCTGCCATCTCTTTAATCCCTAGATTCTAATCGGGAAGGTGTCCTAATGGATGGTTCGTCTCTCTTACAGATGAATCTGAGGTCCGGACGTGGGAGCACCAGTTTGGGAGCGGCCAACGAGGGCCATGGTGACAGTGCTCGGGCCTTTGAGCGTGACAACGAGGGAGCTCGGGAGGTTCCACCTTTGGTTCCTCATCCTTTCCCGCCGCCACCACCGGCTCCGCCGCTGTCCGCCGTGGAGGTCATGGTGGAGTTGTTGGCTGCTCATTGGGAGTCAGCCGTGGCTCGACAAGAGACTACTCATGCCTTGGAGATTATGGCACAGGCCGTCGCGGGTATCGCCCGTGGAGGCCCTAGAAGCAACAGTGGGAATGGGGGTGGTGTTCGCCGTCCTGAGGGGCAGTCCTCTTACTAGGACTTCCTCAAGACCCACCCGCCCACGTTCACGCCATCAGACGATCCGTTGGAGGCGGAGCACTGACTTCGCACGCTGGAGCAGAAGTTTCGGCTGCTTAGAGTGGCCAACGACCAGAAGGTGCACTTTGCGTCCTAGTAGCTTTTGGGGTCCAGAGGTGCCTGGTGGGAGACTTTCCTGGCCGCGGAACTACTAGATCACCCGGCAACATGGCAGGAGTTCTCCACCGCCTTCCGCGAGTTCTTCATACCTGCTGGCGTTATCCACCAGAAGGTGATCGAGTTCATGGAGTTGCGTCAGGGGGGTAGGACGGTAATGGAGTATGTGAATCAGTTCAACCACTTGACTCAGTATGCTAGTAGTCAGGTGGACACGGATGACAAGAAGAAGGATCGCTTCTTTCGCGGTCTTACTCCTGCTCTTCAGGAGAAACTATACCTGGGAAACTATCAGACCTTTGGGGCTCTGATGAACGTTGCCATTGCTCTTGAGGGTTTTCAGCGGACATCTCAGGTGGATTGGAAGCAGAGGAGGGTGGCAGCTGGATCCTCCAACCACCCTCATACTCAAAAGGTGCAAATTGTGAGGCGGGGGTCCTATCAACCATCCGACGGGCCTCCGTTCCAGTCACCCCAGCAGACCTCACAGACATCCGCTACTTAGTACAAGGCACCTCAGCAGCAGGTGCAGCCCCCAGTAGACTCAGGGACAGCAGGTCCCACCTCGTCAGGGATTCGAGAACAAGCCTGGTGCTTGTTTCAAGTGTGGCAAGGAGGGCCACTATGCCAGGGAGTGTCCTCAGCAGCAGACAGCTCAGCCGTCTCAGCCGTCTACAAATTCCAAGCTGATTAAGAGGACTTTCATTAAGAGGAAGGTGCCCAGCAGATCTGGTCAAGTACACTTCACGGATGCTCAGCAGGTTGTGCATCAGGAGACAGTTATGGCTGGTATGTTTACCATCGAATCCCATCCAGCTTTGGTGTTGTTTGATTTTGGTGCATCGCATTCCTTTATGAGCATGGGGTTTGTAGAGCGGCACAATTTATCACTTGTGGCTATACCATATGCCTATAAGATCTATACTGCGGGTTCTTAGATGTTCATCAACACCCGCACGGATACAGTAAGTTTGGTATTAGCCATCCACACTTACCATCTATAGTTCATGATAATGCCTGGGCAAGGCATTGATGTTATTCTTGGGATGAACTGGTTGCGGGTGTATGGGGTAGTATTGGATATGAAGAGAAGAAGTGTAGAGCTACGACTTTCGTCTTCTGAGGATAGGATGTCTCTCATCATACCCTCAGAACCGGTCTTACCTGTTGCTGCCCATGCTGAAGCTGTTCCTGATCTTACCTCCATTCCAGTAGTATGTGAGTTCCCAGATGTTTTCCCTAGGGATCTTCCTGGATTGCCACCGGACCATGAGGTAGAATTCTCCATTGAACTTGAGCCTAGTACTGCTCCTATCTTCAGACGTCCGTACCGCATGGCTCCAAGAGAACTAGCAGAAATGAAGAAGCAACTAGAGGAGTTGATGGACAAGGGGTTCATCCGCCCAAGTTCTTCACCATGGGGTTGCCCAGCGATTTTCGTGAAGAAGAAGGATGGTACACTGCGGATGTGTATGGATTACCGCCCCCTCAATGTGGTAACAGTTAAGAACAAATATCCCTTGCCCCGCATTGATACTTTGTTTGATCAGTTAGCTAGTGCCATGGTGTTCTCAAAGATAGATCTCCGATCGGGCTATCATCAGATCAAGATCAGACCATAGGATATACCAAGGACAGCTTTCTCTACTAGGTATGGGCTATATAAATACCTAGTGATGTCTTTCGGCCTCACCAATGCCCTGGCCTTCTTCATGTACCTGATGAACTCAGTTTTTATGCCGGAGCTAGATAAGTTTGTGGTAGTTTTCATTGATGACATCTTAATCTATTCCAAGAATGAGGAAGAGCATGCCCGTCACCTCCGGATAATATTGACTCGGCTAAGGGAGCACTAGCTATATGCTAAATTCAGCAAGTGCGAGTTTTGGCTTGATCGAGTGTAGTTTTTGGGACATGTGTTGACACCTGAGGGTGTTTCTGTGGATCCCAGCAAGGTGCAAAATGTATTAGATTGAAAGTCTTCAAGGTCTGTGCACCAGATCCATCAGTTCCTTAGGCTAGCTAGATACTATCGACGTTTTATCCCTGATTTCTCCAAGATAGCCCAGCCCATGACTAAGCTGCTCTAGAAAGAAGCTAAGTTTGTTTGGAGTCCAGCTTGTGAAGAAGCTTTTCAGTCCCTAAAGACTTTTCTAACCACTGCTCCTGTGTTGGCTCAACCTGATATTGAGAGGCCCTTTGATGTTTACTATGATGCCTCGAAGATGGGATTGGGGTGTGTGCTTATGCAAGAAAGGCGTGTGATAGCTTATGCTTTGCGCCAACTGAAGAAGCACGAGGTGAACTACCCTACCCACGATTTAGAGCTAGCTGCTATAGTTCACTCTTTGAAGATTTGGAGGCATTATTTATTGGGCAACAAAGTGCATATCTTCACGGACCACAAGAGCCTTAAGTATATTTTCACTCAGTCTGAGTTGAACATGAGACAAAGGAGATGGTTAGAGTTGATCAAGGATCATGATTTGAAAGTTCACTATCATCTAGGAAAAGCCAATGTGGTGGCTGATGCTTTGAGTCATAAGTCGCATCAGATTGAGGAAATACCCTTGTCACTCCACCACACTAAGGTGCTCGCTCAGATTGCCTTGACCTCAGAATTACTGGAGCAAATTATTCAGGAACAGAAGGGAGATCATGAAGAGATTCCTCACATCAAGAAGTTGCTAGCAGAAGGGCGTGGATCTCATTTTAGCATTGATGAGCAGAGAGTCGTAAGATACAAGGATAGACTGATAGTTCCATCCAATGAAGAGCTGAAAAGAAAGATTTTACAAGAAGCCCATCATTCCAAGCTGTCTATCCACCCTGGTAGCAACAAGATGTATCATGATCTGCGCAAGCTGTACTGGTGGTCATACATGAAGCAAGATATCACCTAGTTCGTTGTGGAATGTGACACTTGTGGCAGAGTCAAGGCAGATCATATGCGTACTCTAGGATATCTGCAGCCCTTGTCTATTCCTGTTTGGAAATGGGAGGATATTTCCCTAGATTTTATTGTGGGTTTACCCCGCACCTCCTCTGGTTTTGATTCTATTTAGGTCATCATGGACCGTCTCACCAAGCCTGCCTACTTCCTTCTGGTGGACACTAGATATAATGCCAAGAAGTATGCGGAGTTATACTTTAATCGGATTGTGACCCTACATAGAGTTCCTCTCACCATCATCTCTGATAGAGGGTTAGTTTTTGTCTCTCGTTTCTAGGAGAAACTCTAGGAGTGTTTGGGTACTCGTCTTCTCAGGAGCTCGGCATACCACCCACAGACAGATGGTCAAACTGAGAGGGTGAACTAAGTGCTCGAGGATATGCTGCGGGCTTGTACAATCTCTTTTCCTAAGAAGTGGGATCAGTGTTTGAAGCTGGCCGAATTTTCTTATAATAACAGCTATCAGGAGAGTATCCGTATGGCACCATTTGAAGCTTTATATGGACAGAAGTGTAGGACGCCACTAAACTGGGTTGAAGTAGGAGACCGTGGGTACTTCAGGCCTAATTTCATAAAGGAGGCTCGAGAGAAAGTAAATATAATTCGTGAACACTTGAAGTCAGCTCAGAGTCGATAGAAGCCTTACGCAGACAAACGAAGAAGGCCTTTGGAATTTGTAGATGGGGATTATGTGTATCTCAAAGTGTCTCCTATGAGAGGAGTACATCGGTTTGGTGTCCATGGAAAGTTAGCCCCTTGATATGTGGGTCCATACAAGGTGTTGCAATAGTGTGGCCCCGTTGCTTATCGTCTCCAACTCCCTAAAATTCTCTCGGCAGTTCATAATGTATTTCACGTCTCACAACTGAAGAAATGCCTATAAGTTCCTGAAGAATCTGTGGAAATAGAAGGACTTCCACTACAACCTGATCTGTCCTATGTGGAGCATCCTATAAAAGTCTTGGATGAGAAGGAGAGAGTGGCTAGGAACAGGGTGATAAAGTTTTATAAGGTTGAAAGCTCTAGTTTGGTTTTGGTTAATTGATGAAACCCTAAGTGCTAACCTAGTTTATCAAAGTGATTATGAGATAGGTAGCACTACTCCAAGTGATGAAGCAATGACGAAGATCATGACAATGGTGATAGCATGGTGATGATCAAATGCTTGAACTTGGAAAAGGAAAAAGAGAAAAACAAAAGGCTCAAGGCAAAGGTATAAAATGTAGGAGCCATTTTGTTTTAGTGATCAAGACACTTAGTGAGTGTGATCACATTTAGGATAGATAGCCGTACTATTAAGAGGAGTGAAACTCGTATCGGAGTGCGGTTATCAAAGTGCCACTAGATGCTCTAACTCATTGCATATACATTTAGGATCTAGTGGAGTGCTAACACCCTTGAAAATATTTGTGAAAATATGCTAACACATGTGCACAAGGTGTTTGCAGGGTTGAGATGGGTTTGGGGCGCTTTTGTAAAAATGAAATGTCTATTTTCTATTGCGCCGGATGCAAAATTCTTGGTGGTTGGCACACTTAAGCAAGGGTGAAGAAGTTAGAGTTGAAATGGAGTTGGTCGAAGTGATGCTGGCGTCGGTCTACTGACCGGACACTGGGTCACTCAGCGACCGGACGCTGAAGGGCTGCGTCCGGTCGAGCTGTCAGACGGCACAGTTGCTGGGGTTGAGCACCGGACGCTGGTATGCGTCTGGTCAAGGTGGACCGGACGCGCCCGGTCGAAAAAATATGCCTCAGGGAGCTTACTGGAAACGACCGGACGCTGGGGCTTCAGCGTCCGGTCAGTTTTACCAGAGCGTCCGGTCAGCTTCGTAGCCATTGAAATCTGACGAACAGCATTTGAAGCCAGTGACGCGTGGCGTCCATCAGGCGACCGGACGCTGAGGGCCAGCGTCCGGTCAGTATGACCGGAGCGTCCGGTCAGAGCGTGTTTTGCCCAGTGAAGGGGTATAACTGCTCTATTTGATGGGGGCTCTATTTATAGCCCCATGGCCGGCTCAAAGGATAACTCTTGCACATTTTCATTGACATGGCAACCTTGTGAGCTTAGCCAAAGCCCTCCCACTCATCTCCATCATTGATCCATCATCATTGTGAGATTGGGAGAGAATCCAAGTGTATTGCTTGAGTGATTGCATCTAGAGGCACTTGGTATTCGTGTTGCGCTACGGATTTCGCTTGTTTCTCTTAGTGGTTGCCACCACCTAGACGGTTGGAGTAGCGGTGGAGGATCGGCATATGTTGGTGATTGTTCGTGGCCATCTCCGGTGATTGTAAGGGGAGTTGTACCTTCCCCGGCGAAGTGCCGAAAGGTAACTCTAGTAAGTTGCTCGTGTCATTGAGTTACCTCACTTGTGGGTCAGTTCTTGCGGTGTCCTATCGTGTGGACGAGGTTTGTGAAACACCTCTTAGCCACCGAACCACCAAGTGTTGGTCGACACAACGGGGACTAGCGTGTTGGCAAGCACGTGAACCTCAGGAGAAAAATCGGTTGTCTCTTGTCATTCGCATTCTCCCGGTGATTGGCTTGATCTTCATCTTGTGATTGGTTCAACCCCTACACGGCGGTATAATCACCCTACTTACTTGTTTACATTCTTGTAAACTAGTTGATACAAGCTCTTTAGTGTAATTAGAATTGAGAGCTTGCTTTATTATTTATATTCATCTAGTTGAGCTCTTTGGAGTAGCAAGTTTGTGTGCCTAAGAAATCATTGCAACTAGAATTATTGGATAGGTGGCTTGCAACCCTTGTAGAGCTAGAGCAAGTTTGCATTACGCTATTTGTCATACTAATCAAATTGCTCTAGTTAATTTGTAGATTTTTAAATAGGCTATTCACCCCCCCTCTAGCCATATTAGGACCTTTCAAAGGTACAATGGCAAAACCATGCAGAGGACAAAGCCACCTGGGAGCAAGAGAGTTACTTATCAAAGCATTACCCCCATCTCCTCTCTGGGTCGAATAGTTAGTTTTGCGCAAAATGTACCCCATACCCTTTCTCACACTAGGCACATGAAATCTCGGGTTGAGATTTTGTTTTAGAGGGGTAGATTTGTAACACCCTGGTGTTACATTGTAATGTTTTGCTGAAACATTTCATAAGCATCTGATTTATGTGCATTTGTGTATGATAGGCTCTTTAATCAATGTTTGGCATTGAAACATTTTTACGAAACGGGAAAGAAAAAGGTTATGTTTCATGTCACATAATGTGTTTATTATCTTAATCAAATTCTTGTTAAAACAAAATGTTATAAACGTTTTGCGAATGGCGATAAAAAGGTGCGGTCAAAGACATGGAGGGCTAGCGAGTACGTCCCGGGGATCGGGTTTGGGGTTCGTCGCGAAACCATTCAGATCGATGTTCTCCGCGTAAGTCTTTGAAGTGGTCGACGAGGCCATCTTCGGCATTAGTTGTAGAACAATTGGCCTAAGAAGTAGAGCAATGTCGCGACTGATGGTGATGGTTAGGTGTACTCCTATTCGCATCGAGAAATTAGATTAGCGTTTGGAACATGGCGTACGCAATTTCTAGCTGCTTTAAAAATCGTGCACGCCACCTGGCTGAGCGCTGGGCGTGGTCACCACCCCGGTCGGCTTGCCAGCGCGCTGTGCCGTGCAGGCCTGAGCCACTGCCACGCTCGGCTGCGCTCACGACGCTGTTCACGCGCACGCCCCATGTGTCCTGACCATCTGCCTCGCTACTGCCCGCCTGCACGCTCTGCCTCGCTGCTGCTTGCCTCGCCAACCGACGCGTGGCGCCCTGACCGCCGGCCGTGCTCTGCCTACACCTTGCCCTGCCCCGCTGTGGCCGTGGTCGGGCGGGGTCCTGCGTCGCTAGTGGCTGCGCTCGGCACCGCTCAGTTGACTCCTTGGATGCTTGCGCGTTAGAAGGCTGCCGCTGCACTGTCGCCTCGGCGTCGCATCCGCCGTGTCCTTGCCTGGCGTTGTCCACAGACGTGCCATGCCAAGGCTCGTCGTTTGCTGCAGCAGCCGTGCAGACGGCTATTAGGAGCACGCCCTGGGGTTCCCCATGGCCAAGCACGGCGGTACCTTGCGTTGACGACCGTAGACGAGCCATGCCACGCTGTGAGCTCCTCTGGCTCCGCTGTCCCCTTACCGTCGTAGCGTTTCCTTCCAATTCGCCGTAGTGGTTGCACCCTGTTCCAATTGGTCTTGCCCATAGCTCTGTTGGGCAACCGGTAACCCTTTCCGCCCCTCATAGCAGCCTGTAGCTCAGTCCTGTGCGCCAATTTTGAAGGGCTGAGCTCTCGGACCATTAAGGCCCGGAGTGCTGCGCCGTCGGCTTTCTTCACCACCAAAGCAGCTCGGTCAAATTCCTCGCACCACTAGCCTCCCCTTCCATCGGTTGTCACTATGCTCGTCATATCCTAGACCCTACCGCCGTAGTGCATCCCGTGGCGCGGCCGTGCCATTGCCATGCTCTACTGCGCTCATCGCGCGCACGTGGGCTTGGCCTGAGCCACCTCCGATCGCTTCCTCATGTCTTCCAGTTTTGTGGTGAGTCGCTGGTACTCGTCCACTCCTGGTTTTGTCCCGGCAGCGCTGATGTTCACCGGAACGGCATTGCCGTTCTTGTAGGTTGCCCACCGACATGGTCTGAGCTTGCTGCGACGTCGCGACGCGTGTGTCTCCGCCCTGTGGTTTGCGTTCGCACGTAGGTGAGTATCAGCTCTTTATTTTAGCATGGAGAGGGCCGGGGTGGCCGACGTAGGCGTCCAGTGCCGCGCCGTCGTGCCGGTGCGTGCTCTGGATGGTCAGGGACTTCACCGCGGTGAAGACGCAGTATTCAGAGGGTGCTATTGTAAAAGCGCTGCCTGTTTCAATAGTGGCTTAGGATTTGCTGCGATTTCATTGTAGTTCAGGGGTGCCCGTGCATAATCGACTCTGCGCGCTGGCCGTCACCGTCGTGGGCCGCTGGCCGGCTAGGCTGCACCTCCGCGTGGGCCGTGCGCTGGCTTTCTGTCACGCGCGGGCGGGATGACGAGTTGGATCGGGCCGCGCGTCGTGGGCCGGCCAAGGAGGTTTCGGTTTTCATTAATTCCTGGAATTTGAAATACTTATTTATTTCCTATTATGAATACAACTTCGATAAATCGTAGTAAATTGCATGGTTGTCCAAAAATAGCGAAACTAAGTTTGTTAGGTTCGCAAAAATGTCGGCTACCTGTTAGTACAGTTAGTTCACCATTAGCTGTTAGGATGGTAGGTTCTTAAGCTTGAAGTAGAAAGCTTAGCGGTATATCGATCTTTAATTGCAAGAGTTGTTGTGGTAAACCGATGATGACTTTAGCTTTGAAAATCGTTACCGTAGGTTCCTTAGGCATTTATATACTTGCTGTAAAAATGGTAACCATAGAACGAGTCGTTTAATGACGTAGTTATTATCCTTGCTTTATCATAAACTGGCATTAGGAGTATGAATATCCGTAGTCATCGTAAGAATGTAGGGCGCGGTCATACATGTTAGTAGTACTGGTATGTAGCTTAGACTTTAGTAGGAAGACCTCGCTTAGTAATGTAATAGAGGTACTTTTGCATTGAGAATTGTTGTTGCCATAGTGTAATCATTGCATCGTCATTTCATGTAGATCATGAACAGATAGACTTCGTACTTGTCGGTGATCCGAAGTACGACGAGGTGATCGAGGAGTACGAGGAGGAGCTTTTCACACAGGAGGGAGCCCAAGAGCCTGTTGGTACTGACTTTGCTGTCTCGGCACCTGCCCAAGGCAAGCCCCGGTGCATAACCCCTATTTTTAAATGATCACTGAATATATTTATATGATATGCATTTATATTACAGGCATTTTATGGAAACTACATGCATAGATATATCCACCCTGAGTCCTACTAGTGTAGGTCGAGTAGCTGCTATGCTCAGGATGTCGGTAGCGTGAGTAACCTGACGTTACTCGCAAATAGGTGATTACACTATAATATCATGATGAAATAATGGGAAGGAAAAATGGTGACCAGACGGGAATGCGGATTTGATACTGGTGGGTGTGAGGGGTTGTGTCCTGCGGCCAATAGGGCATAGCCCGGTTACACTTTTTCCCTGTCTGTGTCGATTAAGGACCGGTCATTGCATATGACTCTAGGCAAGTCACAGACTTTTGTCCCGAGCACACACTTGGGTATGGGCGCAGGGAAGACTTGCTGCTCTCTTGTCGTGGATCTGGCTCTTTCCGGACCGACTGATGGGAAGAGGAGGTGGTGAAGGTCCTTGCGCCGCACTGAGTCCGGGATTCAGAGGCGGGGGCTTCGAGTCCAAGTTTGGACGGGGACCTGGACACCTGGGACAGGAGAGTGGTAGGTTAGTCCTACTTGTGCCTAGGGTACAAGCGGGGCGTGTGTCTTTGGGGCACCCAGCTGGGCACATTGATTTGCGAATTGCCGGGTTACCCGGTACGACTTGTCTGCAGTTTAGCACCGTAGTAAGAACTGGAAGTAGAAAAGGAGAAGGAACAATATCGATTGCTCAACTCTTGCTTGAAAGTAGCACATGTGCTTATATAGATTGACTAGATAAAAACTTAATACGGCTGATGATAATAATATATAAATAAGGACTCACTATTAGTACTGCTTTTGGCTAAAAGAGAACCAGCAACCATAAAGCCTAGCATATTCCTTGGAGTCGGGAAAGTATTCCCACTATCGGATAAGTCTTGCGAGTATATTGTGTACTCAAGGTTTATTTACCCCTGTTGCAGGTGACGCTTGAGGAGTGTCTTGGGTGGAGGATCCATCTGGTGGGCTCAGACAGAATCCTCGTTATCTTATCGCTAGATGTTATCTTTTATTATTCCGCTGTTTATCATTCCGAACTCTGTATTTGGTATTGTAATAATGTACTTTTCAGAAACTCTAATGTATGAGATGGACTTGTGTTGTAACTCGTTTTCATTATTGGATCCTTGGGGAAAAATGTGGATCTTTTGGGCTCTCCCTCGGGGTGTGTCCGACGGATACCGCTCGTGGTAGTGGCTTTCAAGGTGCTTAGTGTCTGGTGGAAGACGAGCGCCTCCGTAAGTACGCTATTCCGGGTAGTTCTGCCACAACACTCCTCCAACGGAGGACCGAAACCAGCTACCCATTCTGGGTCCTCTACGATTAGGAAGGCCAATCTGCGTTTCGAAGAGAGACGACACAAATGATGGGCCCGTAGGAGCCGTTGGGGCAGGGCGCGGCCGTCGGGGCAAGACGACGCAAGAGCTCTGCCGGGCGCGAGCTCCGCCGAGCCGCGGGCGCGAGATCCGCCGGCGTGGGCGCGAGTTCAGCCGGGCCGCGGGGGCGTGCCAGGCGCGAAGAAGGAGAAGGAGAGGGAGGGGGGCCGGACGCGGGCGCGAGCTCTGCCGGGCTCGAGGAAGAAGAAGGAGAGGGAGGGGGCCGGATCCGGGCGCGAGCTCGGCCGGGCCGCGGGGGCGAGTTCCGCCGAGCCGCGGGCGCGAGATCCGCCGGCGTGGGCGCGAGCTCCGCCGAACCGCGGGCGCGAAGAAGGAGATGGAGAGGGAGGGGGGCCGGACGCGGGCGCGAGCTCGGCCGGGCTCAGGGAAGAAGAAGGAGAGGGAGGGGGGCCGGATCTGGGCGCGAGCTCCGCCGAGCCGCGGGTGCGAGATCCGCCGGCGCGGGCGCGAGCTTGGCCGGGTGCGAGCTCCGCCGAACCGCGGGCGTGAAGAAGGAGAAGGATAGGGAGGGGGTCGGACGCGGGCGCGAGCTCCGCCGGGCTCGGGGAAGAAGAAGGAGAGGGATGGGGCCGGATCCGGGAGCCGCGCTAGCGCCAGAGCGCGCCGTCGCCCCACGTCGTCGCCGTCGCCATGCCCTGCACGGCCGCGTGGGAGAGAGAGGAAGAGAGCAAGGCAGCCGCATGGGAGAGAGAGGACCGAAGATATTTTACCTTCGCCATTGGAAACGGAGGAATTTAGGTAGCTCACTCATTCAATGTGCGTCAGCTAAATCACGGTATGGATCTTTGGTATGGGTCTTTCTCGTTGAAGATAACCTAAGAAACGTGGTCCAATGGGTCAGCGCACCGAGATAAAAACAGGAATTGTTCAAGGAATCATCCTACGTCACTCTCCTGTGCCAAGAAAGATAATCGACCTGACTCGATTACTCACATGGCCATCAACACTCCGAATCACTTCCCCGATTAAATTCCCCGTCGCCGTTCGCCGCCGCCGCCGTGACCGGACTCGCTCGCACGCCCACCGGCAACTCCAAGCCTAGCCGCCAGCAACAAGAAAAAGAAAAGAAAAAAAAATACTATACAACACATATGTGTTTTAGTAAAAAAAACATAGATTTTTTTATCTATGATGCCTAGGCCCATATATCATAACGAACACATAAACACTTTTGCGATCTGTGATTTGTCCTTCTATAGAAAAAAAATATTTTTTATGATCTATGATATTGTGATTTATGATTGCTTGGAGGTAGAAGAAAGCTGGAGGCTGAAAGTAAAAGAAGAATGAAGGCTGATAGATCTTAATCATATGATACTAAAAAAAAATTCACATGTTAAGAGTAAAATATATGGTCGTATAGTAGAAAAAAAACTCCAACCTCCTTCGACGCGCGTGAATAACTGCGCGCCGCCAAAAGTGACCGCCCACATGCGCGTACGGGAATCCTCTCGTCCGCGCGGGCTCGGGTCGTTCACAGGCCCACGGCTCACCGTCGCCTGCCCCACCCCCACCCCGCCACCCGCCACGCGCTGCCGCGACTGCCCACATGCGCCCTGCCGGAGCCCCGGACACAGTAAAAGCACGGGACGGGAAATCATAAATCAAGCCTATTCGGTTGGCTGATTCGTATTATTGCTGGTTCGTTTATGTAAAAAAAATACTGCTGATTGATTTATTTTAACAGTGCCCATGTGAGGGGCTGGCCTGCCCCGCCAGCCAGCCCCAGCCGAACACGGCGGAGTCGTCTGCGCACGGCCGCTCGGCACTGCGCGCCCGCGCTGCCAACACTTTCCCCACCTGGCAGGCGGATCGAGCAGCCCGCGCATCCGTCCCGTCGCTTTCCATCATCGACGCCGCCGCCGAAAGGCCGAGAGACCGAGGGAATTTACCCCAATGGCGGGGAGTTTCGGCGTCAGGCGACGGGGGAACGAGGGAAACGGAGGAGAGAAAAAAATCTCGGGGCCGGGTGGGGGCGTGGCGCGCGCTGGGATTGGTCGGCCAGCTCGGCCACTAGCGGGGGGCAAGGTGGTGGTGGTTGCCGTCCTTCTCCCCTTCCCTCCCCCACCGGGCCCCAGTCCCCTTCGCCCTGCCTGTCTGTCCCCTCGATCTCCTGCTCCCTTTCCCCTCCTCTCCGGCTCCCTCCCTCCTCTCTCTCTTCTGTTCTCTACCTGGAGCTGTGATCCTCTTCCTGAGGCGCGGGCGTTGGATGGATACGTGGTTGGCTCCGCGCCATCTCCTTCGGTGGCGATGAGCTCCGGCTGCTGCTGCTGCTGCTGCTTATGAGGTATGATGCTTGCGAGACCTGTCCATGGTTGCTTGCTTCGCTTGGCTTAGAGATGCTCTTGCCTGGGCAACAGTGGCGGAGCCAGGATTTCACGGCTGGGTATTCCACGTATGAAAAATTTCCAATGCATATAAGCAATAGTAATAAGAGGCAAAACCAGTACAAAATTGATCCTGGTGCACAGCTCAAGTAATATATAATTTTTTTATAGAATATATGTTAGGTAAAATATATTTTTACCTTGGTAACAAGGCACCAAGCAAAGTGAACCTGGTGTCGCCCCTAGTAATAATCAACATTACAAGAACAAAATGCAACATTTTTTTCAGAAAAAAAACACAATGCAATAAGAAAATAGAAAACGAAACATTCAATTCTTACTATGAAGAATCCAGAATGGATCTGGGGTCGTTTGTGTTCGCCTTGCTATTGCTTCAAGCCAGAGATGAGAAAGGTGCTGAGGGGGAGGGCTGGACGCCGGAGTCGAGGGGGAGCCTGCAAAGACCCCTGACCGCCGCCGCTGCCAGAGGAGTGCCGGGCGCAAGGCGCTGCCGTGTTGGTTGTCGAGGCCCTACTGCCGGAGGACCGAGGGGCGAGAGGGCGACCGGGCGAGGGCTGAAGGGCCGAGGGGGAGAGCCGACCTGCCGTGCCGTTGTGGCGCCGCCTGCCGGTGCAGCTGCCGCCCTTCGGTCGATGAGAGCGATGGACGGGAATACGGTCGATGGGTTTTTGTCTTTTTGAGTTCGTGGGCTGCTGCTACTAGTTGTTCTACTGGACTTTTGGGCTACATATTTGAAACATTCAACAAACTAACATGCTATATCATTACAAATGTATACGTATATTTGTGTTTGTCACAAAAAATATGGGTATTCCATGGAATACAGGGGCATACCCCTAGCGCCGCCCATGCTGGGCAACCAGTTGCGCGGAAACTCAAGCACCTAGGATAGGATTGGTGGAATTCGAGCAGTTCTTACAAGTTTCCAAGCTATGTGATTAAAGTGTTTTTTTTCAAAAGCATCTTTTCCACGTAGAGATAATGTTTTTTAGTTCATGATTTGTCAGTTTCTACTGAACGGAGACCCACCACGTGCCATGCTCGCTGAAATTCTGTGCTCAAGGCCATGCTTTTCTATTTGTATTATAAAAAAAAGGGCGTACCCAGTGCAGAGAGATCCCGCTCTGTGCAGGGTCTGGGGAAGGGTGTCAGTGGCAAGCCTTACCCTCGCCTGTGCAATGCGAGGAGACTGCGACTCGAACCCGGGACCTTCCTGTCACAGGCAGTAAGACTCTACCGCTTGCACCAGGCCCGCCCTTCTTCTATTTGTATAATATGAACTATAATATATTTGAAGTTACTTTCATGGTAATGATTCAGTGGAGTAATCTAGCACGAGGGTTAATTCCAGTGGAAATCCATCAGGGGTGGATCTCGTTGGGATCAAGTCTGTATTTCCTTTCAGTGAGTATTTATTTTCGGTCCATCGTGTATAACAACCTTTGATCTTGTTTCAGATCTTGCTGAATGAATTTTGTGGTTTTTGAGCCGTCCTGGTAAACCTTGGCATGGCCGAGACAAGCGCAGCCCAGAGGTGTGCTTATCTCATCTTTACCGTGAAACATGCCTTTTCTTTTGTTTTAGTTCTAATGTCTAATGGAAGGCTATGCAGTGTTTTTTCAAAAGAAAAAACAACAACAACTAAACACTGCTAACTGTGCTACTTCAAGATTCTTATAAAAAAATATTTTGCAATTTGGTTGTCAGAAATCTTGGAAGCACTACTATATAGGCATTCTAGTATAAATTGTGAGTGCTGGTAGCCTTATCTTGTCTTTCTGTTTAGGGGGAATACCCTTCCAAATGGTGACATCTATGTTGGCAACTTTGCTGGTTTAGTTCCTCATGGATTTGGAAAGTATATGTGGACAGATGGAACTCTTTATTATGGCGAGTGGGATACAAGCAAGATGATTGGCAGAGGAGTAATTCAGTGGCCTTCAGGTGCTTCATATGATGGAGATCTCTGTGGAGGTTTCATTGATGGAACAGGCACTTTCAAAGGAGTTGATGGATCTGTTTATAAAGGTTCTTGGAGGATGAACAAAAAACATGGAATGGGCACAATGGTTTATGCCAACGGTGATACTTACGAAGGTTTATGGAACGAGGGCTTGCCAGATGGATTTGGTAAATATACATGGGTTGATGGCAACATCTACATTGGAGGCTGGAAATCTGGTAAAATGAATGGCAGAGGAGTGATGCAATGGACAAATGGCGATACTCTTGACTGTAATTGGCTTAATGGACTGGCTCATGGAAATGGTTTTTGTAAATATGCATCAGGAGCATGTTACATTGGTACATGGGACAGGGGACTCAAGGATGGACATGGTATGTTTTATCAACCAGGAAGTAAAATGCCTTGTAATCTTGAAGTGTCTGAGTGTGTAACAGATCACAATATTTCAAGTTCTTCGAGCTCTGGTAATGAAAATATCAATAGTGGCTTATTATTTTTATTCCAAGAACTTTGCAACACATGGAGACTACGCAGCCTTTTCCATTGGCCCAGACGTATTTCAAATGGCACCACACCAGTTTTTGATGATAATTCTGGAAACAATTTGTCACAAGATTCATCTACTGAGCCCTTGGCAACTGATAATTGTGTCCAAGATAGTGGAGTTGATAAAGTATTGGTCTATGAAAGAGAATATGTACAAGGAGTACTTATCTCGGAAAAGCCAAAATGCCATGATTCCGGAATGCTGGATAGCGGTAAAACACAGGAGCATACCTGGCAAAAGCAATCTGGAGGGCCCATGGAGACTATTTTCAAAGGCCACAGGAGCTATTACCTAATGCTTAATTTGCAACTTGGCATTAGGTAAGTGCTTAATTGTAATGATGTCTTCGATTATGTGTCATCTTAATTCATTTTTGTCAAGAATAGATTCTTGTAGTTGTTTTCTTTTTCTGTATCATTACATTTATACTGTGTATCTATTTAGGACAGTTGTACTCTCCACACAGATATGCTACATCTGAAAGAAGCATATGCATAGCTTTCAGACACAGAACTTGTTGGAGGTAACAGAGAAATAATCAGCCAGGGCAACTCTCCCAGGCGACTGCATTGCAATATATAGAGGATAAGTACTGCATTGATTACATACAGCTCACTAGAGCTTTAACTAGACAGAATAGCTGCCTGGGTACCCGCACAACTCTTGGGCTACCCAAGGACTTAATGACATAGATTAACTAAAAACTTAAATACACTAAATGTGCCTGGGAAGCAGGGCTTACAGCTACAGTTCTCCCCCTAAGACCTGCTTCAACCCTTCTTGATCTGCTTGATGCCAATTCTGCTTCTCATATCTTCAAGCTTGGCCTTGCCCAAAGCCTTAGTGAGAATGTCTGCCAATTGATCAGCTGTAGGGATGTACTCAGTCCTGATGCTGCCTTCTTCAATACAATCCCTGATAAAATGTTGCTTAACTCTGATATGTTTGCTCCTGTCATGGAAGACAGGGTTCTTAGCAAGTGCAATTGCAGACTTGTTGTCAACCCTCAGTTCCACAGTCTCCACCTTTCTTCCCAACAAATCAGCCAACAATCTTGACAGCCACAGGGCTTGTGTTGCTGCTGAAGTCATAGCCACATATTCAGCCTCACAACTAGACAAAGCCACCACCCTCTGCTTGATAGATTGCCAGCTGACCAAGCTGTTGCCAAAGAAGAACAGACAACCTGTTGTGCTTTTGCTGGAGTCAATATCACCGGCTAGGTCTGAATCACAGTAGCCCACAAACCTAGCAGAATTTGGGGCTCTTTTGAACTACAGACCATAGTCCAATGTTCCAGCCAAGTACCTCAGCACCCTCTTGACTGCTTGCTGGTGCTCAGTGGTCGGTTTCTCCAAGAATCTGCTCACATAGCCCACTGAGAAAGCCAAATCAGGCCTGGTATGAACCAGGTATCTCAAGCTTCCAACCAGCCTCCTATACTGAGTTGGATCCACCTCCTTGGCAGTGCTATGCTTGCTGAGCTTCAGGCGCTCTTCCATTGGTGTAGCTGCTGGATTGCAATCAGACATGCCTCCCAGTTCTAGAATTTTCTTGGCATAGTGAGTCTGCCTCATGGTGGTCCCATTCTTGCCTTGCTGCACTTCAATGCCAAGGTAGAAACTGAGCAAACCCAAGTCACTCATCTCAAAGGTGGATTTCATCCTTTCCTTGAAAGCCTTTACTTCATCTTTGACTGCTCCAGTGATGATTAGATCATCAACATAGACCCCAACCAGCAACACTGAGCCCTCTGAACCTTTCCTGTAAATTGCTGCTTCATGTTTGCTCTGTTTGAACCCCATTTCCTTCAGAGTAGAGTCCAACTTAGCGTTCCACGCCCTGGGTGCCTGCTTCAGCCCATACAAAGCTTTGTGCAGGCGATATACCTTGCTTTCTTCCCCAGGAATAGCAAACCCAGGTGGCTGCTGGACATATACTTCTTCCTTGAGCTCTCCATTTAGAAAAGCTGACTTGACATCCATATGATGAACAGTCCATCCTTCCTGGGCAGCTAGAGCAAGCAGCAGTCTCACTGATTCTATGCGCGCAACAGGAGCGAACACATCCTCATAATCAACACCCTCTTGCTGCACAAACCCACGAGCAACAAGCCGAGCCTTGTGCTTGATCACATCTCCTTTCTCATCTTTCTTCAGCTTGTAGACCCATTTTAGAGAAATTGGCCGATGGCCAGCTCGGGGAGACACAAGCTCCCAGGTGCCATTGCGCTCAACAGCGCGCAGCTCCTCTTTCATTGCTGCCTGCCATGCAGGATCATCTTTTGCCTCTGCATAAGAAATGGGTTCCCCAGAGTGGGTGAGGTGGAGCTCTGCGAAAAAGCGCTGCGCCGGCGGCGGAACTTCCTGTTCCCCGCCCAATATGCCATCTATGGTACGATAGCGCAGCTGCTCGTCGTTGTGATAAGTGTCCAGCCGTTCCTCATCATCTTCCAAGGGAGTCACGTGCTCCACTTGTGGGCTGGCTGGAGCTGGTGGTGGTGAAGGCGTTCTGGATGTCTCAGACACCTCTTCTCCTGCATCAAGCACCGATTCTGCTGCTGGGAAAGCTTCAGGTGAGGCAGAATGGGGCTGAGGAGATGAGTGTGACTGCACTGAACCTCCAGCTCCAGGGACTTCTTCCTCCCAAGGAAATTCCACCACAAAATCACTACCAGCTGCCCCAGACGTACCTGCTGCTGGTGATGTCCAATCCCAACCTCTTCCTTCCTCAAAAACCACATCTCGGCTGACACGTACACGCTGAGATGCTGGATCAAAAACTCGATAGGCTTTGGCTCCTTCAGCATAGCCAATAAATACTCCAGCTTCACCACGATCATCAAGTTTCCTGAGCTGAGACAAACGGCGAGTATATGCCACACAACCAAACACCTTCAGATGGCCAACAGTGGGTGCTCGGCCATGCCATGCTTCATAGGGAGTGACATCACCTAGAGCCTTGGTTGGTGACCGATTCAGAATATGCACAGCAGTCATCACTGCCTCCCCCCAAAACTTGGCTGGCATCTGGCGCTGCTTGAGTAAGGCACGTGCCATGGCCACCACGGTTTGATTTCTACGCTCCATCACGCCATTCTGCTGTGGTGAATGAGGAGCATTGTAATGCCTTTTGACTCCTTCATTGGCCCAATAAGCAGCAAATTCTGCAACAGTAAACTCTCCTCCATTATTTGTGCGCAGAACTTTCAGTTTACGCCCACTCTCCACCTCTGCAGCAGCCTTCACCTTCTTGATAGCATCTGCTGCAGCATCCTTAGATGACAACAGCACTGCCCACATGAATCGTGTGGCATCATCTACAAGCAGCAGAATATAGCGATTACCTGCCGAAGTTGCTGGTGTAACTGGCCCACAGAGATCACCATGCACCAATTCAAGGTGATCCTGAGCACGATATGTTGCTGCAGCAGGAAATGATCGCCTCCTCTGTTTGGTGGTGACACAAGTGTCACACACTTGCTCAACATGATCGATCTTTGGCATCCCTCTTGCCATTTCCTCCTTGCCAAGCCTCCGCAGGGCCTCAAAATTCAGATGCCCAAAACGCTCATGCCATTGCCACGCCTCCTCATCCCTGCGCGCAGCAAGACACACTGGCTGTGCTGTCTTCATATGCAGTACATACAGCCGGTTCGTGCCACGCCTCACCTTGGCCAGTAGGCGACCGCTGCTGCGTTCCCAAATCCGCAGTACTCCATCATCAATCACCACCTTTGAGCCATTCTCATCAAGTTGACCGAGGCTCATGATCGAGTTCTTCAACGCCGGAATGAAAGAAACTCCATGAAGAACACGATGCTCACCAGTCTTTGCTTCAAAAACAATTGAGCCAACGCCCTTGATTTCCACCTTGGACGCGTCCCCGAACCGAACCGTGCCTCGAACGTCCGTGTTCAGGTCTGAAAACAGGTCACGCCGCCCAGTCATGTGGTGTGTTGCGCCTGAATCAAGGTACCAGCCGCCAGCCATCTCTTCATCATCTGCTCCCAGATAAGCACGCGCACGTGGCTCAAAGAACTCAACGCGCTGCGCTGTATAGTTGAGCTCCGGCGTGCTCTGTTCCATCTCAATGAAGCCGTGAGACAGAAACAGAGCCGCATCTTCCTCACACTCAGCAAACTGGGCACGCCCTTCATGTCCTCCTTGCTGCCCAGCTTGGTTACCGCCGCCACGGCCTCCTCCACGGTTTCCGCCGCCGCGTCCACCACGATTTCCTCCCCCGCCGCCGCGCTCTGTTCCATCACGGCGCGGCTGGGGACATTCACGCGCCCAATGCCCTTCCTGATGGCAGTTGAGGCACGTGTTGGGGCCAACACGGCCGGCGCCATTGCCTTCTCCACGTCCGCCGCCACGGCCAGCACCTCTGCCCCGTCCGCGTCCACCTCCGCGGCTGCGTCCTCCGCCACCGCCGCGCTGGTTCTTGAAACCAGAACCGCCAGCTTCTTCTGCGCCTTTCTTCTCCTTCCTCAAACGCGCACGCCACTGCTCCTCAGTGTACAGCAGCTTGCCGTTGATGGACACCGGCTCTGTCACAGCTTGCGCTTCACGGTCATCCACCGCCTTGAGCCTTCCTGTCACCTCTTCAAGCGTGAGCGCCTCGAAGTCGAGGAACTGCTCAATGGCGACGACGATCTGCGCGTACTTGGTCGGCACCGTGCGCAGAAACTTTTCCACGACACGCGCCTCATCGATGTCCCTGTCTCCATGAAGCACCAGCTGCTGGTGCAGAGTTGACAGCCGTAGGGCAAAATCCTCCACCGGCTCGCCAGGCTTGACGTCAATGTTCTCCCACTCCCGACGCAGTCGCTGCAACGTCGCTCGGCGGACCCTGTCCACACCGATACGAGTCGCAGCGATGGCATCCCATGCCTCTTTTGCTGTCGCCTTGTCGAGGAGCGGGAGCTCCAACTCCTTGGGCACAGCAGCGACGATCACCTCCAGAGCTCGCCTGTCGTCGCGAAACTGCACTGGGCCTCCTTCGACAGCTTCCCAGAGGTCGCGCGCCTGCATCCTGAGCTTCATCGTCTGGCTCCACTCATAATAATTGGTCTTGTCCAGCATTGGCCATGATGTGCCGCTGCCGGAATCGCGGTAGACCACCCTGCCTTGCGGCGACTCATAGCGACCGCCGCCACGACGCCTTCGGTCACGCAGTGGTGACTGCGAACGGCGCCTGTCCCGCGGCGGAGTCCGCGGCCGCCGGTTCCTCCGGTCCTCCTCTTCTTCTTCCTCCTCCTCCTCCTCCTCCTCATCTCCCTTCTCTGCTGCTATCTCCGCCCGCAGCTCCTGCGCTGTCCTGGCCGCCGCCTCCGCGGCTGCTGCAGCCTGCTGTGCCGCCTTGACAGCCAGCGCCGCCGCCTCCTCTGCTGCCTTCAGGCGCGCAGCCCTGCCAGAGGGGTCGCCCAGCTCGCCCTCAGTGGCTCCCTTGGTCTTCCTAGCCCGGCGCTCAGAGGAGGTTGACGTCATGGAGAAGATGAGAAGGTGAGAAGGTGTCTAACCTAGGCTCTGATACCAATTGTTGGAGGTAACAGAGAAATAATCAGCCAGGGCAACTCTCCCAGGCGACTGCATTGCAATATATAGAGGATAAGTACTGCATTGATTACATACAGCTCACTAGAGCTTTAACTAGACAGAATAGCTACCTGGGTACCCGCACAACTCTTGGGCTACCCAAGGACTTAATGACATAGATTAACTAAAAACTTAAATACACTAAATGTGCCTGGGAAGCAGGGCTTACAGCTACAGAACTCACATTATTTATGAGCAAAGTATTACTTATGTAAGACTTATTAGCAGTGGGTAGTGAAAATTGTGTTTAACCTACTGCATAAAAAAAGTAGCTTTGAAACCTCCCATTATTTGAATGACAAGTGAAAGTCTCTTTTCAAGAATAATTTTGATATGCTAAAACTATGATTTTCTTTCTTTAGGATGAAAATTTGTGATGTTCGATATCATGTGCCACTATCTACATACAGAAATAGTTGCCATGGCATATTTCTGGCGCTGCCTGTACTAATTGTACTCCAAACTCTTAGGGCATGTACGCGGTTCCAGATCTAAAAGGCCATGTAGGAAGTCTCCAGTAGTAAACCCAAGCTTAGCAAAATTTGGTGAATCCGTAGCTCCTCTCAGAAAAGTGAACGATGGTTCCCATACTAAATCAAGTAATAGCCTAATAGGTTTCCTCACAATAACACTCAGCCCCATTTATCATGTGCCAGCATGACACAGAGGTGCTACTTTTGCTTTGCTTATTCTCTTGGAGCTAAATCCTGGATTGCTTTGGAGTCAGAAACTTTTCTTTCCCCACCAAACCAATTCTTAGATCCTCTGCCTGCAATGGTATACATCATGGTTTTGAGTGACTAATGATCCTTAGCCCCTCTTTGGGTCATGGGTTGCACACACACCCTTATATCTCCTAAATTTACTATATTGTTTGTTTGTGCCTGTGATATCTCAGAGCTTTTTTGTTTTGGGTGCAACGAAGCTCGGCAACGATGACACACCGCGTTCACTTCTTGGGAGGTCAGGGCTTGTTGCAAGTATGTGGCGGCGTGTCAGCGTCCCTGGCTGATGTTCACTGTGGGAAGTCGGAGCTGCTTATTGCTGCTTGTAGTAAGCTCGGCAACGATGACGTGTGGTGGGCTCTGTCCGGTGTGTTAGGTCCTTGGCTGATGTTCACCGTGGGAAGTCAGAGCTGCTTACTGCTGCTTGTGGTAAGCTTGGCAACGATGACGTGTGGTGGGCTTCGTCAGGTGTCATTGTTGTGTAAGTGGGTTGCCTAGGGATTGTCGTCTGGGCTGTCGTGGTGGGGTTTTTGCCGGTTTTCCATCTGATAAACCGCGCGGCCTTATGGTTTTCAGGCCCGGTTTCCCTTATAAACCAGTCAATTCCATTCTACTTAATTGAAATGCAAAGCTCTTGCCATTGCTTTAAAAAAAATCTATTTAGGGAATTGTATGACTATACTAAATTCAAACATGGTGTACCTCAGTAAGTTAATCTAGTGAATGTCCACACTTCAGTAACTAGTTCCCTATTGCTATTCAGCCATGCACAGTCCTTTCTAATCACCCCGTGATATTGCTATCCAGGTATACAGTAGGTAAAATCACCCCTGTGCCTTTGCGTGAAGTCCGTTCAAATGATTTTGGACCTCGAGCACGGATAAGAATGTACTTCCCTACTGAAGGCTCGCAGTATACGCCTCCACACCACTCTGTCAATTTCTTTTGGAAGGATTATTGCCCTATGGTTTTCCGGTATGTCTCTTTCCTGATTGCTAATTGTATAAGAATTTAGTGTTTCATACTTTTCTGTTGTTTTTTCTCGAATGCATATTGTTCTGTTAGTGCTGAATGTGATACTTTTTTTTTTTGGGGGGGGGGGGGGGGGGGGGGGGTATTGTTGATTGTGATATTTAAACTATGGTTCATCTATATCTAATTAGCTATGTTGGTCTATTATGATTCACCCATGTAATTAACTATAGAAGATATCAAGTATCAACTGAACGAATGCGACGTTGCTGATTTGTTTAACAAAAGAGTAGGTAATGTGTTGGTTAGAATGTTAGATTGCCTATGTTTTTACTTGCAGAAGATTGTATCTCAGAATAAATTAGAAACTAGCAAGAATCTTATGATCACCTCTGAATCAGTTTGTCTGATTTAGAATGAGTCTGCCATAACCATCATAGCATCGCTCAAAGCCTCAACTTGAATTTTTTTTTCCCTGAAAGTCATGTTTCTCTGTTTTTACTATGTTCTCCTATTTAAATATTGTTTAATTGGTTATAGTTCATGTCAAGGGCGAGGTGATCTAGGGTAGGCGGCCCTCGACTACGGAGTTCGTAGTCTCCAGCCGTGTCTTCCAGTCGCGGAGGTTTTACCCCTCACAGTCGCCTGGGCTTAGTTGGAGAAAAGAGAGAGAGATTAGATTGGAATAATTCTTGCTTACCCTGTTGAGTGCCGGATTACAGGAATATATGGCCGATGGCCCAAACCAACTAGAGCTAATTGCTCCTAAAATTATGGAACTGAAAAAGGGAAACTATCCTATCCTTCCTCCTAGCCACGCGCGTCTGGCTCGCCATGCTCCTCCCTGGACGCGTTCGCCGCGCGTTCCGCTGCACGGCGTACGTCGCGGGCCCGCCTACGCCGATGGTAAGTGCGTCCCCACATGACATCTCCCCTCCCGTCGAGGCTCAGCTCGTCCTCGAGCTGGAATGCGGGGTACTTGGCGCGGAACGTCTCAACGTCTTCCCAAGTTGACGAGGCCGGCGACTCGTCCTTCCACTGGATCAAAACTTGGGGCACTCCACGGGCCAGCCGGTAACGCGTCGCGCGTTCAGGCTCGGGGGCGACTGCGCCATGGTGCACGGGTGGTAGTGGTGGGGGTGTCTCCGGCGGCTGGCCCTGGAACTTCTTGAGGAGGCCCACATGGAACACATCGTGAAGGCGAGCTCGGGGCGGCAGGGCAAGGCGAACGGCGACCTCGTTGATCAGCTCGGTGACGCGGTAGGGGCCGAAGTAGCGCGGCTTGAGCTTCCTAGTTGTAGCCTGAGGCAGGGACGCCGCCGCGCGCTGCCGAACACAGAGGAGGGCCTAGTCGCCCACCTGGTAAGCCACATGACGGTGGCCCGTGTCGTAGTGGCGCTTCTGGAGTGCTTGCGCCTGCTCTAGGCGGTAGCGGATGTCGGCGAGGAACTCTTCACGTTCCTCCATGGTCCAGGCGACGGCAGCCACCCTAGTCTCGCCGGGCTCATATGACCGGATGGACGGCGGGTCTTGGCCATAGATGACGCGGAACGGCGTGTCGCGGAGGGACGTCTGGTAGGCGGTGTTGAAGACGAATTCGGCCCACGGCAGCCAACGCAGCCATTGTCGAGGTCGATCACCTATGAGGCACCTCAAATACATGATGATGACGCGGTTAGCAGACTCAGACTGACCATCCGATTGAGGGTGGAAGGCGGTGGTCATGTGCAGCTTCGTGCCCATCAAGCGCATAAGCTCGCGCCAGAATGTGGACGTGAAGGTAGGGTCGCGATCCGACACCATCGACTGAGGCATGCCATGCAGGCGTACAATGTCGGTGAAGAACGCCTGGGCGACAGACTCGGCGGAGTATGGGTGTGCCAAGGGAATGAAGTGACAGCACTTGCTGAACCTGTCGGTGTTTCGGACCGGGGGGTCCTCAACCGACTAGTGAATTTGTTCTGCGTGCTCCCGATTCCGGATGGTGATGCAAAGAGACACAAGGTTTATACTGGTTCAGGCAATCGGCGCCCTACGTCCAGTCCGAGGGATAGAACTTGTATTCCTTGCACCGAAGTGCTCGTAGTAGGGGGTTACAAGCTAAGGGAGAGAGGGAACTTGTCCCAGGTCTCGGCAGGGTGCCGTGGGGCCGTCTGAGACGTTGCTCTCAAGCGGCTGGAAGGTGTGCGTGTGTGTGTGTTCTCCGGGCGTCCCCTCTAAGTGGCCCAAGTCCTCTCCTTTTATAGTTGAAGGGGGGACAAGGGCAGTACAGGTATTACTATGCGGCGTCGTGCCGCCAGGGACGGCATGTCCAAGCCCTGTGGCCTGTTCCTGTGGCGGCGTGGTCGTCGGAGTGGCCCATCCTTGGAGTACTGGGACGGCGTGGTCGTCCCATCAGATCCTGTGCGTCGTGGGAGCCCCAGGAATGCCTCGGAGTGGACGTGGCGGCGACCATAAGCTGCTGGGGACGGACTATGCACGAGGCCGAAACTTGGTCAGGGCCGAGGCTGGTACTGCGGTGGGGGGGTCTCGGCAGGCGCGGACCCCAATATTGCCGAGGCCCTGATGTACAGTGCCGAGGCCTTGGTGTACAGCGCCGAGGCCTTGAGCGGGCGGCTGATCGTGGACACAGTGGTAGGACACAGTGGCCAGTAACCCCCGCCATATCCTGTCCCAGGCGCTGACGGCGGCTGATCGTGGTCACAGTGTTTGGACACAGTGGCCGGTAATCCCCGCCATATCCTGTCCTGGCCGGTATGGTGCTGATGCGACTTCGGGTCGCGTCGGTCTTTCTGTGACGTTGAGCCGCTGTCCGGCTGAGATCACGGGAGTGGTTGAAAGCATTAATGGGACGTGACCGGCTGTCGGGAGGGTCGGCCGAGGCGGGGGGCGACGGACCGCGGGCGAGCCGGCCTCGAGCGACACGGAGAATGGGGCCTCGCGCGAGACGGGGATCAGGCTCCTTGCCGAGGCTTCGCGCGAGAGGCCTCGCGCGATACGGAGAACGCGCCTCCTGCCGAGGCCTTCTGTGGAGAGCCTCGGGCGAGGCGGAGACGGCGTTCCCTGCCGAGGCCTTCCCTGGGGAGCCTCGCCAGGATGTCGAGACCTCCTTCTCGGGGCTCGAGGCGAGGAGGAGGACCCAGTGGGCCTGGCCGCGACGGGGAGGAGCCCACGACTTACCTTTTTGCTTTTATCATTGTTATTTTTTAGATGGGACTGGGGCAACCCATTTGATGTTTTGCTTGGGGTACCCCATTCTAAGGTACCCGACAGAACCGGTCCACCACCGTGAGAATGACGGACTTGCCGCGCACTCGGGGCAACGCTTCGACGAAATCCAGGGCGATGTCGGTCCAGACGCCCTGCGGCACGGGAAGAGGAAGAAGCAGTCCCGCTGGGTGCAAATGCTCGGACTTGTACCGTTGGCAGATGACGCACACACGAACGAGCTCCTGCACCAACTGTTTCATGTTAGGGAAGTGGAAGTCGCGGCGCAGCCGATGGAGAGTGCGCTGGACGCCTTCATGCCCGTCCTCGTGCACCGCCGTCATGATCTCCTGAACAAGCGGCGAGGCTGGAGGAATGTAGAGCCGTTCGTTGTACTGCACCATGCCGTCGGCCAGGGACCAGGGCGCGCCGCGGACACCGCCGGAGATCTCCTCTCGGAGCGCGACGAGGGCCGGGTCCGCGTCCTGGGCGTCGCGAAGGCGCGTGACGAAGTCGAAGCGAGGAGCTGACAGTGCCAGAATGGCCCCGTCCTCCGTGTCGCGGTGTGACATGGCGTCGGCCACCGCGTTCGCCACGCCTGGCTTGTACTCCACCGAGAAATCAAAACCGAGCAGTTTCCCCACCCAATGATGTTGGGGAATCGTCGCAAGCCGCTGATCCAACAAGTATTTGAGACTATAGTGATCCGTCTTCACGAGAAAGCGGCGCCCCCACAGATAGGGCCTTCAGTGGCGCACGGCGTGGACGAGGCCGATTAGCTCCCGCTCATAGGCGGCGAGGGCGCGATGGCGTGGCGCGACCGGCCTGCTGAAGAAGGCGATCGGGTGGCCTTCCTGGATGAGGACCGCGCCGAAACCGTGGGAGGAAGTGTCGCACTCGACGGTGAACGGTTTGGCGAAGTCTGGCATGGCGAGGATGGGCGCCGAGGTGACCGCAGACTTGAGGGCGTCGAACGCCGCGGCCGCTGCGTCGTTCCAGGAGAACCCTTCTTTTTTGAGGAGGGTTGTCAGCGGGGCGGCGACGGTGCCATAGTTGTGGACGAATTTGCGGTAGTAGCCCGCCAGGCCGAGGAAGCCGCGTACCGCCCATGCGGAGCGAGGGACAGGCCAGTCGCGGATGGCCTGCACCTTTGCCGGGTCCATGGCGACCCCTGTCTCGGGGATCATGTGGCCGAGGTAGGAGACAGAGGGCTCTCCGAAAGCACACTTGCTGCGCTTGATGAAGAGCTGGTGTCGCCGGAGCTCAGAGAGCACGACGCGGAGGTGTCGAAGATGATCCGCCCACGTACGGCTGTATATAAGAATGTCATCGAAGAAAACAAGGACGAAACGAAGTAAGAACGGCCGGAGGACATCGTTCATGAGCGCCTGGAACGTCGCCGGGGCGTTGCACAGCCCGAACGGCATCACCAGGAACTCGTAATGCCCGTCGTGAGTCCGAAACGCCGTCTTGTGGACGTCGGAGGGCCGCATCCGGACCTGATGGTACCCTGACCGCAGGTCGAGCTTGGTGAAGAAACGGGCGCCGTGGAGCTCGTCGAGCAGCTCGTCGACGACGGGGATCGGGAACGCGTCCTTGACCGTGAGCGCGTTCAGAGCCCGGTAGTCAACGCAGAAATGCCATGTGCCATCCGCTTTCTTGACGAGGAGGACCGGCGAGGAGAAGGCCGAGTCGCTGCGTCGGACGATGCCTTGGTCGATCATGGCGGCGCACTGCCGCTCCAATTCATCCTTGTGGGCCGCCGGGTACCGGTAGGGGCGAACCGCGACCGGCTGCGCGCTTGGCTTGAGGACGATACTGTGGTCGCGGGCGCGCTCAGGTGGAAGGCCCCGCGGTTCGGAGAAGACATCGGCGAAGCCTGCCAGCAACTCGTCGAGGAGCGGCGCGCTGGCAGTAGTAGCGCAAGCCTCTGGTGCGCCGGCCGAAGGAGCGCCCGCCCAACAGACTGTGCGGCCCTTGTGCTGGAACGACACCGTGCCGGTGGTGAAGTCCCACACGAGCCGCCCAAGAGTGGCCATCCACCGAGTCCCCAGGACCACGTCATACCCTGCAAGTGGCATGACAAACAGGTCGACGCAAAAATCAACGCCGTCGATGGTGAGTGGCGCTTGGCGGAGCACGCCGGGGCAGGGAACCTTCTCGCCGTTTGCCACGGTCGCTGTGAGCCGCGGGCGCGGCTGGACGGGGAGCCCAGTGCGGCCGGCCGCGGCTTCGGCGATGAAGCTGTGGGTGGATCCCGTATCCAAGAGGGCGACGAGGGTGATCCCGCCCAAGACGACCGTGACCTGCACAGTGTTGCCCATGGCCACGCCGGCGACCGCGTGGAGAGAGAAAATCGGGGACTCTGTCTCTGGCGCGTCGTCGCGCTCAGCGGTAGCGCCGTCGTCGTCGTCGTCGACCACGCTGTCCAGGAGGAAGAGGCGCTTGCAGACGTGGTTGTGGCCCCGGCCGTATTTCTCGTCGCAGTTGTAGCATAGGCCGAGGCGGCGGCGTTCCACCTATTCGGCTTGTGTCAGGCGCTTGACCGGCCGGCCTTCCACAGTGACCGTCGGCGCGGCAGGCTTCGTGGCCAGCTGGGGCGCCGGAAGAGCGCGCTGGTGCGGCGCAGGCAGGATACCCCGAGCCGGAGCCTTCGTCTGCGCGACGGAGTACTGCTCCATGAGCTCCATCTGGCGGGCGAGGCTCATGGCGGCGGCCAGGGATTGCGGATTCTGGACCTGCACGGCCATACTGAGCGAAGGCAGGAGCCCGCCCGTGAATAGCTGCACCCGCTGCGCGTCGTCGAGGTGGCCGGCGCGGGGAAGTGGGGCCTGGAAACGGTCCTGGTATTCCTCCACCGTTCCCGTGCGGCGGCAGGACGCGAGCTCGAAGAGTGGCGCGGATCAGAGTGGGGGACCATAGCGCAGATTGATGAGCTCCTTGAAGCGAGGCCAGGAAGGGGTGCCCTCGTCCTGTTGGACTTGCATGTACCAGAGTTGCGCCCCGTCCTCGAGGTTGTACGACGCCATCCACACCTTCTCCTCCGGCATGATCCGCTGCTGAAGGAAGAACGACTCGCATCTATTGATGAAAACGAGCGGGTCGGTCTTGCCATCATGCCGCGGAAAATCGGGCCGCCAATGCTTCGGTGGCCGATCCTGGTGGTGCTCGCCGGAACTCGGTTTAGGGCCTGACGAGGACGAGCTGGCGGAGACGAGGGAGGCGATCGCCTTGGCGTTGGCGTCGACCGAGGCTTGCAGCGCTGCCATGTTCTTGGCGAGGGTCGCCACGGTGGTCTTGAGGTCGGAGTCGTCACCCATGGCGGCAGCGACACAGGAGGCAGCGGACGATGATGCAGACGACAGGGATGCAGCGGCGGCGGCTGGTGGTGGGGACGAGGCGGCGCGCGGAGGAGACGAGGACCCTGACGATGAGGATCGCCGTGACCGTGACAGTTCAACAATTAATAAGAGATCATACATATTATAGAGGAATTCCCACTGGCTTGGATTTTTCTACAGATTCTTCAATTCATCTTTTTGTCATAGCTAATTGACTCATTGATTTCAGGAATCTTCGAGAAATGTTCCACATTGATGCTGCAGATTACATGATGTCCATATGTGGTGATGACAGTCTGAAAGAGCTTTCTTCACCCGGGAAAAGTGGCAGTATTTTCTATCTTTCACAGGATGAACGTTTTGTCATAAAAACCTTGAGAAAAGCTGAGCTGAAGGTATCGCCTCGAAGGCTTTCTATGAGAGTGTGTTGTGTTTTACTTGTTATTTTTTTTTGAAGCGATGTTTTACTTGTTCTTAGTCTGTGGATGAGTTGTTGATATATTTACAGCCAGGAAAAATTTGTTGCACACAAGATTTATGGTCTTAATATTAGTTAACATTCATATGGAAAAAAATCATAGGATAAAAATAATTTATACCGTTGTTGAGTGATAAGTTATGCCTACTGCAGATTGGTTTGATGTAATACAAAAAAAATCATAGGATAAAAATAATTTATACCGTTGTTGAGTGATAAGTTATGCCTACTGCAGATTGGTTTGATGTAATACATGCTGCAGATACTGTTGAAGATGCTTCCAAAATATTACAGTCATGTCAGAGCTTATGATAATACGCTAATTACAAAAATTTTTGGCGTGCACAGGATTACTCTGAAAGGCGGCAGAAAGGTGCACAATCACATTCTTGTTGCATTATTCTTATTTAGTCTGTAAATGCATGTCATATGTTTTGGTTTTTTTTATGGTTTTGTACAGGTTCGCTTTGTTGTGATGGGAAATATGTTCTGCACTGAGCTGCGAATTCATCGTAAGTATGACTTGAAGGGTTCAACACAAGGCCGATCAACAAAAAAGCAAAATATAAATGAGAACACAACACTGAAGGACCTTGACCTTTCATATGTTTTTCATGTGGATAAACCATGGCGGGACGCCCTTTTCAGGTAAGCTAATGATCAACTGCTCCTTTTGTTTTTCTAAACACCTTTTTCTGGTAGTATATACTTGTATTTCTACTAGTCTTCAGTGTCTGACCCTTTTTTACAGAAAGTATCTGACATTATTTATGAAGTCACAAGTACTCTCACAATAAAAAATACAAGAAAGTAAAAATAATGATAAATACAAACTGTAGAAAGTAATATACTTATGATAGATTTCTACTTTAGGCCAAGATCAGTGCCTATCAAATGTTTTATACTCTCATATGGTTTGATAAGTGGTAACTTCTAATCGTTTCTGCGGACCATTTTCAGGCAAATATCACTTGATTGTATGTTCTTGGAATCCCAGTCTATCATCGATTATAGCATGCTCTTGGGGATCCATTTTAGAGCTCCCTATCACCTGAAGACATCTTCATCACATCAGAGCAGTCTTGAAAGATGCGGAATTCCAGGTATAGTATTCATTGTAATTGTAACATTGCATGAACCCAACCTTAAGCTGGTTTCATTTTTTTTTTGTACTTTTCTCTTATAACTGAACAAATCATGACAAAACACTATTGCTATGACCATGATATCCTTTTAAAAAACAAAAGGACCACCTTAAGTATCAGTGCTATACTGCTATTCACACTACTAAAAATCTTACTCGATATTTTGAAAATGGTATCACAGCCAACTTACGCAGCTGATCCAAAATGGCAAAAAAGGGTCACAACAAAAATATAGGTAATGTAAGAGTGAAATATAGAGCAGAATTGCCAAGGAAAACTGGTTCACCCAAGCGCTATAAACAAATTTTCCCTTCTATTTATGCTATGTTCCTTTACATTCTATGTTGTGAGTTCTATTCTATCAGCAATTGGGCATTGAATAACTGGTTGCTTACCTTCAGCTTTTGACTGTGTTACCTAGTAATAAACTGCTTCTTTTTGCCTTGACCAGATAGTGAACTGTTGCAATATGAGGAAAAAAGTTCGTGGAAGGGATTTTTGCTTGTTGCTCATGAGCCAGGCACTACAGTTGGTGGTTCCCACATAAGAGGAAGCATGGTTAGAGCATCGGAAGCTGGTTATGAAGAAGTTGATCTTGTTTTGCCAGGCACCGGACGGTACATTTTCTTCAGTTTTGCCAAAACATTTGATGATCCAGCTTCACACTAGATGCTGCAATGCAGTACTAGAACACGTACTACTATATTAAATTAGGGAGTCTCCTGGGGTTTACTGGCGAGGGGAGAAACTTTCCACTAGCCAGCCGGAACTCAGAAGTCCGTTAACTCTAAAATGTAATGGCTGATTTAAATGAAAAACATGATGGTCAAATATACTTGGGTAGTTATTAGCCCTAAGGAAGATGAATTCTGCATTCTTGCACCTTAAAGTTACACAAGATGAATTATGTTGCTGATTCATGTGTACGTATTCTGTACTTGTGCTTTCAGGTTTCGTGTGCAGTTAGGGGTGAATATGCCAGCTCGAGCTCGGAAAGTGCATGAGGACATGAACACGGAAATTGAAAACCCAAATACCATTGAGGAGTACGATGTTGTTCTTTACCTTGGTATTATAGACATATTACAGGAGTACAATATGTCAAAAAGGGTCGAACATGCAGTCAAATCACTCAAGTTCGATCCCCTTTCAATATCAGCTGTTGATCCGAATTTGTACTCAAAACGATTTGTAAAATTCCTTGAGAGTGTTTTTCCTGAACAAGACTGAGTAGCACTTCTGTGCACATTGTTTCATGTAAAAAGTAAACATGTTCTCAATTATTCACGACGGCTTCTATGCACCTCCAAGTGTTATTTGTTACTCCACTCGAATTATACAATGTTTTGGCTTTTCTAGATATAGTTTTTGCTTTGCACTTACATATACGCTAATCTAGATACATAGTATATATAATCTAGTGCTAGTTGTCAAGAGGTGGTCCACCTCTGCACGGCAAAACATTGGAAATTGATCGCACATAATTTTAGAATGGCCATAAATGTGGTGTTTCAGTTACCACTTATGACCACACATCCAGCATTCATGATTCATGTACGACACGTACTCTCAATTGGCGCCTAAATAACAGACAACTGAATATTAAGAGTTGATCGATGTGGATTCAGCAGAGAGAAGAGTTTACGGTCGATGGTAGATTAACAGAGAAGAATAAGGCAGGTTACATGAGGGTTAGAGCATCCACAGGAGTACTATCTAAGTCAGACTACCTAAATGTCTATTTAGGTATTTTATACTACCTATACTTTTGCTCCTAATTCCAGCAATACTATCTAGCCTCCAGATCTGACGGAGAAGGGCCGGCAGCCGTGGCGTCGGGCTACCCTGTGGTGCGTCGGACGTCCTGCGCCGACGTCGGGCTTCCTGCATTGGGCTCAGGCGGAGGGAAGACTCGCGGGGAAGAAACAAGCGAAAGAGAAAATAGGTAGCGTATGTTAGCCCAACATGAGTAGTGGGAGGAGAAATTTAGTTTTTTTTTTCTCCCGCTACCTAAATTGAGGACAAAGGTAGTCTGCTGAAGTTGCTCTTAGTGTTCGGAGAAGATTTAATAATGTATGGACTCACTGCGGTTCCATGCTACAGTACCAGAGGAGTCCGCGCTGCAGTACTCTGGCTCCGCGCTGCAATACCGAAGGAGTCCTCTGCGCTATAGTCCTGGAAAAGTCGTAAGTCGGAACCGAGCCGTAAATCATGGCTTCTCTTCTTCACATTTATTTGAGGAAAAGAGAGGAAAAACAACTCTTACCAACAAGGTCCACGTTTATTTGGGGAGGAGAGAGAAAAACGGCTCTTACCAACAAGTGGTGAGGGGAGGCGGGTGCTAACATAAATGGATGCAGAATTCTCGCAGTGATTCGGTGCAGTCGATGCGGGGGCAAGTTTTGCAGTCGGTGCGGGGGCCAGTTTTTGCATTATTGTTGGAGGATTGCCCATCTGAGTATCTGACGATCGGATACAGACGGATATCACTGATATTACATTTGTTTTTATATTTCTGTCCGAATTCGGATTTGAATATGGATAGTGTCAACCATGCCGGATAGTATATGAATAGATATCAACATCATAAATATACGATTTAAGTATTCTAATACGAATACGGTATCGGATGTTGAATATGCAGACTTGGATATGGACATATCTAAATCATCTAAACGGATTCAGTCTCGAATATGGTCGAAAAATATCCGTATCATTTTCACCCCTAATTCGCACACAAGGGTGAAGAACGACAGATAGATTCACAAGAGAACGTGCAGCTGCGCTAGCAACAGTGGCAGCAGCACGGGGTAGTGAAGAACAGAACCTGCTGGCAATAAACGTCTGACGCCAGCAACGACCAAATCATAGTAACAATTATAGTATGTTTACAACAACTATAAGATAATAATAATCGAAAGTTGTATGATCTCAACATCAAAAAGCCAAAACAGCAATATTAAAACACATAACCTAACCAGTGGGGAACGTCTAACAAAAATACACGTACAAGCAGTTCCCAACAAGACGGCAACTAAGCATACGGAATGGTACGCCTATGTGTGCCTAGCTTGTGTGAACAAAGAATCCTATTGTGCTTCCTCGAGTGCAGGCTCACCGCCTTCAGTAGTGGCTTCTTCAGACCGCTTGGATGGGTCCTCATTGATTCCATCGTTGATGCCCAGAACTTCATCCATCAGCTCGTCTTCCGCAGCCATATCCTCTGCATCTTCGTCATCGTCATTGCTGCCCTCCTCAGGAACTCGCCGAGTCTTCAGACCATGCTCTGCCCTGTGTGTGTCCAGCTCCTTGTCCATTTCTTGCATGTTAGCAGGCCCGTTCGCCTTCCGAGCATTCCGGGCATTCTGGATCCTCTCCAACTGCCTCTCTACATTTGAGAGATATTGCTCCTCAACTTGCTTTTGGAACTGAGTCAGCTCAGCCCTGCGCATAGACTTCCATTCTTCGAATGCCTGTAGTGTTTTTCACAAGTTGGATTCATCAACAAAAACAATGGTTCATGAAAGATGAACAGGAACAAGTACATGAGTATGCACAAGTTATAAGTTCTTGAGTAGGATACTAGGATGTACCATTTCCTTGTTCTGCTCAACAATGGCTGGATCATCAATAATTGGTTTAGTTGGCATGTAGTAAATAGGTGGTTCAGCTTTTGTCCTGCCAAACATAAGGGGATAATGAGATTGGAGTCAAACATGGAACCAATATTGTTCATCAGTATACAATGTAAATAGATTACACTAATAGTCATCAAACATTAAGTCTGCATACAATTAGAACGTATCTTCCCTCAATTTAATTGTCAATATGGACACTTTTGGACCAGAAATAAAAATAACCTGCAGAATGCAGAAATAACAGATCCATCAAACAAGAAAGTAGAATAATAACTACATAAACATGTGAAACAGCTTATAAGTGAAGAAAATGAGGATTCCAATTTTTGGGTCTAAGTCAAAGTGAAGAATGATGCAAAGCAGCAAAGTTACCTTAAGAAATTGGACAGCCTTTTATGATGCTCAGTCCATTGAATGTACAACAGCTCCAACCTCTTTTCTTCTGCCTTAGCAGCTACACGTGCACGAAGCGTCTAACAAAGAGCATCAAGGATTTAATGATTGCAAAGTAAATATCAATTGAATGTGTAGTTGTAACAGATGAATACAAGTCATGAACTTACCATATCACGCTTACGCTTCTCTGCAATTTGCTCACGTTCCTGCTGTCGCAGCCTTTCACTTTCTTCACGAACCTTTTGCTCAGCCTAAAACCAATCAATTATTTCAGTATCCATGATATGTTTAAATGGAATATAGTGATCCAAATAATCTCAATCTCTATAACATCCAGTTACATATGTGAGATGCGACAACTTAAAGAAAACACAGAATTCCTTGTAAATACTAAAGATTATCTGGCTGTGTGCTCTCTATGTAGGTACTATCACAATTATTAAAGATTGTTTCCATGATGCATTGTCCTAAGTATACCCGAATATGGAGCATGCAGAATATCAAGGTCCCATTCTTTAACAAGTTCCTTCTTTTCTATTCTATAGCACGAATGAATTTCAACATCAAAATTGACATTCCTGTTATCCTGTAAGATATTATATGTGTTAAATCATTTTTGTTTCTTCAGAAGCAAATGCCAGATGCATTCCGTACAAAATTTCACAAGTAGAAGCTGTGCCCATAGGAACACCAAATCTGTTATCATAGATTATGCACATACGAAAATCACAATACAAAAGCACTTATTACATGGTAGAAGTAGCCCCTACTGAATAACAGTCATTAACTTTGAGATATGAATGGGAAAGGTGAGCAAACCTTTCGCTGAGTCTCTGATCTGCGCAGAAAAGCCTCAGAGTTGGATAACTTTTTATCCTCTTGTTGAAATTTCTGCATTGCAATCATGAGTAGAATAAGATAAACAAAATTATCACAAACAGTGATGTACACATCCAGACAGTTGAGCAAGCAATGGTACTGGCACACCTAACATCCAAAGATAGGCAATCCTGGAAATTTGGGCCAGCTGTGCTATATAAAATAATGCTAGGCAGCAACATGTCAATGCACAGTTGCTTAGATTGCAATAAGTACATATCATTGGCAGCCAAAATTTGCAGGAATAAATGTATTATTGCGGGAACGAGACTAAATGGATTTAGATTTTGTTAAGTCGATAGTCAGCTGATAGGTTTGTTAACGCTGGCCAACAGGCCAAGTTAAAGCTAATGAACTGTTTTTAAGGAATACTACTAGAGATGGAAATAGAAATGAACTACCACATTAGGTCAATATATATTCTTGCAGGAGTACAGATTCATTATGCACAGAATCACTTACCTCCAATGTACCGACAAGAAGCTGCCCCAGCATCCTCTTATTCCTTCTCACTAAATTCGGGTCCTCATTCCTGGGAAGCTCCCTTGGAGCTGGCTCTGGCAGCGAATTATAGTCCTATAACCAAACGAAACAAGGTAAGCTCCACAAAAGCACATATAATACCCAATGAATAGCAAAACCACAATACATCCACACTTTGCTCTAATCAGTACTCACCACCCTCCTTTGCATCCGCAGGTTACCATCCCTTCTGAACCCGCCATTGTTGAAACCCCTCCTGTCACTGCCTTCAGTGACACCTGAAGGCGCATCATGCCCCTCCGCATCCGCATCCTTTGTGCCTTCCTCGTTATTTTCAGCGCCATCCACCTCCATTTGTTAGGTCAAGCAAAGAGACATAATTTTAGGGTTTCAACAAACAGGCCATTACAAATTGTGCAAACAGAACCGAGATTAAGGGGGGGGGGGGGGGAAAGACGATACCTTAACTACGGCCGATAGCAGCCGACGCTTCTGCGGAGGCTGGTCCCCCGATTCCGCACCCACAGGCTACATCAGAAACATTGGAAGAAGAAAAAAAGTGTTATGGGCACACAAAAAGATTAAGGTAAACGAAGGAGGCGTGAAGGAAGTGCAGGTGAGAAGCGTACGGGTCTCACGAAGCCGCGAAGCGGGCGGGGGCCCCCAGGTCCAGGACCAGGGCCGGGGGCGCCGCGGCGAAGGCCACGGGGGTCGCGCAGGCGCTCGGTGATCTGCGAGGGTGGACGAGAAAGGGGTCAGGGCAGACGGCCCGGGGACTCGGGGCTTCGAGATGCGCCGGACAGAGAAAGAGATGTACCTCGCGGTGCTGGCGCTGGAGCTCCTGGAGCTCGCGGCGGATGTCCTCGGCCGTCTTCTCTGTCGCGGCGGCCATCGCCGTCGCCCGTCGGGAGCCGCCGGGAGGGAGGAGGGTTTGGGTTTGGCTGCGCGCGGATTGGCAACCTGGGGACGACGGCTCGGGGTTTGGGTGCCGTAGGGCCTAGGCCTAGGATGCGGAGACGGAACCTGGCTTTGGGGTGGTATGCGCCGTTGGATCTTGCATCGTTCCGGTGAGGATTGATGAGGAGTACGCGTGGGGCACGGGTCCTGACTCCTGAGCGGTTCCCGTTCTCGTTTCGGACCGCGGTCAGCCGGTCAGGTCGTCTGGTGCGATCGGGTCAGGTGAACGCACCCGACCCGATGCTCTGCTTTTCTCTGGACGATGCACGTATGACATGATAACTTGCTTGACAAAAAATACAGCTTGGAAGTTGTCTGAAAATCTGATGAATTTTGGCTGGCGATATAAGTGTAGAGAATGTGTGGTTGAAAATATGTGCTTGTGGAAGTATTAATCGGAGAAAATACATCACATATTCACATAGATGTGTTTTGTGACATTTTCATAAGAGTAATATAATATGCACTCTAAGTATGGCTTATAAAAATAAACGGTGTAGAGAATGTGTGGTTGAAAATATACACTCTAAGTATGCTTCACAACAGTTTATAAAAATAAACAGTCTAAACTTATCAGACGTAGAGTCCAAACTTATCAGTCTGGCTTATCAGCCATGATATAGTATTTTTTTCTCACAACAAATCTGTCAATGATACTTTTCAGTCTGACTTTTCAATGAAACGAACGGGTTGTAACCAAACGTACCACCAACATGATCGGGGGCATTGGTCGACGAGGGCCTTCCAGTGAGTAGACACGATGACAGCCATGCGTTGAAACCGGCGATCCAAAATCAATTTGAACCTCTAGTGCGTTTCGCAAGTTTAAAAGCCTGAAAACCAGGTTTTAGAAGTACGTAAATCTATTTAAGAATGCGGGGCATATTTTTAAAAAAACCATAATAAATTCACTCTTGTCTTAAATGCAATGCTAGAAAAGTACTCCATTATAAAGGCAACTGCTTACTCCTTCTGAAAATGACTTTGAATGTATGCCATTTCTGTTTTGACTAATCTCATATAAAAACAAATGGAAGTAATAAACTAAATTTGAAGTACTCTTTCTGTATCTAAAGAAAGTCTCTTGGCGTCAGAAGTGCAAAAAGCTTTAGGCTGTTCGCTTGCTCGTATACGATCGTGGATTATAAGCTGGAATAATATTTTTCTCTTACACCAAACCAGCCAGTAATAAATAATTCACGATCGTTTACGACGAAACAAACAGGCTGCTTGTTCTCAGCCCGTTGGGCTTCTCGCGTAGTAGAAAGCTAGCAGGATGGGCCTGCCCTCCTCGAGTTCCTTTCTCCCTTCCCTCTGTTTTTTTCGAAGAAAAGAGAGCTCCATTCATTACTAAGAAAAGTCATTACATTTCTTAGCAACTAATCACTCGACACACTAGGAAACGATCACGCCACACCATAGCATAAACTCGTTTTGCAAGTTGCGCGAGTTCATGGCCACACCATTTTTCTCTCTTCTCAAATGCTTCACAATGAGTTCCGAGAAGACACCTCCGAGATTTCCTTTTGCCTCTTTAATAATTGGATACATCCTCAATCTTTGATTCAAGTATGGACTTTCTCCCACAGAACTTTGCCCCAGGTTGTAAGCCCTCCTAGCACACCATAGCTTTGATCTCCTCAGTGTCTCGAGCATGGAAGACGACCCTCCAAGCCGTTAGCTCCACTCTTTTGGTCCAATCTCGTATAACAACATCAAATGAACCATCAACATTAATTTTAAAGCAACCATTAGCCTCCCTTTCCTCCATCTAACACTTACACTTTGTTCAATTCCTCCCTCGTATTTCACTTTAATACTGACTTCACGGTGCTTTCAACAATTTATTTGATTTTAGATGTGACATAAGAGGCAGCATCACGGATAACCTATGGAGGAGAGAATTGTACATATGTGGTAGCACGTGTACATCACTACATATACTCCATTTTCGTAATCTAGGGAAAAACAGTTTTCTCGAGATTTTCCAAATGTACTCTAATATCTATCTTGTTATTAAAATACAAGGTATGGAAAGTTAAAAAATTCTCGAAAATCATAACGTAGATTCTGGATTGCTTAACATTATCCATACTTGCCTTTTCAACCCCCCCCCCCCCCCCCCCCCCCCCCCCCCCCCCCCCCCCCCCCCCCCACCCCCAGTGCATGTATGTCTTTTAAACACTATCTTGAGCAAAATGACTTCTATAATAAGTAACAGAAACCAATAACATGCACACATGCCTTTTAAATCTAATGTGTTACTAATAGTAAATGAAGCAAGTTGACAACCAAACTAACTAGTTACAATTAGTGAAGGATAAACTAGTTTTTGCCGGACTTCTTATTTGATATAAAGTTGCTTGGATACATTATATTTCAGAGCCGATGAGTATATGAGATTCCTAGGATTCTTCCAAAAAAATTTTGAAAAAAGTTTTTTTTAAATGGGTTGCGAGCAAAGGAAGAGAAGAGAAGAGAAAAGAAAAGATAAGATAGGAGGCGTGCGTAATCACTAATCAGGTGTAATGCTCACCCGTCACCACTCAAATCTTGTGATGTGTACTATTTTGTATTTTGTACTTGCGCAGTTACACTCGTCATGCGTCCTGTTCGTTTGGCTTATAAACCGTATTTTTTCAGTCAACAAACAATATTTTTTTCTCACAACAAATCAGCCAACACTACTTTCAGCTATGGTTAACAGCCAAGCGAACAGAGCTATGGACCCCAAACAAAAATCAACATAATGGAAAAAGATGGACTCTCCTAGAGCAAATATGGTTCACACAAGTCTACAGCCTGTTCGGTAGGCTGGCTGGGCTGGCTGGTGCTGGGCTTATCAGCCCAGCCGTTCGACAGCCCAGCCCCAGCCGAACGGCTGGTGTTATAAGCCGCAGCGTGCGTCGGCGCCTCTCATTTTCTCCTCTTTCCCCGTCGGTGGTTAGGGTTCTCCGCACAAGCGCCGCTCGTCGCCCTCTCTCCGCGCGTTTCCCGGTGGTGGTCTGCGCCGCGTCGTCGGGTCCCGTTGGTGGCCACCGGATCCGGCCACGGCCACCTCTCTACGCCGTCCGCCTCCTTCCCTGACCCCGCCTCCATCGACGGCGCCTTCGCCTAGCAAGGTAAACCCCGAATCCCACGCCGTCGTCCTCTCACCCGGCCGCCTCTGAGCCCCAGATCGCCGTCTTGTAGTTTGACCCCCGCATGGCTAGGGTTTCCCCGCACTCTCGGCGGGCCTCGGTGAAAGTGCTCTCCGGCTCTCTCCCCGGACCCCGCTTCCATCAACGGCGACTCTCTCTAGCACGGTAAGCCCTCCGGAACCCAACGCCGCCGTAGTCTCACCCGACCGGATCTGAGATCCAAAAAGTATTCATATCTTTTCCTGTATGTATAGGATAGAAATCCCCAAATCTTGTGAGATTGAATGTACATTTATTTGAGGAAGTTTCTGATATGTGTTAGAACAGCTTGTATCAAGTTGAAAATTTTTATAGATTTGCAAATAAATGAAAGGAATTCCGGCTGTGTTATTTTCAGAAAAGACTGACATATCCATGCTCTCTTCCGGCTCATGTTGCCACAATGCCCACCTCCACCTCCCACTGCTTCCAAGGCCAATCCATGTTTTAGCTTACTATACCGTATGCCAATCCATGTTTCCAAGGCCAAATCAAGTTGCCACAGTGCCCATCTAAGAATGGTTCTATTTATGTTGGCTCTTTTCAAATGATGAGAATGCAAACCACTACAAATCAATCACAGTCTCACCCTGTCACCCACACACTTTACTGGGATTTTGTGGGCACGGTTGGAGTTGGTACAATTGTAATGTTGAGGAGTATATTTCTTCTCCTTGCAGTCCCATACCTTGTAGTTATATAGTTTTTCAGTGATTATCGAGCTAGGAAATTAGACCCAAGCATGTTTTGTAGTAACTCTTGGCCTAGTGGACCTCTACATCAAGCTGACATTGTACAAGTCATCCTTGTACATCCCATGTGGCTGTTTGCTTTGAATCAAAGTATACTAGTAATTGATATATTTAATGCAATGTGAAAGGTAGTATGATTATGCAAGCATATTATGTATTTCCTTGCTTTCTTTTTTGCTTGTTGTCCTAAATTGTGCACCTGAACTTTGCAAACTAAACATTGAAGTATGACTAATGAATTTACCAAATTACTATTCCAGTGATCAAAATGTGAGGCAAGGAATTTGCTGTTCATATTCTACTTTCATATTATGTTTAACAGTACACATTTAATGTTCTTCACCACTGTAAATGTTCTATTTTTAGATTATGTTTAACATCTTACAAGTGTGCTCTATGTTTGAACTGTAGACATTTCAGGGACGTTTCGTCATGTGGTGACCAACGCTGCCCAAACTAGCAGCGGCGTCGGCTTCGTCTTGCTCTCCAACTGCTGCGGCCATTACAACCTCCGCTCAAAACGCCGCAAACAGACCCAAAAGGCAAGTTCTCTTTTTCGTCACCCACTCTCAGCTTTGCATACTGGAACTACCCTCCGTACGACATAACATATGCATCCATGTGGGTAATCCCTTCAATGCTGATCCTTGCATCAGATGAGCCAGGACCGTGCTAGCTAGGATGACAGAACCTGCTCTCTGCTTCTTGACCTAATCATCAAGCATAAAGACCTCTATCATTGGAACTCCACTGGTCCAACCTCATTAGGGTGGACCAATGTCGTTCGTGACTTCAACGAAGTCACGAGGCTCGGATACAACAAGAAAATGTGCCAGAACAAGTACAATGAGCTGAAACGTTGTTACTTCAATTGGCGCGACGGACAGACCCATACTGGGCTAGGCCATGACACGCTTACTAGAGAGGTTACAGCTGACCCCGAGTGGTACGGCGCCAGCCCCGGGGTACTAACTACATGCATTTCCTTGACTTTTTTTAGCAATTAGGTTCCCACTAACTCTGTGCTAACTTCACCATCACTGAAACACGTGCAGAAAAGTAGCCAACCCGCTAGAAACAAGTTCAGACGGCCCCAATGTTGTGAGTAACTGATAACAATTTTAGGACGCACCCCACGTGACAGGGGCAAGTTGCTATCGGTGGGGGGGCATCAACCTAACAAGTCACCCAGTAGTGGAAGCCCTCACACTCCTCCATCCTTGTCGGACGAGCCGGTCTTACCACGTAGTGGTGCTCGGCCCTCGAAGAGAGTCCATAGGGAATATTCTGTTAACAATCCTCGCAATAAGAAGAGTAGCCAGACTCCATCCGTAGAAGACTGCCTTGAAGACCTGAGCCACATTATCAGGGAGGCTAGGTCCCAGAAGGCCTGTCAAAACACAGATGCTCAGGAGTTAGCCCAAGTCCATGAGATTCTGTTGCAAGATGGTATCAGCGAGACTGATGTAGTATTCGTGCAAGCCCTAAACTTTTGCAACAACAGGCTCTATCGTCAGGCTTTTCTTAATATGAAATCTAAAGAGGGTCGGCTGAACTAGATCAATGTGACGTGGGGCTTCGTGTGCTCCACAAAGTCCCAGTGATAAGCACGTTTGTTCGAACTGCGGTTTTTCTACTATTTTCGGTTTTACACCATGTGCATGTTGAGTTGATTCTATTTGTTGTTTCATTATGTTCATTTTGTATGTTTTAACAAAGACCATTGCGGAGAACTAAGTGCATGTCGTTGTCTTGTGTTTTGAATAAAATATTTGTGTCGTGCTGTGAGCGTTGTAAGACATTATGCATGTATCACTTTTCTCTTGTCCATTCCTTACATACATTTGTCTAAGGTGGTTGTGCCACCTACCTAGTTCAGGTATCTTGACATGTTCCCTTATTAGCAAATGTTTTGTTCCTAATATGTGTATTAGCATCTTACTGATTTCTACCCATTTGCAGGTAGCATAATGAGCAGCACTGATGAGTCGTCGTACAGCGACACTTCTAGTGATGGACCGAGCACTGTGACCTTGGCGAAGGTAGCAGTCATCCTTCTGAGGTCGAAAGGTATTATGTCGCAGCAAATGCCTGAGGTAAATCCTCCTTGTCCCATTCCTAAGTTATCTGGAGCCCAATGGATGCAGCTTACCCTTGCCGACCAAACCAAATGTATAGACAATTTGTGCATGACGTATGATGCCTTCATGCATTTGCATGACACCCTACTGTCGTTTGGCCTGCCATCAACAGATAAGTGTACCTCGGTAGAAGCTCTAGGCATGTATATCTAGGCCTGTGCCCACCAATCGGCGAGTAGAGAGTGCAAATATAGGTTTGAAAGGTCTTTGGATACAGTTAGCAGAAAGATTACAGCAGTTGCAGAGGTCATGTATAGGTGGGCAAATACTGTCCTAGTGCCAGCAGATAGGAACTACGCACGCGTAAGCCACAAACTTGCTGCATATGCACCATGGTTTGATGGATGCATAGGTGCTATAGATGGCACACACATAAAGGTTGAGGTTAACCGTGAAGCAAATGTTGATTTCTTCAACAGAAAAAGCGAAACAACAATTAATGTTTATGTCATCGTGGATATGGATGGTCGTTTCACATACGTGGGGGCCGGGAAGGCAGGCGCATGTCATGACATGGCGGTGTTGAAAGACTATCAGGGCGGCGGTTCGTTCCCATATCCCCCAGCAAGTTCGTGATGCTTTGATGTTCACATTCCTTAATTGTTTGCTTGTACTAGATGTATTGAAGCATACTTCTATTCAATTTGCTATGACAGCTGATGCCTATATATTGTCTCCTTAAACAATTTGTAATTTGATTTCTCAATATGATAATACAACATATATGAATTCTCAATACAACAATATTGATATGTTTCTGTTCTCTATGCCATACCCAAATTCTGCTGCCCCTTTGATATAATTTGTTATGGCATCTAATTCCTACATATTGTCTCCTTATTAAATAATTTGCAATTTGATTTCTCATTATGACAATGCTAATATATGAATTCCCAATACAACAATGCTGATACATTTGTGTTCTCTATGTCATATTAATTAAGTTTAGGATTGCAAATGATGAGATTGTCATGACTGTACCTAGTAAGTTATCTATTGATAGGACTAATTGGTGAACTGTTTTAATTTTTTGTAGGCCGGTACTACATGGCGGACGCGGGTTACACGGACATGCCAGGTTACATGACCCCCTTCAGAAACACAAGGTATCATATTAACGATTTTAGGGGCGTAGATTTGCAGTAGTTGCAAAGGGAGAAAAAATTCAACTACATTCATGTGAAGTTGCGAAATGTTATTGAAAGGAGGTTTGGGAGGTTGAAAGAACGTTGGCATATTCTGAACAGGGTGTTGTACTGCAAGAGGATGAAGCAGGCTATGTAATCATTTCATGCTTTGCTTTAGAAATTATTTGTGGATGCATAAATACGGAGTTGATCCACCTTCGTATGAGTTGTCGGAGTGGGTTGAGCTAAATCGGAAAACCCCAATCTCTGGAGTTAGGGAGTTAATATCTATGGTTGTGTGGAGTGATGTCTGATTTAGGAAAGTTGAGGTAATGCAGATGCTTCCTATGTATCTACTTGTTGTTTACAATACTGAAGTGTGGTAGGTAATTACTCCTCAAACATTAGCTCACGGTTAGCAATGTTTATAAACTGTTCAGTAGGTGCTAAGTGCTTAAGCGTTGGATCTAAAATCAGCCTATTTTTATGCAGTGAAAGCATTGAATTAGATCAGATCTTCACTAAGCTGGAGAGTTTTATACTCATGGGTCAGCGATGATCGTTGTGGGCATGGTGATCTACCCCCTGGTCCGGTGTGACATGTTCTCAGCAAGCGGATTATAGAGTTTGTGACAGAACTGTAAGCACCATTCTATCATTTTCTTGATTGTACCTTGTCACCTGGGCTCCTGGCATGCATGAGCGTTTGGATGCTATTTCATGGTTGGAAATAAATAAGATACTTTGCAATTTAGCATCTATGACCAATACAAGTGCTCTGGTTATGGATTTCAACTCTATAAATTACAAGATCATGTTTACTGCTTGTCTGAAGCTTCATGCATCATCAATCATTTCGTAGATCCTAGCATCAACACATAGAAAAATGAACGAGTGGCGAGTAACTGATAGCCTATGAACTTGTTACTGATGAAAGCCTCTTTGACGCTTCCTTGGTTGGGGTGACTTATTGATGACAAGGCACTTGCCTTTTGTTGTATTCTATTTATGGTTGCAAGGATATTTTGGTGTAAACTCAGCATCAGATGTTCCAGAGCTAATTGGTATCCTAGAGCTCCCTGATATCCCTTTCTCGTGCATCTCAGTTCTGAAGAGGTACAACGAAGATGACATGGCCTACAAGATGTTCTCACGTGCAAAGCTGGATGATGGTTTACTGGATCAGATCTTCAGGTACGTAGCATTTTGATTATATTGAGTTACTCGCCCAGGTGAGATGAGGTTGGTAAGTTAATATGTGTTGTTGTATTTGTTGGAGAGCAGCGCGAGGAAAGAGACCATCCGGATAAACTAGGCTGCTTACCCACACTACCGCAGCGAGGAGTCGAGCCTGATGCTCCTCATATCAAGTCATTCGCGGAGCAGAAGGAAGAAGGATCCCAGTGTCGGCATGTAGATCTGTGATTCTGTGAAGCTGGGTTGGGATGTGCCTATGATTCGTGTGAAACTTTATATAGATTTTAGCTGGGCACTCTATGAGTCTGTTGCTGTTGAACCTGTTGTTGTTGCTGTTGGTTGAACCTGTTGCATTCAGCATGAGCTTGCAAACCTGCATTCAACATGAACCTGTTGCTGTTGCAAACTGTAAATTATTGGTTGCACTTGTTGTTGGGTCTAATTTTGAAATAAGCCTGAGCTAGAAATGGCTGGTAGTTTGAATTTGAAACTTTGAATTCAGCATGAAGTACAATCGGCTGAAAAGCACAAGTTCTTGTTGGCGCCATTATTTAAACTTTTGAAAAATCAGCTATTAGCTGGAGGCTAAAATTAACTGGCTGAGTTGAAGATTGAAATTGGCTGACTGAGCTGGCTGGTCCGGCACCAGCACCAGCACCGGCACCAGCCAGCCAGTTCAGTCGTGCCGAACAGGCTGCTAGTGGGTATAAAAAAAAGTCGTTCGACATGAGTAGAAAAAACATTTTTTTCAGGGCTTCTCCAGTGGCGATTACAAAGCGACTTATCGTCCTAGCTGGCACGGCCATGGGTTAACCCAACCACTGGAGAAGGCGACTCATCGAGGAGAGAGAACAGTAGTAAGATTGTGAGTCGACTCGCCGAATAAAAAACGAATTTTGGGCGCCGCGGACCTTCATCTCGACATGGCGTGGTCGGAGATCCGCCCTTGTGCGCTGGCCTCACCGGCATCGCCTTCGGGAGCGCGCTTGGGCGTCCGCATGGCCAGCTCGAGCGGCGCCACACAGCCGCGGCCTCGTGCCCGTCGTCGACCTGGAGAGCAGCGAGTACCTCGCACGGCCTCCACCTGTACAGCTGCCACCGCTTTGCGCGGAAGAGTTACGGAGGCAAGGAGGACCTCCAGCTTGGTGGCGCAGCAGCTCGGTTGACCTCCCACCGGGGGCGGCACGGAGCAACATCTCCACGCGCTTTTACGGCGGGCGATTTCGTGGCGGAGGAAACCGCGGAGAAGGAAAGTTATCCATCGCCCGGTGTTTTTGTATTTTTTAACCTTTTATGTGGGCCCACTTGCTTATGGCTGAAGGACTCGACTCTTTCTCCCTGCTTACGTGGTGTTCTCTCTCCTCAAAAAATCGACTCACGACTGGAGCTGCCCTTAGCTCACTTGGGATGGAACCGAGTCACGGACATTGGCACATTGCCGCTATCTGCTGAGTCCCGAGTAGTATTTCGCTGAGCCGAGTCCCGAGTCCCTCTCGCGCTGGCCTGTTGACCAACTTTGATTGCGTACGGTTGGCTGGTTCGTATCGTTGCTGGTCCGTGAAAAAGTACTGCTAGCTAGTTTGTGTGAGAGAAAAATACTGTTCCGACTAAAAATTTACGATCGTTTATGACAAGCCACAGCCAAACGAACAGGCTAATCGAAAATGCTTCTATTTTACCTACAGGGTCTAATCGCGTGAGAAGATTTGTCAGGTTCTCTGTGTTTTTTCTCTAATTAATTAATTAATTTAGATTAGACGTAGATATGTTCGTTGTCATCCCCGTCATGCAGAACAACGAACAACCAATAACCGTTGTTGCCTGCCCTGCAGCAATCCTACCTTGGCCTGGGGTGTTTGTTTCCTGCTGGCTAAAATTTAGCCATGTCATATCGAATTTTGTATACGAATTAGAAATATTACGCATAGACTAATTATAAAACTAATTATATAGATGTAGGCTAAGTTACGAGACAAATCTATTAAGTCTAATTAGTTCATGATTTAATAATGTGATGCTACAATAAACATTTGATAATGATGGATTAATTAGGCTTAATAGATTCGTCTCGCAAATTAACATAGAGCTTCTGCAATTAGTTTTATAATTAGCTCATGTCTAGTGCTCCTAATTATCCTCCGAACACTCAATATGACAATGACTAATCTTTAGCCAAAGATTCAGACACAGCTAGCGGACTTGTTTAAATCTAGGGGCTAAAGTTTAGAGGTATCACATTGAATGTCACATGAGGCTGTCAAACGAGAGTGTTCGGATAGAAACAATAAACAAATTATACAAGTCTTCAATAATCCGCGAAACAAATTTATTAAAACTAATTAATTCGTTATTAGCACATATATGTACTATAGCATCATATTATAAATCATGGATTAATTAGACTTAAAAATTTTGTTTCATAAATTAGTCGTAATTTATAAAATTAGTATTTTTTTTAATCTATATTTAATCTAATATCCGATGTGATAGGGAACAAACGGCGTAGCTACTCCCGTGTCGAGCTCCCTACTCGCACGCAGCCGCCGCCGGGGGACTCGCACGCGGAGCAGCAGCGGCAGGCGATCGACCAGTCCATGAGCGCGGCCCCAGCGTTCAAGCAGCAGCAGGCCGCGGAGCTTTTCGCCACCGAGGGCGACTCGGGGCCGTCCGTCATCAGCCGCTTCGTCCAGACGCTGGCGAGATCCAGTTTCGTCGCCACTCGGAGCTGTCCCGAGCTGGAGCCGGAAGCGTTCCCGCTCCTGACGAGGCTCTACGGCAAGCCGGCCGTCCCGCTCGGCCTGCTGCCGCCGCAGCCCGACGGAACGCGCGGCGTCAGCAGGAGCACAGAGGACGACTCGACCATGCAGTCGCTCGACGCGCAGCCCGCCAAGTCGGTCGTGTACGTCGCTTTGGGAACCGAGGCGCCGCTGCGTGTCGAGCTGCTCCGCGAGCTTGCCCACGGCCTGGAGCTCGCCGGGACGCGCTTCCTCTGGGCCCTCAGGACGCTGGCCGGCGTCCAAGAAGACAACATCATACCCGACGGGTTCGTGGAGCGCACCGGCGACCGTGGGCTCGTGACGACGCGGTGGGTTCCTCAGGTCAGAGTGCTGGCGCACGGCGCCGTCGGCGCGTTCCTGACGCACTGCGGGTGGGGTTCCATCGTCGAGGGGCTCCAGTTCGGGCATCCGCTGATCATGCTGCCCATCTTCGGCGACCAAAGCCCCAACGCGCGGCTCATGAAGGAGTGGAAGGTCGGATTGCAGGTGACGAGGAACGAGACGGACGGATCTTTCGACCGACACGGCGTTGCCGGAGCAGTTCGGGCCGTCGCGGTGGAGGAGGAGGGGAAGGTGTTGGCGACCAACACTAGGAAGCTGCAGCACATCGTGGCGGACAGAGCGTGCCAAGAGAGGTGCATCGACGTGTTTATTCAGCATTTGAGATCCTGCAAGGGGTGAAGTAAATTCTGGGCTATTTTGTTGGTGACCATTAGTGGCGTCAGAGGTCTCGCGCATGAGCTGTTCGTTTTACTGGTACTGTTTAGTGCTACTAGTCATTTATGCATAATTTTCAAGATTTATTATGCAGGAAATTAACGAATTTTCATGCTAAATTATGTGTAAATTACTGTCAATTCCCGTTCTTCAGGCTAAAGCGTTGCGAACTACTGTCAATTCTACCTAATAAATTCACTATGTGGAGTGAATTCCAACCTATCCAAGCATATCATCAAGGTTAATCGAGGAGAAGTGTTGGATAGGAAGAAAATCAACGACAATTCTAGAATCATATGACTCTACTTTGGGGCTGCTATTAGTACCAGAGATTCCGAATCTTAAGGCGTGTCATGCTGTCATGAGCCGTACTTTGTGCCAAAACAAAGACTTGTCATGCATGGCTCGACAGGCCTCAGGTACCAAAAGGTCATGACCCAAAGCGACATGAAACATGTACAAGCGGACAGGGCCGTGCTAGCACGACACATCCTAAGTCCCACATCTTTGTGCTATTCTAATGGTAGCATATTAGTTTTGTGCCAAGGTGGCAGAATAGGAAGAGAGCAACCTGGTGTCTAGATATCTAGCGATGGCAGTGACATCGGTAGCAAGTAAGAACAGAATCAGCTCGTTCGGATGGTCCGGTGAATAGTGTTTTTTTTTTTTTGATGGTTTTAGATGATTGAATAGTATTCTGTGAGAGAGAATAAACTGAAATAAGCTGGAACTATACCAGCCGAACGCCCTGAATGAGTTTGTCACATGCATCCATGCGGCAGCACGAGTCACAGCGGCCATGCATATTGATGGCACTCGGCTCGGCGGGCACGGCGAGGAGATGGACGCGGCAGTGGCAATGGGAAAGCCTGCCGAGAAGAGGCGTTGGCAGCGCGGCCACAGAGGCAAGGCTGGCAACGAGGCCAGCGCGCAGCAAGACATCGACGAGGCTAGACGTGTACACAGGCGTCCATGAGTGTGTTGTGTACGTGTGTGGCGTGCGTGTGTTTTGTCATTTTCTTTCTTTTTCTTTTACCAAAATATATAAATAATTATTTAATTATAAATATGTCATTATTTCTTTATCACTAATATCCCTACACACCTGCATATATTTATTGTATGTTTAAACGTATACTAATCTATAGAGTTACACTCGGGAAGAAATAAGTTTGTACACTACTTTAATTAATATAGCAACATGCTTATTAAAACGAGATACGTGAGTGTGTGTGTCTATATATATATATATATATATATATATATATATATATATATATATATATATATATATAGCTTTTGAATCTATCGTTCTATTTAATAATGTATTTTATTTCATTCTATTTTTGAGTTTTCTTCTACTCTAATCTTGCTCTAATTTATTATTAACAAGTTAATAATTACATATTTAGTGCTAAAGGGCTCATGTAACACTGGAGGTGTTACAACCAACCCCTAAAAAGAATCTCGTCCCGAGATTCGATGTAAGAATCGGAAGAGGGAAAAACACGATTACATTTCGTAAATCGGAAAATACACGAAAGATTACACGATTTCGAATAGTAAACCACACAGGGATTTAGAGATACATGATTAAGAGCAATCGAATACAACCGATGCTTAATCCAGAAGTCGAGATAGACGAGGGCAATGGAGAAACAACAAGATAATGATTATCCAAAACATGGCGTATGACCAACAGATCCAGAAACAGGAGACTGAGAAGTCAAACATAGTGAACCATAAGACCGAACTAACCAACGGTAGACTTGAACTTCTTTGAAAACCAGCTCATTCTTCTTCTCAGATTACACCATCACCTCAGACTGACGAACCTAGTTCCACAATGACGATCGGATCTCGTAGCTATACGTCGGGTTCAAGAAGATGGGGATGAAGAAGAAGAGCAAGGACCAAGAACATCTTATAGTGACGAACGAAGGTGGGGCGCAACATACCGGAAGTGGAGACGGCGTGGAGTACACTGACGGTTCACGCCGTGGTGATAAGGTCGGCCATGGTGCGCTCTCTGCGCGAGCAGCAGAGGGGGAATAAAGGAGAGGGAAGAGATTCGCTCGACGAGGGAGGCGTGCGGATGGCCGTGTCCTGAAAAGAAGAAAGAAGGGAGAGAAAGTGGGGGGTCCGGTACGGGGACTAGGGCGATGAGTTGAGAGCCGACCGGATGCCGAAAAAAGGAGAAGCGCACAGTACATGAGGACGGCCAGTGCGGCATGATGTCGCGGCCACGTTCAAATGCCCTGTTTACTTGGCTGATAAGCTATGACTGAAAATTGGCTGATTTGTTATGAGAGAAAAATACTGTTCATTGGCTGAAAAAATTCGACTTATCCAGCAAGCGAATCAAAACGACGACTAGGCGGCAGTGGTCAAGCTCGCATGCAGCTACGTACAGTACGTCCAACACGCAATCCATCCATCTGCGTCATGTCAAGCTAGATCTTTCACCGATTTGGAACTTGAACCGCTGCCCTTTTCCTTCTCCAGAGCTGAAGCATCATCGATGAGGAGGCAACTAGCTGGCCATGGTACTGCGTGTTGTGTGACACACACCGGCCGGCATCAGTCACGGAATTTATTCATCACTCTGGCTTTACAAAAACAGCTGCACGAGCAAAGAAAGGCGAGAAAGACGTACGTACGTCGCGCCGGAGGTGACAAACGCAAGAACCGTAAAAGAGATCGCAGATCATTCACGAGAGTAGATACGGAGAACCCAGCCACTCGCAGATCATTCACGAGAGTAGATACGGAGAACCCAGCCACGCGGCCCTGCATGGCCAAGGTCGCATGAGTAGATACAGAGAACCCAGCCACTCGCAGATCATTCACGAGAGTAGATACGGAGAACCCAGCCAGCCAAGGTCGCATGCATGTTAGGATAATAGGCAATTTCTATGTCATTTTAATTTCATAAATTAACAGTATGATAATGACATATAGAGAATTATTAATCATTGAAATAATGATATCTATTATATTCATGATAAAACTACATGCTGGATCATATATCATGTGAAACTTATGAAGATCATGAATCATAACAAAGAGAAATACCTGGAATGGTATATATTTCATATCTGCAACAAGCATAAAGCTACATACGAAACAACAGGACTGTAAGCAGAAAACACATATGTAAAACATATATCTAGCAGGAACAGACATAAGATATCTTATGAAATGACATGACTGAACATATGAAACAAATTGAAGAACTACTGAAACATGTAAAACGTAAAACAGAGAGAAGATAAAACGATCATACCCTCTCATCCACAATTTCGAAGTTCCAGCTTCCCTTGACATGCCGTATGAGAAGAAGATGTTCCTTCCGTTCGCTGACGACGTATGGTGACGGCGGCTCTTCGGGCAGTCGCGTAAACGCTCCCCAAAAACCTAATTGCCGATCCCCCGTGCAAGGTCCCAAACGACAAGGGCTTCGGAGGCACCTGCCCTCTCGCTCCTCCGTGCGCGCAGAGTTACGAGATGAGGAAAGCCAAGCAACTGAATTCGTTTCCGGAATACGTGTGTTCTCTATTTAACTGGAGTTGGAAGACTCACAGGGAAAACGAAGAGGCTACAGAAGCATGCGCAGGGAAGACAGAGAGACTCTGGGAGATCAAGAGTCAGGTTGGGTTAGTGGGTGCAAAAAATTAACACGCCACGCCACGCCCCGAGCCCGAGCCCGAGCCCAGCGCGGCCGGCGGCGGCGGCGGGGCGCGCGCGCGTGTGGCACGCCTTTGTCCGTTTTTCAACCTCTCAAATTAAACGGATTAATTCCAATCATTTAAGTTGAGTCAACGTCCTTTTAACTTTCAATCCGGTACAAATAATATTACCCACAATTATAAGCCATAGAGTTATTGATTTATTAAATATATAAATGGGCCTAGCCCATAATAAATCCAACAATCCCTACCAAACTCTAGGGTTTGTAACTGTATAATTCAAGAATCACAATTCTTTGATATACCAGTGTTTCGATGGAGACTGTTAAGTTGAACATCCACCTAGAACAAGAGTTTCACTCAGTCATAACTGAACAATGGACTATGCCTTGAATTGACAGTTTTGTGTGAGGTGAGATTCACTCAAATCCTTCGCTGGTACTAGGTTGCAACAAGCATCCCCCGTTGTTTGAAGCATATAAGTCACACTTCTATGCCTTTTATGAGTGTTTAGGGATAACCCAGTCCCATAGACTGTGACCAGCAGTCTGACTCATATAGGTGTACTTCTCAAAAGATGTTCTGTAGGACAACATCTCATCTTTATAAGACTCTCGAAATACATTAAGGTAAACACCATCCTGCCTTACAGAAAGAAAGATATGCATTAGAGATAGGTTTATAGGGAACTTTCCTCTCAATCTACTTATAGCTTGTTTCACCACTCTACTTCACGAGATCTCCGATCACATAGAGCATGTTACCACTACAGTAGACTTTCACGTGGGTCTCATACCCATCTCTCTCGATGCACTTTCTATCACATTTCGTGACAGTCCCTTAGTAAATTGATCTGCCAGATTATTCGACGTGTGAACATAGTCCAACGTTATAACTCTGGAGGTTTTCAACTTTCTGACAGTCTTTAATCTTCTTTTAACATGCCTTGTGGACTTCATGTTATTCCTGGAACTGTTGACCTTTGTGATCACAGTCTGGTTGTCACAGTTCATTTAAATAGCTGGTATCGGTTTTTCAACTACCGGTAAATCCAACAGAAAATCACAAAGCCACTCGGCCTCAACTCTAGCAGTGTCCAATGTAGTGAGTTCTGCTTCTATTGTAGACTTCGTTAAGATAGTCTGCTTGCAAGACTTCCAGGAAACAGCGCCACCTCCAAACAGAAACACATATCCGCTCGTGGCATAAAGCTCATCAGCATCAGAAATCCAGTTGGCATCACAATAGCCTTCCAGCATTTTTGGATGTCCAGTATAATGAATACCATAAGTCATATTACCTTTCAGATAACGCAAAACTCTCTCAAGAGCACGCCAGTGATCATCTCCCGGCTTTGACACAAACCGGCTCAGCTTGCTCACAGCATATGAGATATCAGGCCTTGTCACACTTGTAAGGTACATGAGTGAGCTAATGATCTGGGAGTATGTCAGTTGATCCCTTGCTATTCTTCGATTTTTCCTTAATAGCACGCTAGGATCATAAGGCGTGGGAGCAGGATCACAGTCACTAAAACCAAAGCGACTTAATACATTTTCCACATAGTGGGATTGTAAAAGAATTACCCCACCATCACCTTCTCTAATAAGCTTGATGTTTAAAATAACATTAGCTTCTCCCAAATCTTTCATTTCAAAATTACTCGACAGAAGTTTCTTTACTTCCTTAATCACATTGAGATTTGATCCAAAGATCAGGATGTCATCAACATATAGGCACAGCATAACAGCTTCACCCCCACCATATCGATAATACACACACGTGTCAGCTTCATTCACAGAGAAACCGTTAGATGTTAAAGTATTATCAAACCTTTCATGCCATTGCTTAGGTGCTTGTTTTAGGCCATATAATGATTTTAACAACCTGCACACCTTGTTCTCTTGACCATCCGTAATGAACCCTTCTGGCTGATCCATATAGATCTCCTCTTCTAACTCTCCATTCAGGAAAGCTGTCTTAACATCCATCTGATGAATGATGAGACCATAAGAGGCAACCATGGCAATTAAGGTGCGAATTGTAGTCAATCGAGCAACTGGTGACTAGGTGTCAAAGAAATCTTCACCCTCTTTTTGGGTATATCCTTTGGCCACAAGCCTTGCCTTGTACCTCTCAATTGTATCATCAGGCCTAAGCTTTTTCTTGAAAATCCATTTGCAACCTATAGGTTGACACCCATAAGGACGGTCAACGACCTCCCAAGTTCCATTAGACATAATAGAATCCATCTCACTCCTTACTGCTTTCTTCCACAAGTCAGCATCAGGAGAAGAATATGCCTCTCTAATGGTGGTTGGTATGTCTTCCATAAGGTACACTAAATAGTCATCACCAAAGGATTTTGCAACCCTCTGTCTCTTGCTCTTTCGAGTGACTATAGTGTCATCCTCCTCAGGGATGTGTACATGAGATTCTTCAGCATGATCTATTGGAATAGACAGTTCGTGTTCATGGGGAATTATAGTCTTATGACTTGTTTCACTAGGTGTATTCTTCATTTGGAATTCATTCTCAAAGAATGTAGCGTCTCTAGATTCTATGATTGTATCAACATACATATTAGGAACTTCAGATTTTATAATTAAGAACCTATACCCAATGCTGTGAAAGGCATAGCCAAGAAAAATACAATCAACAGTTTTAGGCCCAAGTTTACGCTTTTTGTTGATTGGCACATTTACTTTAGCCAAGCAACCCCAAGTGCGCAAATATGAGAGATTTAATCTTCTCTTTTTCCATTCCTCAAATGGTGTGATCTCTTTGTTCTTTGTTGGAACTCTGTTCAGGACATGACATGCTGTCAAAATCGCCTCACCCCACCATTCCTTGGATAATCCCGCTGTACTCAATATGGCATTCACTAACTCTGTTAGAGTGCGGTTTTTCCTTTCAGCAATCCCATTGGATTGTGGTGAAAATGGCGGTGTTCTCTCATAAACAATACCATGTTCCACACAAAACTCATCGAACACATTAGAGAAATATTCTCCACCTCGATCGGACCTTAACCGCTTTATTTTCCTCTTAAGTTGGTTCTCAACTTCAGCTTTATAGGTCTTAAAATAATTAAACGCTTCATCTTTTGTTTTTAAGAGATACATATAGCAAAACCTGGTGGAGTCATCTATAAACGTGATGAAGTATCGTTTACTGCCTTTAGTCAAAATTCTATTCATTTCGCACAAATCAGAATGGACAAGTTCTAGAGGTGCTAAATTCCTCGCCTCAACAGCCTTGTGAGGCTCGCCTCAACACATACATGACACTTAGACTTTTTGACCAAATTGAATTTAGGAATTAAATTTAGATTTGCTAACCGCATAAGACAGCCAAAACTTGCATGACAGAAATGTGAATGCCATAAATCTGACTCATCAGAAATATTAACATAATTCACCATTTTATTACACACATCATGCAGTGATAAACGGAACAAGCCTCCGTAATCATATCTTTTACCAACAAAAGAACCATGTTTTGACACAACACATTTATTCGACTCTAGAACAATTTTATAGCCATCTCGACATAGCATAGACGCACTAACAAGATTCTTCTTGATGGAGGGCACATGCTGCACGCTCTTCAATGGCACCGTCTTTCCCGAAGTAAACTTCAGAATGACCGTACCAACACCAAGAACATGAGCATGCGACCTATTTCCCATCAACAAGGCGCCACTATCCATCCACCACTCAGGTGAATTACATACTGAAAGAACAAATGGTAAAGAATTACCATACCCAGTTGCTCCTTCTCCAGTATCAGTAGTGACAACATTTGCTGATTTCTTTTCCTGCTTGAACTTGCGCTCAGGACACTCACTTGCCCAGTGCTGTTCACTGCCACAAACAAAGCAGCCTCCATCTCTCTTGTTGTTGTTCTTCTTTTTAAACTGTGTTGTTTGAACAGGCTTTGTTGTGTTCTCTTACTTGTTTCGGTTTTTCTTCTTTTTATACTTGCGGAATCTAGAGTTTCTCTTCTGTACCACATTAGCAGTAGAGGTCTCAACACTCTTTCTATTGTCTTTTGCTCTCGCTCTCTCCTCAACATCAAGAGTACCAATGAGCTCTTCAACATTGAACTCCTATCTCTTATGTTTGAGTGAGGTAGCAAAGTCCTTCCAAGAAGGTGGTAACTTGGCGATTATACCGCCAGCTACAAACTTGTCAGGTAAGACACATGGAAAGAGCTCAAGTTCCTTAGCTAGTGCCTGAATCTCATGAGCCTGTTCTACTACAGATTGGTTCTCAACCATCTTGTAGTCATACAGCTGCTCCATGAGGTACAACTCGCTACCAGCATCGGTAACTCCAAATTTTCCCACAAGTGCATCCCACAGCTCTTTCCCTGTAGGAAGGATGATATAGCTTTTCTGGAATTTTGGATCAAGTGCGCTAATCACTGCACCTCGAAAGAGGTTGTCATCAGCCTTAAACTTAGCCTCATCCTCAGGAGGCAAGTTAGCAGGTTTGCCATCAGAGATATGATAACATGACATTGCAGTGAGCCATAATTCCATCTTAGCTCTCCAAACCAAGAAGTTTTTACCATCAAAAGGATCAGGCCTTAACACAGCAGCAAAACCACTGATAGAAAAATGCCTAAAATTAGGTTTTTGGATTGTTAGGATAATAGGCAATTTCCATGTCATTTTAATTCTATAAATTAACAGCATGATGATGACATATAGAGAATTATTAATCATTGAAATAATGATATCGATTATATCCATGGTAAAACTACATGCTGGATCATATATCATGTGAAACTTATAAAGATCATGAATCATAACAAAGAGAAACACCTGGAATGGTATATATTTCATATCTGCAACAAGCATAAAGCTATATACGAAACAACATGACTGTAAGTAGGAAACACATATGTAAAGCATATATCTAGCAGGAACAGACATAAGATATCTTATGAAATGACATGACTGAACATATGAAACAAATTGAAGAACTACTGAAACATGTAAAACGTAAAACAGAGAGAAGATGAAACGATCATACCCTCCCATCCGCAATTCCGAAGTTCCAGCTTCCCTTGACATGCCATAGGAGAAGAAGATGTTCCTTTCGTTCGCTGACGACGTATGGTGACGGCAGCTCTTCGGGCAGTCGCGTAGACGCTCCTAAAAAATCTAATTGCCGATCCCCCGTGCAAGGTCCTGAACGACAAGGGCTTCGGAGGCACCTGCCCTCTTGCTCCTCCGTGCGCGCAGAGTTACGAGAGGAGGAAAGCCAAGCAACTGAATTCGTTTCCGGAATACGTGTGTTCTCTATTTAACTGGAGTTGGAAGACTCGCAGGGAAAACGAAGAGGCTACAAAGACGAAGAGGCTACAGAAGCATGCGCAGGGAAGACAGAGAGACTCCGGGAGATCAAGAGTTAGGTCGGGATAGTGGGTGCTAAAAATTAACACGCCACGCCATGCCGGCCTGCCTGCCTGCCACGCCACGCCCCGGCCCGAGCCCGGCCCAGCCGGCGGCGCGCGCGTGTGGCACGCCTTTGTCCGTTTCTCAATCTCTCAAATTAAACGGATTAATTCCAATCATTTAAGTTAAGTCAACGTTCTTTTAACTTTTAATCCGGTACAAATAATATTACCCACAATTACAAGCCATAGAGTTATTGATTTATTAAATATATAAATGGGCCTAGCCCATAATAAATCCAACAATGCATCCATGCATGGCAGTAGTATGGCACCACTAGCGAGTAGCGAGTGTGAGCAGCTGCTATGCCTATGCTAGCTCGTTCTAGCCGTAGCTAGGTAGCTAGGCGCTGCTGGTCAGACAGACAGAGGCAGAGGCAGGCGAGGGCTAGCTAGCATTCAGCTTCCAGCGCAGGCAGCGAGAGGCGTGCTGGTACAGGAGACAAAGCTAATGCTATGAAGGGCAAAAAAACAGAGGCGTGCAGGAGAGGAGAGGGTTCGTCTTCGTCTACGGGGCCCTGCTGTGACCTGGCCTGCCGGTCGGCTGGGCACTGGGCTCATCCATCCATCCGGGGGTTCTAGAGACGATGCAAATGCAAACGGGCAAGCAGCAAAGCAAGCGCGTCGTTGCTGCTGCGGCCCGTGCTGACCGTGCATGCATGCGCGCGTCGGCGCGTGCATGGTTGTGGAGGCGCGTTTGGCCGGCACGGGGGCGGCCATGCATGCATGCGCGCGCTGTCGTTTGCGTGCTTGCCCTTTTGACCTGAGGGTTGGTTTGGTTGGACTTTTGGCTTTGATTTTTGTCTCAAAAGCTAAAAGCCCAATCAAAGGGGCTGCTTTCTTTGGCTGCTTTTTCAGAAGCAGCTGTTTTTCCGTAGTATATTTTTGAAAGCTGATTTGATCCTGTTTTTAGCTTTTGGCTTTCTGCTTTTCGAAATTGGTGGAATAAAAAGCTCTTCCATGGTTGTTTCAAGAGAGATAAAGATAGCAGGTGTCGGATACCGTGAGAAGGGGTACCCTAAGCAAGAACCAAAAAACGACTGCTTAGACTTCGTAAAAGTCGAAACCAGCTAAACACCGCTGGCCTCGGCCGATTCTCCGACTCGCCCAAGGCCCCCTCACCGCTGACCTCGGGCGATCCCCCACCAAAGGCCTCGGTCGACCCCCTCTCGTCGCAGGCCTCGGCCGGGCCGCCGACCCTCCGTCTCGCGCGAGGCGGGCTCGGCAGCACTCCGCTGCCTCTTCCTTCACCCGTCCCTCTGACAAAACGTCGTGTCGCATTAACTCAGCCAACTGCTGCCCCTGACATCGGCCGCATGCTCGGCACAGTACAGCGGAATGGCCGACGGGACAGGAGGCAGGACTGGGCAGGGGTTACCCGCCACTGTGCTAACCACTATGCACATGGTTGACGCCCATGCCTCACTGTGCTGCCAACTCCTGCTCCGAGAACAACGCAGCGTGGGGAGCCACGTCTGCGATACTGTGGCCTCGGAATCAGTACCCAGGACCAATAATTCCCTCCAAGGCCTCGGCAGTTTGCTTCAGGGGCTCGGCAGCCTGAGGATCCATGTCCGCCGAGCCCCCCACGATGGCTCGGCCTCGGCATCTACAGAACCACAGCTCCCTACGACGTCATCGCACGATGACCAGCACGTCGCCCGCCATGTCCTGCATCAAGCTGTACTGGAGCCCCACGACGCACAAGATCAAGTATGACCGGCGCGTCACTTCTGCACGACAAGGATGGGGCCACTCCATCGACCATACCACAACAGTGGCCGGCTACAGGGCTCGGACACGCCACCCCCATTTATAGAGCGCTATGTATGGACGTCCCTGGTTCTCCCTTAGAGTATAAAAGGGAGGGACCGGAGCCATTTCTAGGGGGGGACGGGGAGAAAAGATGAACACACCGATAGAACTACACACTTCTACGCTGCTTGAGAACAACGCCTCAAGCAGCCCGCACCACCCTCGCCGAGACCTGGGGCTAGCTCCCTCTCTCACCTAGCTTGTAACCCCCTACTACGAGCACTCCGGTGCAAGGAACAGAAGATCGATCTCTCAGACTGGACGTAGGGCCTCGATTGCCTAAACCAGTATAAACCTTGTGTCTCTTTGCATCACCATTCGGGATTAGGGGCACGCAGCATAAATTCACTCGTTGGTTGAGGGACCCCCGGTTCCAAAACACCGACAGCTGGCGCACCAGGTAGGGGACGCTGCGTGTTAGCTTCATCGTTCTAGTAGGACCCGGATGGCAGACCCCATACGACCATTGCGTCTCGGCACATAGTTTGGTTCGGGAGCCTAGAGTTCATGTCTCTAGGGCATGAGTACGACATGGTGCTCCTCACCCCTCGAGCCCCACCGTCCGACGATGAAGTCACGCCCCGGCAGCCCAGGCGCAGGCGGCGCCCGGGCGGCCGCTCTCGCCGCGCTCGCCAGGCACGACGCGAGGAAGGCCACCCCGACGCTACGCGAACCCAGGGCGGCATGCCACTCCCCGCCGATATCCTACGACCAGCTGTTGGTACGGGGTCCCTGGCTGGGGACCTGTCTGGCCTAAGTATGGACAAAGGAAAATCGCCGATGGCTCGCGGCGATGCCCAGTCGTCTAGCTCCACTCCACCACTCCCTGAAGAGTCGACCCCGGCGGGGCAGAATATGGAGACGGCACCGTCCCCATACCCCTTTGGGTTGAGGAATGCCGTCGCCTCTTATGCCTACGCCTACACTGCCGCTCACGAGCACCCCTTGGAACGCCGCCAGCGCTTCGCTCTCGACCTGAGCACCCACTCCGACTCCTCGGACGAGGACGAGGCATGGCCCAGGGTGGATTTCTCTGAACTCCACAACCCTGGGGCTTTGCGCCAATTCTTGGCCGCAAGCGACTACTGCCTCGGCTATTCCGACTCCGACGACGAAGGGACTTACGATCCATCTCGTGAGTGCTTCCACGTCGGGCTCGGGATGCCAAGGGCGGGCGAAGAAGATGAGAGGATAGGCAACCATTCCCCGCCCCAGGCAAGGGCGGGCGATGCCACACCTCCGCGTCTCGTAGCCCCGGTGGCACAAAACGAGAATCCCGTCCGCGGGGGGCATCGACGCCCAGACCTGGAGCAGCTCCGCGAGCTTCAAGCCAAGGTCGAACAAGACCGACTCCTTCTGCAACAGCTTCGGGACACTCTCGAGCAGGAGCAGCAAGGGCGCGGTGAGGGCGGAGGAGCCCGAGGGAGGGCTCGCGACGTCCATCACCGCATCAATGACAACGAGGGGGGAGAGCCACCCCCAATCTTTAATCGTGCTAGCCAGAATGTCGCAGCGGCTGCGATGCTGGTCCGAGCAATGCCCGAGCCCTCCGCCACCGAGGGGCGATGGGTCCGCGAAGAGCTCCGCGACCTCCTCGAGACCGCTGCGGTACAGCAGGTCGAAAGTTCCACCTCCCGCCGGCGCGGAGGCACTTCGGAGCAACCCACGGCGCGACCTCGCCAGGGCCAGGATGCCTCGGTCCGTCCCGAGCCCGCTCGCGCGCCGACGGCCAACGGGGCCCCCTCGGTGCGCGATCGACCTGGAGACCAGCACGAGGCACAAGGCGACCACGAAGTAGTTGGCAGGCGATGGCTCCGCGGCGACAGAGCTGCCCGGGGCTACCACCCACACCGAGGCGGTCGCTACGACAGTGAAGAGGACCGCAGTCCTTCTCCCGAGCCACCTGGCCCTCGGGTCTTTAGTAGAGCCATTCGCAACGCTCACTTCCTAGCTCGGTTCCGGCAACCTGCCAACCTCACAAAGTATAGCGGCGAGACGAACCCCGAGCTATGGCTAGTCGATTATCGCCTGGCTTGTCAGCTAGGCGGTGCGGAAGATGACCTGCTCATCATCCGCAACCTCCCTTTGTTCTTGTCAGACTCAGCGTGAGCCTGGCTCGAACACCTTCCTCCCGCATAGATCCACGACTGGCGCGACTTGGTGAGGGTCTTCGTTGGGAATTTCTAGGGCACCTATGTGCGCTCCGGGAACTCCTGGGACCTCAAAGGTTGCCGCCAGAAGCCAGACAAATCTCTTCGAGATTTCATCCAGCGCTTCTCCAAGAAATGCACCGAGTTGCCCCGTATCGGTGACTCGGAAATCGTCCAAGCATTCCTCTCTGGCACCTCCTGCCGAGACCTAGTCTGAGAATTGGGCCGGAACGTACCAACCACAGCGGCCACACTCCTCGACATCGCTACCAACTTCGCCTCGGGCGAAGAGGCGGTTGGGGCCATCTTCCCCAACAACGACGCCAAGGGGAAGCAGAAGGACGAGGCCCCCGAGGCCTCGCCCACCCGTGTCCCCAAGAGAAAGAAGAAGGGTCGCCCAGGGAAGCAGGAGGTCCTCGAGGCCGTCCATGTCGCCACAGCAGATCGCAGGAATCCCCGAGGCCCCCGGGGCCCTGGGCTATTTGACGACATGCTGAAGAAGCCCTGTCCTTACCATCAAGGTCCGGTGAAGCATGCCCTCGAGGAGTGCACCATGCTCCGGCGTTACTACGCCAGGCTTGGGCTCCTCGACGACGATGAGGCCAGGAAAAGGGGCACCAGCGAAAGGGACGGCGATAAAGATGATGGGTTCCCCGAGGTACGCAACGCCTTCATGATCTTTGGCGGACCCTCGGCATGCCTCACGGCGCGCCAGCGAAAGAGGGAACGCCGGGAGGTCTTCTCGGTCAAGGTGGCCACCCCCCGGTACCTCGATTAGTCTCGGGAGGCAATCACCTTTGATCGGGATGACCACCCCGATTATGTTCCAAACCCCGGGCAGTACCCGCTTGTCGTCGACCCGATCGTCGGCAACACCCGGCTCACCAAAGTGCTCATGGACGGAGGCAGCGGCCTCAACATCCTCTACGTCAACACTCTAGAGCTCCTGGAGCTCGACCAGTTATGGCTCCGAGGCGGTTCCGCACCCTTCCACGGCGTCGTGCTAGGAAAGCGCACATGACCCCTCGGGCGCATCGACTTACCCGTCTGCTTTGGCACTCCCTCCAACTACCGCAAGGAGGTCCTCACCTTCGAGGTGGTTGGATTCAAGGGGGCTTACCACGCCATCTTGGGGCGCCCGTGCTACGCCAAGTTCATGGCGGTCCCCAACTACACCTACCTCAAGCTCAAGATGCCAGGCCCTAACAGCATCATCACCATCGAGTCCACGTACGAACATGCATACGACTGCGACGTCGAGTGCATCGAGTACGCCGAGGCCATCGTGGAGGCCAAGACCCTCATCGTCGATCTCGACTAGCTTGGTAGCGAGGTTCCCGACGCCAAGCGGCACGCTGGGACCTTCGAGCCCGCGGAGGCCATCAAGCTCGTCCCCGTCGATCCCGCCGTCCCCGACGGCCGAGGACTGAAGATCAGCGCCACCCTCGACAGCAAATAGGAGGTCGTGCTCGTCGACTTTCTCCATGCGAACGTCGATATGTTCGCGTGGAGTCCCTCGGACATGCCGGGCATACCAAGGGAGGTCGCCGAGCACGCCTTAGATATTCGGGCAGGCTCCAGGCCGGCAAAGCAGCGCCTGCACTGATTTGACGAGGAGAAGCGCAGGGCCATCGGCGAAGAAGTGCAGAATCTCATGGCAGCCGGGTTCATCAAGGAAGTATTCCATCCAGAGTGGTTGGCTAACCCTGTATTAGTCAGGAAGAAAAGTGGCAAGTGGAGGATGTGCGTGGACTACACTGGTCTAAATAAAGCATGCCCGAAAGTCCCATTCCTACTACCACGAATTGACCAAATCGTCGACTCCACTGTAGGATGCGAAACCCTCTCCTTCCTTGATGCATATTCCGGTTACCACCAAATCAAGATGAAAGAGTCCGACCAGCTCGCGACTTCTTTCATCACTCCATTCGGCATGTACTGCTACATAACCATGCCGTTCGGCCTCAGAAACGCAGGGGCTACTTACCAACGGTGCATGATCCAAGTCTTTGGCGAACACATCGGGCGAACCGTCGAGGCCTACATGGATGACATTGTAGTCAAGTCCAGGAAGGCCGGTGATCTCATCGGTGACTTAGAGGTTGCCTTCACATGTCTCAGAGAGAAGGGCATCAAGCTCAACCCCGAGAAGTGTGTCTTCGGGGTTCCCCGAGGCATGCTCTTAGGATTCATAGTCTCGGAACATGGAATCGAGGCCAACCCGGAGAAGGTCTCGGCCGTGACCAACATGGGCCCGGTCCGAGACCTCAAAGGGGTGCAGAGGGTCATGGGATGCCTTGCAGCCCTAAGCCGCTTCATGTCGCGCCTCGGCAAAAAAGGCCTGCCCCTGTACCGCCTCTTGAGAAAGTCTGAGCGCTTTTCTTGGACCACCGAGGCCGAGGAAGCCCTCGCCAGGCTCAAAGCACTGCTCACCAACCCCCCCCCGTCCTGGTTCCGCCCACCGAGGGCGAGCACCTCTTACTCTACGTCACCGCGACGACCCAAGTGGTCAGTGCGGCCGTAGTAGTCGAGAGGCAGGAGAAGGGACATGCTCTACCTGTCCAACGACCTGTTTACTTCATCAGCGAAGTGCTCTCCGAGACTAAGACGTGTTACCCCCACATCCAGAAGCTGGTTTACACCGTAGTCTTGGCTCGACGCAAGCTGCGTCACTACTTCGAGTCCCACCCGGTGACTGTGGTGTCGTCTTTTCCTCTGGGAGAGATAATCCAAAACCAAGAGGCCTCGGGTAGAATAGCCAAGTGGGCTGTTGAACTCATGGGGGAAACCTTGTCTTTTGCGCCTCGGAAAGCGATCAAATCACAGGTCCTGTCCGACTTTGTAGCCGAATGGACCGACACATAGCTGCCACCCGTTCAGATCCAATTAGAATGCTGGACCATGTACTTCGATGGGTCTCTGATGAAGACTGGGGCTAGCGTGGGCCTGCTCCTGGTCTCGCCCCTTGGAGTACACATGCGCTACATGATCTGGCTTCACTTCGCCACCTCCAACAATGTCGCCGAATACGAGGCCCTTGTCAACGGCCTGCAAATCGCCATCGAACTTGGAGTACGACGTCTCGACGTACGGGGTGATTCCCAGCTCGTCGTCGATCAGGTGATGAAAGAGTCAAGCTGCCATGACCCCAAAATGAAGGCGTACTGTGCAATAGTACGTCGCCTGGAGAACAAGTTCGACGGTCTCGAACTCAACCACGTTGCGCGAAATTTCAACGAGGCCACGGACGAACTGGCAAAGATGGCGTCGGCACGGGCCCCGGTCCCCCCGAACATCTTTGCCAGAGACCTCCACAAGCCATCCGTTGACTACGCCTCGGCGACGGAAGAGGGCATATCGGCCGAGCCCAACGCAGGGCCCGAGGCCCCCTCTGCCACCGAGACCTCGCCAGCCGAGCCCGAGGCCATGGCGATTGACGCAGAGCCTCCCAAGGCCGACCAAGGAACGGACTGGCGAGTCCCTTTCCTTGATCGCCTCATTCGAGGAGAGCTTCCTACGGACAGAACTGAGGCCCGGTGGCTTGCGCGACGAGCCAAGACTTACGTCCTCTGCAACGGCGAGTTGTATAGGCGTAGCCCATCGGGTATTCTCCAACGATGCATCACCACCGAGGCTGGCCACTCCCTACTTTGGGACTTGCACACGGGAGTCTACGGGCACCACGTGGCGCCTCGGGCGCTCGTGGGTAATGCCTTCCGCCAAGGTTTCTATTGGCCAACGGCGGTGGCCGACGCCACGAAGCTAGTACGCTCCTGCGAGGGATGCCAGTACTACACTCGACAGACGCACCTCCTGGCCTAAGCCCTCCAAACCATCCCCATCACATGGCCATTCGCTGTGTGGGGGCTGGACATGGTTGGGCCTCTACGAAAGGCACCCGGGGGCTATACCCATCTGCTGGTAGCCATCGACAAATTCTCCAAATGGATCGAGGCTCGTCCGATCACTCAGATCAAATCCGAGCAAGCGGTGCTGTTCTTTACGGACATCATCCACAGGTTCGGGGTTCCTAACACCATCATCACTGACAATGGGACACAATTCACCGGTCATAAGTTCCTAACGTTCTGCGACGACCACCACATCCGGGTGGCCTGGTCGGCCGTAGGACACCCAAGGACGAACGGCCAAGTAGAGCGTGCCAACGGCATGATCCTACAAGGCCTTAAGCCAAGAATATTCAACCGGTTGAAGAAGTTTGGCAAGAAATGGCTTGACGAACTCCCATCAGTCATCTGGAGCCTATGAAACACCCCGAGCCGAGCCACGGGATTCACACCGTTCTTCCTAGTCTATGGAGCCGAGGCCATCCTCCCCACTGACTTAGAATACGGTTCCCCGAGGCTACAGGCGTACAACGAGCAAAGCAACCGCACCGCCCGCGAAGACGCCCTCGACCAACTGGAGGAAGCCCGAGACGTCGCGTTGCTACACTCAGCCAGGTACCAGCAAGCCCTACGACGCTACCAAGCCCGGCACGTCCAAAGCCAAGACCTAAAGGTGGGCGACCTGGTGCTGAGACTGAGGCAGAGCAACAAGGGCCGCCACGAGCTGACCCCACCCTGGGAAGGGCCGTACATCGTCGCTCAAGTGCTGAAGCCCGGGACCTACAAGTTAGCCAACAAGAAGGGCGAAATCTTCACCAACGCTTGGAACATAGAACAGCTACGTCATTTCTACCCTTAAATTTCCAAACGTCGTTTACATTGTTTCTCGAAATACAATAAAGAAGCGTTCTTAGTTGTTATAATCTTTCGAGGAACCCCCTTATAGACAAGTCGATTGTGTAGAACCTAAGGACAGTACGATCGTCTCAAAGGCGAAAAGGCCGGCTGAGCTGTGAGAACGGCCTACGCCTCCGGGCTACGGCAGCTCCCTCACCACCTTTTCACCCAAAGGACAACGTAGGCTCCGAGGAAGTTCTGTACAGAGAGCTTGTCTATCAATAGGGGCTCGACATCACAATAGCGCTATAAGGGAGACTCGGCTCTACCTCTACAAAGCCGAGCCTCCCTCAGGGGCTAAAAAGGGGGAACCCCCTAAGTCCCGAACACCGTTTGTTAATGGTCTTTCAAAAAATTTCTACGCCAAACTCTCTCGCGCTCCGACGGGACCTACACAAGAAACCCAAAGACCAAAAGCTTGTCTCGAGGCCAAAGGGCCGGTCGAGTCGTGAGAATGGCCTACGCCTCTGGGCTATGGCAGCTCCCTCACCACCCTTCGCCGAAGGACGGCTTAGGTTCCGAGGGATTTCTTTGTGGGTTCCCAAGATCGAGACAGAGGGCACAGGCTCAGAAGTAGAATAGAAAACGGTTAAAAGACCCATGTACGCAAATACTTTAAAGGCCTCGACGGCCACAAAAACGTCACGATACGGTAACTAACTCAATCCAGTTACATGGCCCCTTTTGGCCCAGGTCAAAGCTCAAGGATCGGCGGCCGGCGCGGGAGGGACCACCTCTTCTTCAAATAGACCAGCCAACACTGTGCTAGGTGCCTCGGCCGCCTCCAACAGCTTCACGACCTCTACATTAGCTTCCTCGTCATCTTCTGGCAACACATGGCCGTCGCTGACAGCCTCGAGGTTGATAGCGTAGTGCGAGGAGACGACGGCCAGGGCGCGCTTGACGCCTGTGTGCAACGCCCCCCGGAGCCTCTCATGGACGCGGCCACTCAACGCAATCAGGCGGCTCCCAAGGGAGCTGGCCGATTGGACTCCCTCGACGTCCAGGGCCTCGCAGGCGGTACGGACTGCGCTATGCAGCGCCTCGTGCTCCTGGACCTCAACATCCAGCGCCGCTTGTGCTGCAACGGAGGCCTCAGCCGCCTGGGAGGCCTCTTTCTCTAGATCTACGTCGCAACGAGGGGTCAGGAGTCAAACGCGAACCAGAACAAAAAGAACAAGGAGCACGGTTCGGCGGAACTTACCCTCGGCCTTGCTCTTCCAGTCTAAGGCCTCGACCCGAGAGGCCTCGGCCGCCTTGGTAGCCTCGGCCAAGGCGACTTTCGTCAGCTGATGCTCGCTCTGCTCCGCACCCAGCTGCCCGGCTATGGCCTTGGCAGAGGCCATTGCTTCTTGGGCCCGAGACCTGGAGGCGTCTCGCTCCTCCTCTAGTTCCTTGATCTTCGCTACCAGAGGGGTAGACTGCTCTTTAGCCGTGGCCAACTCGGCCTAAATGTCAGCACAACGAAGGCGGAGGTCCTCCACTTCCGCACTCCGCGCCGACAAAAGCCCCTGAGCATCGGCGAGCAGGCCCTTCTGCCGCTGGAGCTGGTCCCAGATATCCCTCTCCCTTCGTAGGAATACCGATTTCCCAAGGGATCGGGTCTCGAGCTCCTAAAGAGGCAAAACAAAAAATGCACGTCAAACATTGCGAGGGGGCTCGGAGAGAAAACAACACGGCACGGGAGAGGAAAGTACTTACGTGGGTGACACCAGGCAAGTCCCCTCCCATAATAGTCATCGCTGTCTGCAGCGACCACACTGCCAGTTGGCGGTACTGCTCGAGGGTATCCCACCGCCCCCCTCTGCGATATCTTCAAGGGCGAACACAGGCTCCCCCTCGAGATCAGCCCGGTTCCGCTAGAAAACACGCGGGAAGTTCCACCCACGGGGCTCGGGCCGTAGCCGGGCAAGGGCCGAACTCCCCTCGGTGGGATCTGGGACTGGCTGCTCCGCGGTACTGGCCGCCTCGACGTCCGCCGCCTCCTTCCCTTGGGAGGAATCATTAGACGAGATTGTCTGAACCAGGGGCGACGCCAAAACTTGCTTCGTCTCCACCTCCATCGCCTCGGCCTCGATGGATCCAGGGGCTCTGGCCTCCGCCATCTCTACCTCGGTGGCCCCGACGTCCACCGCCCTGACTTTGGAGGTCTTGGGGGCTCCGGCCTCACCCTCAATGGCCTCGGCAATGGTGGATGCCCCAGCCTCCTTCGCCCCAAGACTCACGACATCGCGAGGCATGGGCTCCTCCTCCTCCACTCGCTTCGCGGCCGCCTCGGCACCCTTTTCCTGGGCAGCCGCCTCCTCCGAAACGGCCCCGCCTGATGCCGCGCCACGCTGCACGCCAGCCTGCGCCTCCGCTGCCTGATGGGCGGAGGAGCTAACGTTCACCTTGAGTGCCTTACAGGGCACCAAGGCAGGATCTTCCACCAGATGCTTCTGGCTGGAAGCAAAGACACTCCCAAGGTCAGCATGCGACCAAGGGGCAAACAAGAAGTACTACAGACTCCACCAGAAAAGACGCTTACCGCGAATGGGGATGCAGCCGCTTCGACACCGCCAGCCTCCTCTGCAACGGCGGCGGTGGTGGCAGCAGCGCGGCCTCGGTGTCCACCGGTGCCAGCTGGCCTCCGTCGGACCCTGGCACCTCCTCGACCCTTCGCGGAGACAATGGGGTCGCCCCCACCGTCGCTCGCTCCACCTCCACCGTCGAACCCATCGGGCTGACGGCACGCTCCTCCGACACCCGCGCCTCGGGCGTGTCGGCCTCGGCCCCGGGACGGGCCGCCACCGGCCCTGGGACACCTCCTCCTCCTAGGAGCGTCAGGCTCCTTGCCGGCGCCCCGGGCACCATCTCCCTAATGTCGGGGAGGTGTTCCAGGCAGGCCGTCCCCACCTCGCGCCCGCCGCCGTCGCCCGAAGAATCCGACACCGACGACGAGGGAGACGGCTCCAACGGGAGACCGTCGAGCTTCTGACACCGATGACGGGCGTCTAGCTTTTCGCGCGCGAGGTGCTTCTTCGTGCGCTTCGCCTCCTTGGCATCTTTCTTCTTCTCCTCCTCCTCGGCGCGCGCCCTGTTCACGGCTCGCCGCCGGGTGTCCTTGGGAACGGGCGGCGGGGAGTCTCGCACGTCTCTTATCCCCTGCGGGAACGACGAAGTAAGACAACAGACAAAAAAGGCGGAAAACAAGAAGGCCGCGAAAGCGTCGGCAACATCCAACTCACCAGTGAAATGTGCCCCCACAACGGGCGCATCGGGAACGGCATCAAATCGTCGATCTTCGGCTTCCCATCTACCGCCTCTCTCACCCGACGCAGGGTCTCATCGTCGGTAAGGGTGAAGGCGGACATCTTGATACCGGCAATCGGGTCGCTCGGGGTCATCTCGAACAGCCGCCGCCGCCGGGCCATCAGCGGCAACACCCTCCGGCGGTGAAAGGCCGCCATGACCACGGCCGCCGAAAGGCTGCGGTCACGCAGCTTCCCCAAGGCCCGCAAGAGTGGCTCTAGCCTAGGCTGATCAACCTTGATAACGCCGTATCCCCATTTCTCTGGTTGACTCTCTACAACCCGCCCGGTATAAGGAGGAAGTCCTCCGTCGTCATTGCGGAGGTAGAACCAGCCGTCGTACCAACGACGGTTGGACGATGACAGCTGGGCCGGGATGTAGAGGGACTGCCGGTCTTGGCGCACATGAAGGGTGCAGCCGCCGGCCCTCTGCACCTTCCGAGCCCCCCTCATTCCCCCCGGCTTGGTGGTGAACATCACTCGGAACAAGTGGAGCCACAACTCCCAGTGGGGAGCGATCCCCAAGTACCCCTCATAGACGACGACGAAGATGGCCGCCTGCGCGATGGAGTTGGGGTTGAAATTGTGAAGCTCCATGCCATAGTAGTGCAGGAGCGCCCGCATGAACTTATCCACCGGCGACCCGAGGCCTCGCTCATGGAAGACGACGAAGCTCACCACGTAGCCGTTGCGCGGCCACGGCTCCGACTCGTTCCCTAGAGCAATCCACTCCGGCTCGTCAGGGTCGGTGATCGGGCGAAGAAGACCGGCCTCCACGAGCGACTGCAGCTTCTCCTCGGTGACGTCAGACCGCTCCCAGGGATCCACCGGGAGGATGACGGGACCACCAGCCATTGCGCGGTGGAGGTCGCTACTACGGCAGTAATCTCTCTCTCTCTTTCTTTCAGTCTCTCGCTCTCGCCCTTCTCCTCCCCGGCGCTCTATGCTCTCAGCAACGGCACAGAGGCAGCGAAAGCGAATGCAGAAAAGGTAAGAAGGGGGAGGGCGAGGCTCTTTGCGTATTTATGCAGGGACGAGACGAAACCACCGGGCGACGAAATCGGGGAAGTTTCCCCCAAAAAATCTAGCGCGGTTATCCAGATCCGGTTTTACCGCCCATGCGCCCACTCCCTCCTCATTAATCGCGCGTGCAGATATGTCCCATCGGCTGACGCCACATCGCGTCCAACCACAGCAGCAGCAGGCGCCGTTTCGCCTCCCCGAAAAAGCCGCCTCAAAAGACGCGCCTGCCGTTATTAGCCGTAGGGAGAGAAATAACCCCCCCCCCCCCGATTCCTTTCAGGCAAAGGAACTGGGCACCGAGCCCGCTACGGTCCAGGGGTTCGAAGGCTGGGCCCTTAGGGGTTTCGACAGCCGCCCCAGGGCAACAGAGTCAGGGGCGACTACGGGCGAGCCTATACGAGGCCAAGGCCTAAGCAAGCGGAACACTTGGGACGCCCTGTGTCGTGTCCAAGACCGATAGGGAGGTCTTCGAATGGGATCCCACCGTAGGGAGGCACCGAGCCACCGAGGCCCAGCGAACAGCCTCGGCACCCACTAGAGAAACCCTCCGGTACTCTTGGAGCGCGTCTCCGGACCGCTAGCCGACCCCCAGTGAACGAGGTACGGGCCTCCACTCGGACATACCCGATAACAGCTCACCGGAAATGCCATCGCTCGTGCCCACCGAGGGTAGCGCGGCACATTCCACCCCTCCTTCCAAGCGAAAAGGAAGCGCGAGGGTCGAATAAAAAGTCAGGAGAATCCCCGATGGCCCTCTTGCTCCACGCAGAGGCTAAGGGACTCTTTCTGCAAACCATTACCGAGGCCCAGCGACTTGGGCTCACACACGAGGGGGCTCGGCAAAATAAACCCTCCTTCCGAGCGAAAAGGAAGCGCGAGGGTCGTTCAAAAAGCTAGAAGATCTCCTGACGACCCTCTTGCTCAGTGCAGAGGCTAGGGAGCTCCTTCTGCAAAAGACGTCGAGACCCCACAACCTAGGCTCGCACCCGAGGGGGGCTCGGCAGACAGACCCTCACGCGCGAGGGGCGAACCAAAAGCCAGGGGGACCTCTGATCGCTCTCTCGCTCCGTGCGAGAGACTCAGGGGCTCCTCCTGCAACTTTGCCGAGACCCAGCGGCTCAGGCTCGCACACGAGTGGGCTCGGCAAACAGCCCCCCCGTCCGAGCGAAAAGGACGTGTGGGGGACGGACAAAAAAGTTGGGAGGATCCCTGACCACCCTCTCGCTCCGTGCGGAGGCTCGGGGGCTCTTCCTGCACCCAAGATAAAGACAAGCGACCCGAGCCCGTTACGGTCCAGGGGTTCGAAGGCTGGGCCCCCAGGGGTTTTGACAGCTGCCCCAGGGCAAAAGAGTCAGGGATGACTACGGGCGAGCCTGTACGAGCGCGCCCTGTGTCGTGTCCGAGACCGGCAGGGAGGTCTCCGAATGGGATCCCACCGTAGGGAGGCACCGAGCCACCGAGGCCCAGCGAACGGCCTCGACACCCACTAGAGAAACCCGCCGGTACTCTTGGAGCGCGTCTCCGGACCGCTAGCCGACCCCCAGCGAACGGGGTACGAGCCTCCACTCGGACTTACCCGATAACAGCTCATCGGAAATGCCGTCGCTCGCGCCCACCGAGGGTAGCATGGCATCTTCCACCCCTCCTTTCGAGCGAAAAAGAAGCACGAGGGTCGTACAAAAAGCCGGGGGAACCCCTGACGGCCCTCTCGCTCCAGGCAGAGGCTAAGGGGCTCTTTCCGCAGCATCGTCGAGGCCCTGCGATCCGAACTCGCACCCACGGGCCTGGCAAATACAATGAAAACCCCTCACTCGAGAGAGAAAAAAAAAGCCTCTGAAGAAGTGAAATCACTTCTCCAGGGCCTCGGGGGCTACACCCGACGGGTGCGCTCGCGCGCACCCACCGAAACCTCGAGTACAAAACACCATCCCAATAGGAACTATCAAGAGCCAATTCTCGTCAGAACCTCAGGGGGAGTACCTCCACTCCCCCCAAGGCTCGGGGGCTACTGTCGGATACCGTGAGAAGGGGTACCCTAAGAAAGAACCAAAAAACGACTGCTTAGACTTCGTAAAAGTCGAAACCAGCTAAACACCGCTGGCCTCGGCCGATTCTCCGACTCGCCCGAGGCCCCCTCACTGCTGACCTCGGGCGATCCCCCACCAAAGGCCTCGGCCGACCCCCTCTCGTCGCAGGCCTCGGCCGGGCCGCCGACCCTCCGTCTCGCGCGAGGCGGGCTCGGCAGCACTCCGCTTCCTCTTCCTTCACCCGTCCCTCCGACAAAACGTCGTGTCGCATTAACTCAGCCAACTGCTGCCCCTGACATCGGCCGCATGCTCGGCACAGTACAGCGGAATGGCCGACGGGACAGGAGGTAGGACTGGGCAGGGGTTACCCGCCACTGTGCTAACCACTATGCACATAGTTGACGCCCATGCCTCACTGTGCTGCCAACTCCTGCTCCAAGAACAACGCAGCGTGGGGAGCCATGTCTGGGATACTGTGGCCTCGGAATCAGTACCCAGGACCAATAATTCCCTCCAAGGCCTCGGCAGTTTGCTTCAGGGGCTTGGCAGCCTGAGGATCCATGTCCGCCAAGCCCCCCACGATGGCTCGGCCTCGGCATCTGCAGAACCACAGCTCCCTACGACGTCATCGCACGATGACCAGCACGTCGCCCGCCATGTCCTGCATCAAGCTGTACTGGAGCCCCACGACGCACAAGATCAAGTATGACCGGCGCGTCACTTCTGCACGACAAGAACGGGGCCACTCCATCGACCATACCACAACAGTGCCGGCTACAGGGCTCGGATACGCCACCCCCATTTATAGAGCGCTATGTATGGACGTCCCTGGTTCTCCCTTAGAGTATAAAAGGAAGGGACCGGGGCCATTTCTAGGGGGGGAGAAAAGACGAACACACCGATAGAACTACACACTTCTACGCTGCTTGAGAACAACGCCTCAAGCAGCCCGCACCACCCTCGCCGAGATCTGGGGCTAGCTCCCTCTCTCACCTAGCTTGTAACCCCCTACTACGAGCACTCCGGTGCAAGGAACAGAAGATCGATCTCTCAGACTGGACGTAGGGCCTCGATTGCCTGAACCAGTATAAACCTTGTGTCTCTTTGCATCACCATCCGGGATTAGGAGAACGCAGCACAAATTCACTCGTTGGTTGAGGGACCCCCGGTTCTAAAACACCGACAGCAGGTATATTTTATACTTGTTTAACCAAACAGCTTTCAGCTTTTCTACAACTCACAGCCCACAGCAGCTTTCCCACAGCTCACAACCTACAACAGCTTTTTCCCATAGCCACAGCTCAAGCAAACACACCCTGAGTCTCTCTGGAATTCTGGATCCCTACCGCTGGCGCCGGGCCGTACCCAACACCAACAGTGGCGCCTGCGCTGCCATACGTTTCCCATATATGGCCTGACACCGCGCAAAACGGGCAAAAACGGCCTGCACAAACCAACAAAGGCCTTGTTTCATGAAGTTGGAATTTGGGGCTACTATAGCATTTTCGTTTTTATTTAACAATTAGTGTTCAATTATGAACTAATTAGGCTCAAAACGTTCGTCTCGCAATTTCCCACTAAACTGTGCAATTAGTTTTTTTTCGTCTACATTTAATGCTCCATGCACGGACCGCGAACATTCGATGTGATAGATATTGTAGCACTTTTTGAGAATTTGAGGTAGAACTAAACCAGACCAAAACGGTCGAGCAAGGAATGCGAGGAGGATTCTACTCCTCGGTCCTAAAAAAGACTCCTCGGTCCTAAAAAAAAGTAATTTTAAAACAGTGTCATATTTTAGTATATGACTAATAATAAATAAAAAAATATAAATGTTTATAATATCAAATAAACATCATTAGATTAATTTTAAAATATATTTTCATAACAAATTAATTTGGAGCCATAAATATAAATTGTATTTACTAGAAATTTGGTCAAATGACAGGCAACACATAGTTGCATCCTTTTGGGGACAGAGTTAGTAGCTGGGTTTTCAACGTATCCATGCATCCTTGTATAAACACTAGTACACGGTGGACTTCAATCACAGTTGGGCCTGTTTGACTGGTATTAAAGCGAACATGTGACCACTCTTCCAGATGATATCTTTTTCTTCCTTACCATGGACGTCTTGCTTTACCGTCGCATTGCCTGTTAAAGGCTTATAGCCTCAAGTGTCTTCACTACCACCACCACTTTCCCTCGCACCACCAATGGCAAACGGTATTATATTTTATGGCGACATACTTCGAGATCATGACATGAGTGAAACAATGAAATGAGAATATCCTTATAATATCTCTACTAGTGGCAATTATTGGCTTCCTTTTCTAAAACAATTAATTTGTCAATGTGAAATCAAGTAATTATGTAGTAATTTGACATGAATTGAGTTTTTATGAGAAGTAAAAAATGTCTACATCGTAAACATGGCATAATGAAAATTCACATTTTGTTCCTGAGCATGACTATAGACAAGGAATCACTCTATACTCCGTCCAATCGCACAAACTTGACGTTTAGGACAAGATTTGGTTGAATTGCATACATTATTAACTATCATTATATTATTTTTAGCTTGAAAAGATCAAGTTATTTGTGTACATATGTATTCAGATGCTTGCAAAATCTTGCTAAGTCCAATATGCTAGCATTTTTCACTGGAGATTTTGTTTTAGAATATGTTCTTAATATCTTCCAAATACAAAATATTTATAAGTATTCTGAATACAAATCGATCTATACATATAATTTGCACATTTTCTAAATATAAACAATACAATAGTTATTATCATTTGTAGAACTGTAACTTTTAAGGTTCAACCAATCTTTATTCTAAACAAGTTACTGTGACTAGAGGGAGTATTTAGCAGTGCAAGGGAGGCTAGTCAGATCGGTAAACGGGGCAAAGTCTTACTAACTCGCAGTCGTTTATGGAGATTTTCTTTCCTCCAAAGAACACGGCAGAGTTGGCTTCTAGGTCAACGCAGTGCAAGGCTTTTATTATGTTGATAGAAAAACAAATAAAATGAGATAACTGAGTACAATAACGATGAAACTTCCACCACTTCCGAGGCTGCCGGGCATCTTATAGGGTGAGCATCAAATTTACAGAGTCGCTAAGTCCTAATCAGGATCCAGGAACACATCAATTGTGGTGTGCCCCTTCAGCAAGCTTCAAGCAGATCCGACTCTGGCTCCGTTTGTTTTTCTTAAAAATAGCTTGTTCGTCTTTTTTTTTCAGCCGGAATAGTGTTTTTCTCTTCCAACAATTCAGCCGGAAAAGTATTTTTCAGCCGGTTTCAGCCAAGTTTCAGACCAGCGATCTACGTCATCAGCTGAAGACCCTCCAGGGCCCTGCCGCCGCGCCGCCGCTCCCACAGGCTCGGCGCGTTGTCGTCAGTCGCCGGCCGCCTCACCACCGGCAACGGCGGATCAAACACGCCCACTGCCGCCACGGCCACAACGCGATGGACACCACGAGTGCTCCCTGGCGCGGATGCCGTGCCAGCACGCGGTACGTCCCTGACCTTGGCGCACGCGCGCGACGTCCTCGCGTTCCGCCTCATCCCGAACAACCCGAGCACGAGATTCGCCACCTTGCCGCCAGCGCCGGCGCCGCGGTACCGCGAGTCCCTCGGCGGCAGCGCCGGTCCGCGCGCGCTCGAGCACCCCCTGCTCCTCCTCCTCCCCTTCACCTGCCCCATGCAGGTGATCCTCGGCGACGCCGGCAGGCCGCCGTCGCGCACGGACTCATCCTTCTTCTTCTTCTTCTCGTCCTGCGCCCTTTGCCAGCCCGCCGGCGACAGGAGCAGCGGCGAGTAGGCGGCCGGCAAGGCTTTCTTACCGCCCTCCCTCGGCGCCGGGGGCGGCGTAACGTTGGCGAGAAACCACGTCGGCGTCAGCGCCTTGACGTGGTGCTGATGCTGAACCACCGCCGCCATGGTCGGTGATCGATCGACGCCGGGGCCGTGCGCGCTCGATCTCCCTGTGCTCTGATCTGTGCTGCTGAGCTCTACACGTCTCCGGTCCGTGCCCGAGGCGGTTCTTATACACGCAGAGAGCGGGGGCGGGGGTGGTCCATGACTCCGATTCGGTCCAATGGCTCGCGTGCAGCACTATTTTGATTACAAAACGAATAATAAGGAGAACATAAATGTTAGTACGAGTGGCGAAAATGCGATTACTAGCTTCGTTATTCTTTTTCCAGGTCAAGTCCTCGTAATCGTAGCGAGGCAGCGATCACGACTTGAACCAACGGGGACAACAGCGGCGAGCGTGACTGGGCCGGTGCGAGAGTGCGATTCCTGGTCGCTCTTTCTTCGCTAACTTACGTGGAACGGTTAGCGGGTCGCTTTGGCGCGGCGCGGGCGTTAACTATGCGAGGGCCGTGGACTTCTGCGCACGCGACGTCACTTCTGCAGACTTCTGCTGCCGGGAGGTTTCTTCGAGTTTGCTAGCTGCCCTCCCTGGTCTCGCTCTTGGTTCAGAGCCGGTTGGCGTTATGTGTTGCGGAGAAACCCATGGTTATGGATGAGTGGACACTGTCTAAGACTGACTCTTGGTGTTTATTACTTGTGCGATAACAAATTTAACAACCTCATCCTCGTGCCAAAACTGATTAATATAACACCACTGCACGTCGTTGTGTAATAATAATATGCTGAGTTAGGCACGTATTGTTTATGTTATAGTTTGTTGACTAGATACGGTGTATGAATGAACTGTGAAACATGGCTGACAGTATTCATCCAGAAAACCGTTAGTGTTGCACATAATCGGAAAGAACAAGGATCGGATCATCGGAGGTGCTTGTGAGAGACTGGATAAGGTAGTGCATCGTAAGCTCGTCCTATAAATTTTGGTGAAATGATTTTATCATTAGAATATTAATTATTGTTTCATGACAGATGAGGTAGCTGTGGATTAACCCATCAATTCCAAGAAACCAAGAAGAATTGAAGAATTGGAACACATATACCGCCGTATTCCTCAAACCCAGTGTGTTCAAAAACTGCTAGATGCTAGACAAGCGGTCGAGCTCCTCCTTGCACTACTACCGATTTTATTTTCATGGTATGGTTTTTACTACCGGTTTCTCTAAAAACAACAGTAATAATAATATTTCACCACCAGTTTAAAGACCAGCGGGACGAAAAAACGGCGATCAAAAATATTTTCACCGCCAGGTCATAGTGGCTATCCTCCTTGCACTACTACAGATTATCTTAATTGATTTCTCGTGTTGGTCATACACAAGATAGTACCCTAGTTACTATTGTGGATCTACAATATGCTTATGACATAGTGGCTATCCTCAATGTGCATACCCGATCCAAATGTGAATTAACAAAAGTATACACCATCTTTGATAACTACCTTGAAAATATGTTGATACAAATTACAATAAAAAGTGGCATCTAATTGCTTTGAGTTACTAGAGGTCTACATTTTTATGGCTACTGTCTCCAAAGTGTTAGCATAAATATGAGATTTTGTTTCTCATTTATTTTGCGCACTTTATTACAACTCCATCATATCAGTTTTAATTTACAATAGTGTAAGTTAAACAAAACTATGGTATGGATCTAGTTGGAGCAATGGAAAGAGTTTGATCTCTCGTTTTTAATTGTCACAATTACCCAACATAGTTAATGCACATAAAATTAAGCTTACCATCCCATGGATACATAACAATACTCAATGTTCCTCGAGAAGAGGCATCACCACTTACTGATCAAATTCAATAGAGTTTTGTTTAAATAAAGCACCATATACATCCATATCGTCACCAAAATGTGTATATCAAGGGATGCAAATTGATGCACTATAAGGTTAGCTCTCAATGCTTGATATAAACAACACAAGGTAATTATTCTGCCTGATGCCATTTATGAACGGCCACAATTGTATCTCTAGGATTTAAGTCCATCTGAAAGTAAAATTATACTGTTCATAAAATATCATTCATTCCATTCTTTCACTTACACGAAAGTTTCACCATCCATGTTCATCGGTAGTTTGGTGGTGCCAACCGAACAACAAAGTAGTGATAGGTTGATGAAGTGACTTGCTTGTTAGAGAGAGAAAAAGAGAGCTAGCACTTGCTACTACCTGCTTCGTCCTGAATCATAGATTATTTTAGCTTTTCTAGACACATAGCTTTTAATATACACCTGAATATGCGCCATGCCTATATATGGGCAACGGGTCGGGCTGGCTCGGCACAGCACGAGCCCGTGCCAAGCACGCCCCGATGGGGTTGGGCCGGTACGACACGTCGTGCCTCCCGGGTGTAGGGTCGAGACGGCTGACTAGAGGGGGATAAATAGTCCTTTCTAAATTTAATCGCGCCGGCTAACCGAAACAAATGTGTAATTAAATCTATCGGTCTAGCCATGACTACACCCCTCTATCTATGTTCTCAAACACCTTAAAAAGATCCTAAACTAACAACTAAGGTGCCGGGCTAGCTAGAGCTCACCTAACCAATTCTAGGAGCAAGGTCACACAAACCTATGCCACTAGTACTTCAAGCAACGGAGAAGTTCCTACATATGCTAGTAAGTAAAAGCACAAAGCCACCTAAGTTCACTAGCAATGTTCAATAACAAGGCTACACAAGCCAAATTATAGAGCACAAAATACTTAGCTACACAAATTAAGCAATGTGACTAACAAGGTTACTCAAACCGAATGAGTCACGCAAGGGAGCTACTTCTATGCTACACAAGCAAGAAGGTAACTAGCAAGCTACACAAGCTAACTAATTACAAGAGCAACTACACAAGCACAAAGTATGAAATGTAAATACAAGCTTGTGTAAAGGGGATTACAAACCAACGGGAAAGCAAAGATGACACGATGATTTTTCTCCTAAGGTTCATGTGTTTGCCAACACGCCAGTCCCAGTTATGTTGACCGCTCACTTAGTGGTTCTGCAGCTAATTGGCATCACCCACCAAGCCCACTCATTTGGCACCGCAAGAACCTACCCACAAGTGAGGGTAGCTCAATGACACGCTCTACTAGTGTTGCTTTTCGTGGCTTCCGCGGGATGAGCACGGAACTCCTCACAAATCCTTCTTTGGAGCACCACACAATCTTCTTGCGTGTTTCACGACAGAGAACTCGCCACCAAGCTATCTAGTAGAGGGCAACCTCCAACAGTAACAAGCACCACCGTCTTGCAACTCGATCACCTAGTATCACTCGATGCACTCTCACAACGCAATCGCACTAGAATCGCACTCACACTCAATCGGATGATCACTATCAAGTGTATATGAGTTAGAGGGCTCCCAAGCACACCTACACAAGCCACCAAGGCTTAAGGGTGCCCAGCAACTAGCCCAAGGCCAGCTAATGCTTGGTTTTATAGCCCCTAAGAAAATAGAGCCGTTATACCCCTTCATTAGACTGACTGCACATTGACCGCACTCGCTGCCAGTAGCACCGGACGCGTCCGGTCAGATGTTGCAGTAGCGTCCGGTCAATGTTGCAATAGCATCCAAGCCATGTTGCAATAGCGTCCGGTTGCTATTGCAGCGTCCGATCATAGACTCTGGTCCTCATATCGACACCACGTGCGGCTCCAACGCGTGCAAACGAACTCCGCATCCGGTCAATTGACCGGACTCGCCATCACCCAACGTCCAGTCATGAATAGGAAGGTTCTAGAGAGGTATTTTAGCGACCGAACACGTCTGGTCACCACTGGCCGGACTCGCCCAGCGTCACGTCACACTGTTGCACGTGTTGTTTGCCGAGGAACAGTTGCACAGGCGCATCCTGTCACTGTTGCATTAGCGTCCGGTCACTGTTGCATTAGCGTTCGGTCACTGTTTCAGCGTCTGGTCACACCCAGTGACCCCCATCTCTTCTCTTTTTCATCTCCAACTCTTCTCCTTTATAAATGTGCCCACACTACCAAGTGTACACCACCATGTGCATGTGTGTTAGCATTTTCCAAACTTTTTTCAAAGGATTTTCACTTGCTCTTGCCACGCCACTCGATCCTAGCAACATCGCAATGTTAGATCGCTCAAGTGGCACTAGATGACCAATATGCAAACAAGTTTGCTCCTCTTGATAGTACGGCCATCTATCCTAAACCCGGTCATAAACTTCTCTATACACCTATGACCGATGAAATGAAATGCCCTTTAGGTTATACCTTTGCCTTGCGCATTCCATTCCATCTCCTCCGATGTTGACACAACACATGCACCAACTATATCACAAATAATATGATTCACTTCATATCATCATGTGACCGTATTGGTTCATTGATCTTGACCTCACTTGCTCTTCACCGTTGCGTTGGTCCATAGGCGCCAAGTCCTCGACTTGCTCTTCACTCTTGCAACCGGTCCATCAAGCCAAGCCTCATCTTGATCTTTTCCACCTTAGTCATGTGACTCCATGTTATGTCTCATATGCAATGAACTCCTTCATCACATGTGTGAGCCTTGCAACAGATTCAAGCCATTTCACCCCATGGCATGTATTGCTCACACACATGTATCTGTGGACTAATCACCTGTGTATCTCACATAAACACATATTAGTCCACCTAGGTTGTCATTCAATTACCAAAACCAAACAAGGACCTTTCACTGGGTCGTGCCCAAGTAGGCCTCGT